>NW_019154138.1:7821752-8249592 GCF_002288905.1 Enhydra lutris kenyoni
CCCCCCCCCCCCCCCCCCCCCCCGGGCCCCGAGCTGCATTGCACGCCAGACCTCATGCTCAGGATTCTCGTGAAGGTCACATGAGAAATTTGGCAGGAGCTCTGAAAAGCGCCATGACTCCGCCCCCCACTTGCACTTCTAGGAATCTGTCTTCGTGGTCAAGACCACCGGGTCTCCGGAGCTGCCCGAAGGTCCACGGAAGGGGGATCTGGGCCCAGAAGTGGGGTTCTCCACCATGCTTCGGCGCAGGTGCTACAGTCCTGTCCCTGCCCTGTGGAGAGCCGCGGTAAATTAGGAGAGCCAAGACACGGCGGAGCGCAGAAACAGTGTCATTACACAGTAAAACAACTGGGGATTCATTTCAGGGTCTGGAAGGACACACCCAGAGCCAGTTGACCTTGGTAGAGGTCAAAGTGGTGTTTCTTATCTTTTTTTATCGCCCCTCGATGTCCCAACCATGAAATATTTGTACAGATATACTATACATCTGTTCATATAATGTATGTGTATCTGTGCTTTATACAAAAAGAATTAGATTTTCTTAGACCCTCAGAAATCAATTGTGCCCCCTTGGGGGATGATATCCGCCCTGTTGAGAATGCGTAGGTAGAAGGGGGCCAACATACACATTTCTTCGTACTGCCATTATTTACTCTTATTTTTTTTAGCATTGGTGGCTATTTTTTTAAAAAATGTTTAAAAATAAACTCTACACCCAAGCCCACAAGCCCATGATCAAGAGTCACCCCCTCCACCTAACAAGCCAGCCAGGCGCCCCCCCATTATTTACTTTGTGATTAAGTTTTTCTTTTTCTAAAAAAAAAAGTAGTAGCAGAGGCTTATATAGCACTGGGTACATGCCTCGCACTACTCTAAGAACTTCACACATTTTAAATCATTTAACCCCCATTAATAGTCAGTCTATGAAGCCGGTGCTGTGTTATCCCCATTTTACAGATGAAGAAATTGAGGTTTGGAGGGAGTACATCACTTGCCCAAAGTCACAGTTAATAAGTGATAGAGCCAAGATTCTAACTCTGGCAGCCTGGGCCCAAAGTGGACATTCTTGATGAACTAGAACCGTGTGAAAGAAACGGATTAAAAAAGAAAGAGAAAGCAGAATGGGGATGGGTTTTGTCTGCGAATGGGTAAATACAGAGCAAAGTACTTTTCGAACTTGAAGTGGTTTGTAAACATGGGATTATCTTTTTATGATGATTGATGTGGGAATTATCACCACTACTGTCACACGAATAAAACCACCGCCAAGCTTGGGGATTTCGTCTCAAGCTGGCAGTGAGGGTGGGGACAAACCCACAAAAAGCAGGGGTGCGGAATGAGAGTCCTCTTTACCTGAGGATGAGGCAGAGCATAAGCGACTCTGAACAGGAACCTTGGGGCAAAATATTTAGGCAGGTGCACGTGGTTCCGCTGGCAGCCCCCACCGGTGGCCCCTTCTCTGCTCAACTCCCTGGAGTGTCAGCCCCTCCACAGGGACCACTCACCTAGCTGGGGAGCATGAGGGGATTCCCTACAACACCATGCTTGGGTCCATGCACAGAGTAGGTCCCTCTAGTGGAAATGAGGAGGGGGGTCCCAGACCCTACACATTCAGCAGTACCCTCCCCACCCCCCAGATACTGTCTCTGAATCTTTGGGACCCAAGGAACACAATTCAAAAAGCACTCATCTAGGGGCCCCTGGGTGGCCCAGTCAGGTAAGTGTCCGATTCTTGGTTTCGGTTCAGGTCATAGTCTCAGAATGGAGGGATCAAGCCTAGTATGGGGCTCTGAGCTCAATGGGGAGCCTGCTTGAGATTCTCTCTCTCTCCCCCTCTCCCTCTTCCCCTCCTATTTGTGCTCTCTCTCTCTCTCTTTTTTTTAACTGCCTATCTAGTCCAAAAACCCTTATTTTGAGGAAACTGAGGCTCAGAGAGGGAACATCACTTGTGTAAAGCCACACAGCCAATTGCAACAAGTTTGGAACACAAACCGTGTCTCCTGGCTCTGTGATCACCAAGGCCAACCGCACGATATGACTCTCCTGGGCTTTGAAAAGATTCATTCATTTCCTTCCTCTGGGCCACTTGGGTGGAATGGCTTATCTTTCTAAATTCTATCAAAATTAATCAGTCTGATCTGATTAGAACCCAACGGAAACTTGTCCCCAGGATGAAATACATTGTTTCTCTTTCATGGAGCTCTTCTAGAATAACCTAGCACAAAAATGAAAACTGAAAACTGGATAGAATTTCCAGGCATCCATAATGCAGACGCTTGGTACCTTTGAAGCTGAAACTGCTAAAGGTCTCATAAGAGATGGATTGACCCCCTGCTGTCCGGTCTCTGAGGTGACCCTCAGCTGGACAGGTTTGCTACTCCAGCCCTGAAGTGATCTGCCTATGGTGAGACTCATAGACATCAGAGAACCCCTGGAAATCTATGTCACCAGCGGTGTGCAAGTCCCTTCTCTCCCTTCCTCTGCCTGTATTCTCCATTCACTGTGGTTCTCTCCTGCAGGTCCATGACCCAACCTCAGAATCTTTCTTAACACAGTGGTCTAAGCAGCCCTTTCCAATTGATCAGGGTTGGCCTTCAAAATGAAGTGCACTTGCTGTTTATTCTCAATCTTGTCCAGCATCCCCATTTTACAGATAAGGAAACAAAGTCTGGAGTTGCTCATTGCACCAACCAACCCCTGGGTCTTAAGAATCCCCAGAGATTAATTAATAAAGATCAGCCAAGGTCTCCCCACAATTTTGTTCTTATGTCTCATATTATTGACTTCCCTGTTGGTTTAGAAGGTGACTCAGACCCCCATCACCCAACTCTTGGCTCTACGTAACCGCTTCTGCTGTGAGGCTGTGATTACAGACCCCAAAACACAAGGCCTCGAACACAATCCACCATCACTAGTCCTTAAGAATAGCCTCAGACAGATGTTCTCGACGAGTAGGTGCTTTTCCTCTGTGTTGGGATTTGGAAATCTCACCTCTTTTTGTTGTGTGGCCCTATCAACTCCTGAGCAGGGGACAGTCTGGTTGTAATCGGCGTGCAACCAGCGGAAGGGGAACGGGAAGATGGGAGGGTGGGAGAAACATGTTGCTTCCACACATCGTTGGCCAAAAATAGCATATGTTCATTTCTGCTCACAGTCCCTTGGCTGAGATTCAGTCACACAGCCACGTCTCAGTGCAGGGGGGACTTAGGAATGGGGGCTCGCTCTGTGATCATGGTGGCGATGGCAATGATGGTGATAATGAAGAGAGGATGAAAAAGAGAAGGAAGAGGAGGAGGGGGAGAAGGAGGGGAACAGGAAGAGGAAGAGGAGAAAGAGGAGGGGTTTTGGTGAACAGCAAGCAATCTCTCCCAGAGTGCCCACAATCATTAAGGTCTCAGTGTGACTCTCTCCTCCGTCATTTTTCCTAGTTGGACCCCCTCCCCCAGCCCCATTCTAGGTTCCACTTCCCGGAACCTAATCCCAAGCACTAGGTCAATGTCCACCAGCATCTAAATGCATGATTGGCCCAAGTTCACACAGCAAGATGGGACTGAGTCATGACTCCAGAACCACCATGCTCCAAAGTTTAAGTGAGATACGCATGTTTTTAGGAGTAAATCTCCGACACTTACAGTGTTATAAATAAGGCATACTCAGCCGGTATTTACATGAAGGAGGTATGGCTTTTCTTTTCTTTTTTCATGAATCTCTGTGTTATCTTCAAACCGGTTTCCCATAGCCACTCAGTCTTCAGAAGGCATGAGACTCACTCGCAAAAGTAAAAACGAAGATGAATAGCAGAACAGAAGGAAAGCACGATATCACCTTTAGTAGATGCTCAATAAAACGGTTTTTATTCCTTTAAATGGAGTCACGGTGGCATCTGTTCCAAGTAAATCAGGGCACCAGGAGCAAAATAAAAACGCAAAACATTTTGCAAGTTTTCATTTTGCTTGGTCTTAAGTACCTCTCCTTGTTGTTGTTGTTTTCCTTGTTTCTAAAACCATATTCTTCTATGATTTAAAAAAATAGAAAATGCATATAAACAAGAAGAAGAAAATTAAAGTAGCTCATAACTCACCAGCCAAGAATGGCCACTTTTAACATATTGATGGGCATTGGGCCAGATTTTATAGCCCTAAAACTTAATAAAAAAGGGGGGGCATGGGGGCTTTTAAGAGATTTTACCTAATTAGGCAAAAGTGACCGAGTCCCATCCTGCTTCTCGAGAACTCACTAATGTTTTGCAAGCCACGCTTGATGAAATCTTTGGGCAACGGGGCAAACGCGTGACCTGCATAGATTCTCAATATGCTAATTTTTGTTTGGGTTTCTGAACAAAACCCGTCTTTTAAAGGAAAATTTAACAGATTTGAAACCAGAAACCCTGTCCTCCCCAGAGGCATTAAAAAATGCAAACTGAAGGCTTCCCATGTGTGGAGGTTATTACTGATTTCCTTCCAAAAACAGGAGAAGTGTTGCCCCGGCCGAAACGCTTGAGGTCTCAGAGCCAGAAACTTGTTTGCTTTCCGCGCACTCATTAACCACGGTGTGGGATCCAATAACTGCTCTAATTTCCTACTTTAAATGTTTTTCTTTCCCCCGCTTTTCAAAAAATGTCTTTTTATGTCGCCCGTTGGCATATCCGTAGTCAGCCCCTCACACTGCTGGGCTGGTGATTGTCAGACACAATAAGAGACAGAAATCACCGCGCATTACAGTAGCATTAGTGTTGAAAATGGAAATTTAATTTCCAGAAATGAACCTCGGCGATAAAAGCTCCCTTTGTTGCTGTTCAGATCAGAAATGAATCAGGTCTGAAAGGAAGCTAACGCGCAATTAAAAACATCTCAAAGAGGTTTTTGTTATGTGTTAGAACAGATGCGCTGGAATGGAGTTTTGAACCCGGGGTGGGACCGGGGCGGGGGGTGATGGGGGGAGGGCCTGGATAAATGTTTTTGATGAGAATGAAGATAATCGTAATGCCTTACATGCGTATGGTGCTTTTGGCCTTGGTGACATATTTGGATTTTCACGGGGACCCGGCGGAAGCAGGGCTGGAAGCAGGCCTAGCAGAGGCCTTCGATGCCCTGCTTAATATAGTTGAAATGAGGGAAAAGTCTCCAGCTTCCAGAGAACCATGTTACCTGATGTTGTGGTGTAATGGAGGCATATTTTGAAATATTGGCCCGGGGCCTCCTTGATCACTATTTTGAGCCACACCTGCCTCCCCTCCTCCCACTCCCCAATGCTCACTCTGACAGCAGCAGCGGGCCAGCCTTCTAGGTGATTGTCCTTGGGATGCAGATGAGAGAGAGAAAGAGAACATCCTTCCGGTTTCAAAACAGACATTGGAAAGTCAAGGCAAAAGCAATCATTTGAAAGCCGAGTTCTTAAGCCCTTGAAACCTGAGGTCTTGAGGTTTGAATATTAAAAGGTGCAGCCCTAAATGTCAGGAACAAGGGTTTAGGAGCAAACAAATTCAGCCAGAGCCATCCCCCCAGCCCAGTGCAAGTCAAGATCTAAGGGGGCAATAGGACCCCCAGAGGGGAGGGGACCCCAGAGGGGAATCCCTGTGGCTCAGTTCCTGGGTTGAAACAAGGTAGGCAGCACCCTGTTTACTGTTTCCTGAGGAAAATATAAATCAGCTGAATTTACCCTTAATTGACTACCACTGCCACATCTCAGAGCCGCCAAGCAACCATGGTCTGTCCAACACTTGAAGCTGTTACACCACCCAACCAATTCAGAGATAAAAGAGAACGAATTGTTCTAGACCTCGTACCTGAAGAACTAAAACTTGGCCAAATATTTACCTTTTTAAAATTAAGTCATAAACGTTCTCAATGAAAATGGGAGAACGTTTCTTTATCCCCTTGGAAGGGCGAAGATGTTTCTAATAATGACTCAAAGCTAAGGTGTCACAGAAAATTGACAAATTTGATTAAACAAAAAAATCTTTGCAAGTTCAAAAAAAAGAAAAAAAAGAAAAGAAAAAGCGAAATACAAATAACAACCATGTACAGGCTAGATGAGCAAAAGTTCAGCCATGAGAGAAAAGTAGACAAGAGTAGTGAAAGTAAGTTTTATTGAAAGTGTATTGAGCAACTGTTATTTACTTATCAGATTGGCAAAAGTCCAAAAGCTATCTAGTATCTACGGTTGTTGAGAGCAGTGGATAACACGCACGCCTCATACATTATTGGTGTAAAAAGAAATTCTACAACCTTTGTCAAGGGTAAATTGGCAATATTTATCAGAATTACTACTGCGGATACTGTCCCAGCAATTGCAATTCTGAGAACTTATCCTAGACATATAAACTCATGGAGAGAAGAGACACACACACGAAACTATCTGTTCAATTGCAGCTTGTAATAGCAAAAAAGTAAAAATGACTCAAATGTCTATAATACAAGGAAATACAATGTGTTGGGAAAAAAAGAAGTAAGGAATTATTCTATGCACTGACATAGAAAGATTGTCAAAATATGTGAAGTGAGAAGGATGATGGTACAGTATTTTACAAGAACGAGAATGGGATCAGAAATTCATACTTTTTTGAGTGTGCAGAAAGATATTTTGGCAGACACACAGAGAGAGATAAAAATGGGTATTTCAGGGGCAGGGGGAAATAAAGGGAACCAGGCAGACTGAGGAAAGGCTGAGAGACAAACTTTTCACTGAATTTTGAAAATTATACTCTGTGAATATATTGTTGTCCTCTCTAGTACATTTAGCATAATCTAGTACCTCTAGTACAATATGTTAATATAGTGTATTACAAAGTCAGTAAAGGGGTACCTGAGTGACTCGGTCAGTTAGGCGTCTGCCTCTTGATTTTGGCTCAGATCAGGGTCTCAGGGTTGTGAGATGGAGCCCCATGTCAGGCTCCACATTGAGCATGCAGCCTGCTTAAGATTATCTCTCTCCCTCTGCGCTTCACCACTCTGCTCATGTGTGTGCTTGCTCTCTCTCTCTCCCTCTCAAAATAAAAATAAAAAAATCATGAAAAATCCTTTAGGAAAAATGAAGTTTTACATCATTAAGTGGATGATGGATGAAGATATAAATTATAATAATTTACAGAAGACATCTTAAAAAGTTTCATGTTTATAGAACCTGAGTTTGTGGCCAGTGAAATTCATATCTTTTACAGCATTATTTAAAAGAAAAACAACAGGGTAGTAGTTTTTGGTAGTCAAATGTAATTGGAAGCTATATAATTAAATTTAAAGAAAAAAAAAAGATTTCATTAGGCAGAACTTTCTAGAACCTTAAATAAGCTGAGGGACAGAGTGAATTTCCAAGGGGGGAAAATATAGAATGCAACGTGGTCCAACATATTTAACCCAGAAACCTTTTCTCATGGAGTGTTTTTTGGAAGTACTGTCTTATCTGAATCAGGGATCCAAATTCCTGCAGTCTGGATCAGAGATGTCTCTTTCTTTAAGAACACAGTATCATCTGCCTTTAGAAGGAGGTATGAGACCAAGACAGTAACTAATACCAGACTCTCCCTCCCGCTATAAACAACAAGAAAACTGAAAGAAAACAAGGACACAAATCAGCCATCTTCAAACACTGAACAACAGACAACATGGAACTGTGTGATCTTTAAATAGTGTTGCCAGATTTAGTAAAAGAAATACAAGATGCCCAGCTAAATATGAATGTTAGATGAATAATGAATAATTTTTAATATGAAGAGTTCCCATCCAATATTTGAGATATATTTATGCTAAAAAATATACACTGTTTATCTGAAATTTGAATTGAAGTGGGTGTTCTATATTTTATCTGGCAACTCTCTGAAAGCAGAAAGATATAGGAAGTAAACCCACCTTAGCTTTCTACCTAGAGACATCTTCTGGCCACAAAGCAGGAAGAGCGAACAAATTAATTATAAAATATATCTGGAAAATCTCCTATTATATGGAGATTAAGCAACACACTCTAAATAACCTAGGAGTCAAGGAAAATATTTGGAGAAAATTTACAAAATGCTTTGAATTATATGACAATGAGCATACAACATACAAAAACGCATGGCCCGCAGTTACAGCAGAGTTTAGAGGGGAAAATATTTAGCTTTATCTGCTTATATTAGAAGAGCAGAAAGGTCTAAAGCTTATGTTAAAAGCAAGCAGAATAAATAAGACATTACTCCCAAAGGAAGCAGAAGGAAAGAAATAAAGATAAGACCGAACATCCATGAAACAGAAATACACAAACGAAAAAGGAAAATTAATGAAACCAAAAGTTGGTTCTTTGAAAAGATCATTAAAAGTCATCAATTTCAAGCTAAACCACTCAAAGAGGAACAGTTGGGAGGAAGACAGAGCAAAACAAATTGCTAATATTATAAATGAGAAAGGATACATCACTACAGTTTCTACAGACATTTAAAAAATAATGGGAAACTACTAATTGTACGCAAATTGACAGTTTAGATGAAATGGTCAAATAACTTGAAAATATCAATTAATAAATACCAAAAGATGAAATAATATCTAAACGGCCTTATAGAGATAAGACATTATAGATAAAAGACATTGAACTTAGAATTTAAAATCATCCCACGAAGGAATTCCAGACCCAAGTAACTTTACCACTTCTCCCAAACATTTAAGGAGGAAATAATACTAACGCCACACAAACTCTTTCGGAAAGTAGGAAAAGGACTATTTCCCCACTCATTTTATGAAGTCATCATTATCCTGATAATAAGGCCATTCAAAACAAAACAAAACTATGGAACAACACCCCTAAGGGATACAAACACAGAAATTCTTAAGAAAATGTTGGCAATTGAATCCAGCAATAAATAAAAAGTGATAATACAATATGACCAAGTACAGTTTATCCTAGGGATGCAAAAATGGTTTAACCTTTGAAAATCAGTATAAATTCAGCATATTAACAGAATGAAGAAAAAAAATCCTACAGTCACTTCAATAAATTGAGAGAACACATTTGAGGAGATTCAGTACCCTTTTGTAATAACAGCTCTCCACACACTAGGAATAGAAGGGAATTTTTAAAGGCATATATGAAAAAACCTACAGCTAAAGTTATACTTAATAGCAAAAAACTAGACGTATTTCCTGCAAGATCAGGAACCATTCAAATTCTCGCTTTCATTCAACGTTGTATTGGCGATTCTAACCTGTGTACTAGGACAAGAAAATAAAATAAAACATGTACATATTGGAAAGGAAGAAGTAACATTGTCTTGATTCAGAACCCTTTTCTTGCAGAGAGCTAAGAGGCCCCTTAATTAAAAGAAGCCACTCAATTCTCTGTACCCCAGCCTCCTGGTCCAGCTAGACCACAGGCGTGTTGCTAGGGAGAGCAACTGGCAGCCTTAGCCTGACTTTATACATGTATATGAGTAATTGTTAAAACTGTAAGGCATGGGGATTCGTGATATCAGTTCTCTACATCTATGGTTTTGTGAATTGTTTCTTAATGAAATGACTGTTTTTCACTTGACATCTCTTGATTTCTATTTGGGTGACAAAGCATTAGCCTCAAGAGGCACTGGAAGGGTCTGCTGAAATTAAGACCTAGCCAAAATATTTACTTTCTGTGTGACCTCAGGCAAGTGCACTCCCCTCTCTGGGCTTCAGCATCCCGAGTTAAAATGAGATGGTGGACTGTATCACTGGTTTTAAAATTTTCACATGGAGACTTTTGCTCCCATGAGGTGTTTTTGCAGAAACTGCTAGTGCAGGTCAGGGATGGGGATAGGGATGAGACAGGAAGCATGAAAGTGCCCCTCACAACAACTCTGTATTTTTCTGCTTCATCTACTGCAGTGTGCATCTCAAAGTGTGTCTTTTCTTTGTTTTGTTTGATTTCCTTCCGTCAAGTCCTTCACATGGACCACTTTTCACTCCCCCAGTTGATACGAAAGCAGAAAAAGCTTCCTGGTTTGGGGGTACATTTTTTTCTGCTTTAAAGACTAAAGAATGAGTGAAGGAAGGAAAGGAGAAGCCAGAGGGTGATTCAGATAGAAGAAGAAGTTGTTCACAAAGCAATTTCCTCCAAAGTGGGAGGGAGATGACAATCCTTCTGCCCATAGACTAGAAGGAGGGAGAAAGAGATTCAGCCCACAGCTATTCTCCAGTATAGACAGCAACTCCCACCCTGTAACACTCCCTCCCCTAAGATCCCCAATGTCTGTCACCCATGCAGAGTCCTGAACTAAGAGGGTAGAGAACTCAGATAACCCCTGTGGGCACAAGGATGTGAAGGGAAAGCCTCACCCCATTCCCAAGTGGCCCAGATTGGAACCAGTTGGAGATTTGCCCTTGAGCCCAGGCAGAAGTCAAATATGAGTTGATATCGAACTTCCAGATATGATTTAATTTTAGGGTTCCCTGGTCCAGATAATCTTGATGCTCTTCACAATGATCTAATTGAATCCTTAAATGAACTTACCCCTTGACAAAGAGAATATAAAACCAGAGGCTTAAGATTCTGTTTCTGAAATTTTGATCAGTTAGGTTGCACAAGTTCCTTTTCTCCTCCCATATACAAAGGTGCATAAGACAACATGCAGTATTACCTGAAGTAGTTTTCTCTGCATGTTGTTCCTATAGAATAGTCACCTTATTATCCAGGTCTCTGTTTTCGCATGTGAGCGTTAAGTAAACATTAAATAACCTCAGAAGTTCTTCCCAGCTCTGAAGTTTTGCCAACTCTAAGAATGTTACTACTTTGTCACTTTACTAGAATAGATCTCTAAATTTTAGAATTTATGGGTAGAGAAGCAGTACATATGAAATAAAAAAGAAAAATGGAAAACTGGGTGACAGATTAACGCCCTTAATATGTAAAGAGCACCTACAAATAAATGGGGAAGATATCAACATACATATAAAAACATTGTCAAAAGACAAAAGAAGCCAGGCAAATGGTGTACAGATATGGAAAAATGTTTGGCTTCTCTACACATCACAGAAATAAATTTTTTTAAGTTTTATTTATTATTTATTTGAAAGAGAGAGAGAGACCACAAGTGGGAGGGGCAGTGAAAGAGGAAGAGAGAATCTCAAGCAGACTCCAAGCTGAGCGTGGAGCCCTACACAAGGCTCGTCCTCATGACCCTGAGATCACCACCCAAGCCAAAACCAAGAGTTTGACACTCAATCAACTGCACCACCCACGCGCCTAAAGAAATACTGGGTTTTTTAATAATATATTTTTAACTACTAAAAGGCAGCATATTAGAGGAGGTAAGAGTATAGAGTCAGACAAGCCTGGGTTCAAATCAGTGTGCAACTTCAGACATATAATTTAACTTGTGTTTTGGTTTTGGTTTCTTTTTAAAATAGACCCAATAATTAAATGTACTTTATCTAGTTGTTAGCACTTAGTAGTGTCTGACATTACTGAAAAAATTATAATGTGAAAGGAAGGATTTTAAAATAATAGTGATAACTCTCAGTATTTGGAAAGGTACTGGGAAATTTGTCAATTTCAACTATTGCCAGTCCACAGAGAAACTTACCAATGCTCAAAAGCCTGAAGAATATACATAAACTTTATACCTAACAACGCCATTTGCCAATACGAATCCTAAAATAGAACAAGTAACATGAACTAGTTATTATGACACGGATATTAATTACAGCAATGTTTAAAATGCAGACAATTTGGAAACAAACTAGATATTCAAACAATATAGAATTGGTTACATCAATCAGTCTATCCATAACAGAGATTTTCTGTGTGACCATTAAAAAAATCATATGAAAAACGTGTCATCACATGGGAAAATGTTCACAACCTACAAGTGATAAAGGCAGATTACATGTCAGTAAGCCCAGTATGATCTCAATTCTGTTAAGAAAAAGTATGGAAAAAGAGAGAGAGAGAGGAAGGGAGGGAAGGAAAGAGGAAAAGTGGGAGGGAGGGAAGGAGACGGGGAGGGAGGAAGGGAATAAAGGAAGGAGGGACAGAGGGAGAGAGGGAGGAAGAGAGGGAGGTAGGGAAAGAGGGCGGAAGGGAGGAAGGGAAATCGCAAACTACAACCAGAGATAGGTTGTGCAGGTAAGTTTTGGTTATCTGAATGGCATAGTTCCCTGGAATTTAATGACTTAAAACAACATACAAGCTATTATTGAATGTGGTTTTATCATTGAATGTGGTCAGGTTTTCAGGCAGAGCTCAGGCAGGAGGTGTTTCTGTTCCATACGCCATCAGCTGGGGTCCCTCCGTGGTATTCAGCTGCTAGTTGGGTGCCCTGGAGGGACCCAGGAGGTTCACTCTCGTGCCTGGCCTGTCGGTGGGCTAGTTGGAAGGCGGGTGCAGCCAGGCCTGCCCTCTGCGTGTGGTCTCAGGGTTTCCCCATATATTCTGCCTCCAGCTGTCCAGTCGGACTTTTCACAAAGCAGCTTGAGACTCGGAGGAGGAGGAAACGCACAGCGCCCGTCGCTTGAAGCCTGCACCCAGGGGTGGCATAGCGTCTCCCACCCGGCCGCACGCCATCGGGTAAAGCAGTTCCAGACCAACCCACATGCAACGTGACGGGGAAGAGGATCCCCAAATTTCCAGCCATCCTCAAGGCACTGCAATTGCATATTCAAACAGCAAGGAAGGAACCAAAGCACGTTATCCTCAGAGAACAAATTTAGCTCTGCTGAGGCTTCCCGCCTCACCTCTTAACCACACAGATGATGGCGAGATAAGCCCGTCCTCCTCTGCAGGACGGGGTCTGTAATCGTTATAAGAGGGCTTTCCCCCGCGACTGGGAAGGAGTCTTTGTCTTACAAAGCCCTGTGCACCGCCTAAGGAGGCAGCATACACCCAGAGAAAAATGCCAAACAGGTCCCTGGGTGCAGATGGTCCCTGGTCCGTCATCCAGCTTTCAGAGGTTGCTTTGATGATGCAGAAAAGGGTGCAAATTGAGATTCCAGATTCCAGGGGCCCTCAGGCCGGCTTCCTGGGGCTGCTGCATCCCAACCCGTGAAACACCCCAGTTCCTGCCTGGCAGCCGCTGACGGGAGGGGTGGGTGGCTGAGTAACGGCTGTGCTCTGATGTGGAGACAGGGCCTCCCAGCCCGCCTTCCCCAGAATGCATGCATGTCCTCAAACCTGGCCAACTCGGCCCACGGCATTTGACCACCACCCACTCCCCGCTGCCCTGCCAGGGTATTTTCACTTGAGACCCTGGATGCGTGACATGCTGACATCGTTCCTGAGTCACAAGGAAGGAGAGATGCCCATTCTCTACTGGATCATAGCTGCTTCCAACCTTTGCGCCAATATCTGAGTCCACATCCATTTTGCTCCGCGACCTAGGATCTGTCTGACAAATGTGACTTGGAACCCCGGGCTCATGGAATCCAACCGAAAATGCAGAAAATGCAAGGGGGGAAGGCTGGCCCACCACCAGGGTAAGCAGCCTTTGAAATCTAGGAACCATGCAGAGGCAGACCAAGCTCAGAGAAATCCATCCCCACTGAGAGGCTCCTGTGAGTGGGGTGGGATTCCTGGACATCGGCCTGGCCTCTGGTTCTCACCACAGACCTGGAATGCATGTTTTCATCTGAAAAGCTTCGGGAGATTTTCCCTCCCAGATGTTAAACACGAAATGGCAGAGCTGATAGAGACAGACACAGTGTGACTTAGATTTTTGCATGTGCCCTGATGCTCTTCTAGAGGGAGTCCTTGGGGATGGGGGGTCCTTAAAGAGATATTTATGAGCCAACCCCCCCATCCTTCCAAGAAGAGCCCATGACCCTCCCAACAACCAGCATGCACAACTGTTTTTAATTCCAGTGAATTGTTTTCTTTTATCATTCATTTTGGCAGTGAAAAAAATACCCCTTTGATATTAAAGAAGGCAGGCCTACTAGAAAGTATTATTAGATTAGTAATCACGGTGGTAATACATTGGACTGAGCTAGAGTTGATGGAGTGGACTCTCCTGGCCCCAAGCACAGGGCTGTCAGCTCTACTTAACTCTGTCTTAGTTCTGCCCTGGGTTATAAGTCCTTATGGGTCTGTCTCTCTCCCGGCTGGAGTTGTCAGCACCTGGAAGGCATAGGCCTCTCTTGTTCACGGTTACCTCCCAGCCCTGCACGCCACAAAGCATAGAGTGGTGCTTAATCAATGCATCAAATAGGATATTCAGGAAAGCCTCAATTAGCTGGAAACCTCATTGAACTGAATTTTATAAATTACCCTCCACTCAAAGGAGGACAAGGAGAAGGGGAGGGGAGAGCTCAAGGATTAGAGCTTTCTGCTCTCTTCTGGCTTGTGTCTTTAAAGCATCTGTAAGGGCTGGCTTCGGGTCTGCTCTGGTTCAGCTCAGTCTGTACACCCTGTATCTCCCCCTCCCCAGGCCCGGAGAGGAAGTCTGAAGAAGGCCTGATTGAAACAAGTCCTTCTTTGTCCCTGAACCGTGGTGGGGCGGGGACAGGGAAATAGTTTCAGACATTGAAAGGTATGTTATCCTGGGGCTCCAACATTCATTCATTCATTCACTCACTCACTCATTCATTCATTCATCAATGGGTGGCCGTGCATCATTTACTATGCACACTGCTCCCTCCGGTGGGAATGTAACTCGCAGCCCCCCTGTCCTAGCGAGGAAGCCGAGCAGACAATAAACAAGGGAACCCTAAACAAGGATACTGTGTCAAGTGACTCTAAGTGCTGCAAAGAAAAATAAAACAGCTTCAGGGTACAGGGTAGGAAGAGGGTTCCCGCAGGAGAAGGGGCTAAGGAAGGCGTCTCCGGGAGGGGGCAAAATCCGCAGGTGACAGGAAGAGAGCTTCGGGCAGAGGGAAAGGCAAGTGCACCTTGGGGGAGGGCCCGGCGGTTTGAAGGAGACCCATGGGTTAGCCAGGCTGCCAAAAGGACTTGGGATCTTACTCTGAATGAGATAGGTTTTGTGCAAAGGCATCCTGTGATATGATTTGCAGCAAAAAGCATCACTCTGGCTCCTGCCTGGTGACGGACCAAGGGGACCAGAGTGTGAAAGGGAAGAGGGAAAGGCAGGTAGGAGGCTACAGGCTGCTGTGATGCTGAGCAGGGTGTGGGGAGTCCTCAGCTACCTGACAGACTTCCCTGGTAGAGCCAGTGGGATTTGGGGTGTGTGTGTGTGTGTGTGTGTGTGTGTGTAGGGGGAGAGACAGAAGCAAGGATGATGGCAAGATTGGAGCCCAAACACCCGGAAAGCCAGGGTGGGACGTGGAGGTGTGGGGTGGGACAGGTGAGTTCATCTGTGAATCTAGGAGCCTTCCTTTCCCTTATAAAATAATGAGGCTATTACTGACCTTGAAGGGCTGCGGGTTGAATCGAGAGCGTGGGTGAAGGCAGATTTAAAACCTAGCAGCGCTCTGTAAAGGTATCTTTAGCCCCTCCTTGTTTTTGTGAAGAATCGGTGGCACATTCTTCTGGGATTTCTTAGCGTGTGGTTCAGAATCATCGTTCCTCTCAAGGGGACAATCAGAATTACAACAGTTTTCACGACTCTACCTGTGAGCGGGTCCCATGCCCAGAATGGCGGGCAGGCGCAGGTCTCAGAGCCCTCCAGACAGGTCTCGGGTGTACTCCGTGGAGACCTGGAGGCTTGGCGGGACACGTGCAGACATGGGAGGATAAGGTACATGTAGGAAAGGCACTGTCCTGTTTTACAAGTATCTCTGACCTTGGGGGTTGAGACCTGACCTTAAAGAAATAGTAGTAGGTTTATTATTATTATTAGCATAATATACTGAGATTCACCCTAATTCTCCCTAGAAGAAAAGTGGAGGGAAATGAAGAAATTGAGTAATTGAGCCCTTTTATGGTTTCTATATTAAAAGTGATATTAAAGTGATTTTACAAGGCAAAGAATATTGTTTCATAAGTTCACTGTTTTGTATTTTATTATTATAAATATAGTAGACTACATATTGGAATCGTAGAAAATCGTAATTTCTGGATATTCAGTAATGGTTGACTAACTCTTCCAAGAATATAAAATGACACAGCTTTAAAAGTCATATGTGTTGGGGTGCCTGACTGGCTTGGTCTGGTAGAGCGTGTGACTCTTGATCTCAGGGCTCTAAGTTCAAGCCCCACATTGGGTGTAGAGATTACTTAAAAATAAAATCTATAGGGTGCCTAGGTGGCTCAGTTGGTTGAGCGACTGCCTTCAGCTCAGGTCATGATCCTGGAATCCTGGGATCGACTCCCACATCGGGCTCTAAGCTCCATGGGAGTCTGCTTCTCCCTCTGATCTTCTCCCCTCTCATGATCTCTCTCATTCTCTCTCTCAAATAAATTAATAAAATGTTTTTTTAAAAATCACATGTATGTATATATGTGTACACACATATATACATGTATAATACATAAATATGTGTGTGCATTACACAGATATCACACGTCTATAACATATATACATACATGTAATGTACCCATACACACATATATGTAATATACACATATACACATTTATCGGTGAATCTGAAAAATAGCAGAAATAACTCAAACTCTAATCAGTCATATGGCCTGTGGTGGGTTTTTTCTTGTTGTTTTGTTTTGTTTTTAATTTATAAAGTAAATATTTACCCGCCACTGTCCTTGCGTCAAAAGGCCAAGTTCCGCTCTTCTCTTTGCTGTGAAGTTCTGAATTACCCAACTCTACCACTGGGGGGTAGCATCTTCCATTACTTTCTTCAACTCTCATTCCACCTGGATGGTGGGCACATCCCACACAGTTTTAAAAGTGTCGAGGAAAGAGCTGGAGACGTATCTTAGGCGCCAGTTAAGTTCAGTGTGTCTCTTTACCAGCCCCATTTGAAAGATCAGGAAACTGGTGCTCAGAGAGGTTAAGTGATTTACAGGAAACCACACAGCTGGAAGTATGCAGCCAATGCTGAAATTGAGTTCTAACTGCAGGAACCAATTTGCTAACCACAATGCTAAATAGCTCTCTGTGTCCAATGAAATTATCTCAGTCTACTGTCAAAAGAGTCCTTAGGGATCGGGGGCGGGGGGTGGGGCGTCCAACTACTTAATGTGATTCTTGAAAAGTTTTTGAAAACTACAAAGTGCGGTACAGATATAAGGAGTTTTATTGGTAATAAAATTGTATCCTGTCTGTTCCAAATTGCCCTACAACATGACAAACTCCTTGAGAATGGGAAGCCCTGCTCTTCCTTTCATTTAGGGCCCTGCTGCTTGTGCCCAGCACCCACTGGGCGCCCCACACGTGCTCACTGAAGTGTTCATCTGAATTTGTCAGCTCTATGAAATCAGAGAAGCCACAATTAATTTGGTTGCACTGTATTATTAATGTTGCTGAGATTGATATCAATGCTGAATGCCAGAGACGCATTCCAGTTGCCTGTCTTCTTGAATAGGCAAAGAAAGAGAGATGAAACAGTTTCAAGTTTCCCCAGCGAGGCCCTGCCTAGCACTGATTCATGACTTCTGTCCAGACTCCATACCAGCGCGTGCAGCTGACGCCAGGCGCTGCTTCTCACCAATGGCATCTATGGCAATGGCCAATGCTGTGGGGTGGCTACTGGATGGCAGGCACCGTGCTAAGCATTTTTCTTGCATGGACTTACTTAGTTTTGCCCACCACCCTAGGAGACAGGAACTACCAAGTACGATCCTTATTTGATGGCTGAGGCTCAGAGAGGTTAAGTAACTTGCCCAGGGTCAAAGAGTTATATAGCATCAGAGCTTTGTTTCCAAGCCTAAATCATTCATCTGGACACTTTCTGACCTCTGAATATCAAAGAGGAATCAACACACGTAACTGACCTGTTCGCTGAAACTCTGGACACACAACAAGAAGCCCACGATCCGGGGCACCTGGGTGGCTCAGTGGTTAAGCCTCTGCCTTCGGCTCAGGTCATGATCTCAGGGTGCTGGGATCAAGCCCCGCATCGGGCTCTCTGCTCGGCGGGGAGCCTGCTTCCCCCTCTCTCTGCCTGCCTCTCTGCCTACTTGTGATCTCTGTAAAATAAATAAAAATCTTTAAAAAAAAAAAAAAAAGAAGCCCACGATCCAAAGAAATATACAACCCCTTAAAAAAGCCAAGGGAGGGGCACCTGGGTGGCTCAGTGGGTTAAGCCTCTGCCTTCAGCTCAGGTCATGATCTCAGGATCCTGGGATCGAGCCCCGCATCTGCATCAGGCTCTCTGCTCAGCAGGGAGCCTGCTTCCTCCTCTCTCTCTGCCTGCCTCTCTGCCTACTTGTGATCTCTCTCTGTCAAATAAATAAATAAAATCTTTAAAAAAAAAAAAAAAAAAAAGAATGAAAGCCAAGGGAGGGAAAACTGATACCACAATCAATCAGTCAATCAATCAATCTCACTCTCCATGAGGACACAGATATTTCTTCTGTATGTGGACGACTAGATACATTGAGCCCGGAGCATTCTGTATGAACATCAAGACAGTGAAGCGGAAAGGTGGGAAATCACTCTGACTTCCACAAATAACAGATTAAAAAACAAGGGGCGTCATTTGAGTTACCGAGTTCCAAAGTATCTCAGGACACGTTTACCGGGGAGCCAGGCCTCTGCACTCTTGGGAAACAATGCCCAGGTAATTATTTTAAATGAGCATTAATTATGTCATTATTAGAAATGGGAGAGAAAATGCAATTTCCTTCTGTCACTTCTTGATATCTTAACTAGAAGAATATTTGCCATGCTATTATAACAAGCCACTGTTCGCATAATGGTGCCCAGGCAATAATATGGAGACATGTACATTTTCATATGAATATATCATGCCTAACTAATGAGATTGCTCATTTCATAACTTCAGTTCCATTTTTATTATTTCATAAAACTGGAAGTCCTTATCCATTTTATGAAAAACACCAAACCTTTGTGAAATTCATTAAATAAGCATAAAAAATTCATTAAACAAGTGAATTGCATTCAGGGCTGCTTTGATGCAAATGCCCTTTAAGCAATGTAAAACTCCATATTGATTTAACCTTTCATGTTCTGATATTTCCATGTGGATATAAAAAAAAATTCTTTATTCAGGGAATGAAATTAAGTGCTGATCCCTTGATCTCCAGCTGGGCAAGATAGATTGGTCAATTTAAGTAGTGCCGCTGATCAGCAAACAACTGAATTTAAAAGTATTAAGGCATGTCGATATTTTAAGTATTGTCACCTGCACATCAAGCAATGGGAAAAAAAATTATTATTCCAGCTCAATTAAGTTGGTGTTTGCTGTCGAGCTGACCTTGAAAGGGCTAGCCCATTGGGCCACGGCTTCGTGCCCTTGGAAGTTGACAAGGGCAACAGTGGCAAGGTGTAAGGCACCAACAATAGCCTGAATATTTTGAATGGTGTGGTCAGAGCAACCACAAAATAATTAGCCTGGAGATGCCGTCCCATTGGGGTTTGTCCCCTCATTAGTGAGGGACATCCAGTAGAACAAACACGAGTTCAGAGGAGAAGGAAGGGGTTTGCCCTTCACCTAAGAAATGCTTCTGGGAGCCCTCATTAGGCAAAGAGCATGAGACAGCTTTTAAAGGACTTGAAGGCTCCGTGGACTCCTGGAATGCATCGAGCCACTAATTCATTCATTCAAACGATATATATCGGAAATCTACTCTTTGTCAAGTAGATGCTTGAGGCTGGGACTATAAAATGTGAATGACAGTGTGGTTCACAGACCGTGAGAGGGGTTTTGCAATGAAGAAGCTGTTCTCGGGGTTGCCTGAGTGGCTCAGTCCATGAAGCATCTGACCCTTGATTTTGGCTCATGACCTGAGGGTTGTGAGATCGGGGTTGTGAGATCGAAGCCCGCATCAGGCTCTGGGTGCCGTGCGGAATTTGCTTGGGATTCTCCCCTCGCTCATGTTCTCTCTCTCTCTCTCTCTCTCTCTCTCTCTCCCTCAAAATAAGAATAAATATATCTTAAAAGAAAAAAAAAAAAAAAAAAGTGCTCTCTTAAAAAAAAAAAAAAAAATCTGGTCCATAGTGTTAGAGGCCTGAATTGAATCTCAGCTCTGTTATTTACCAATTATGTTGTGTGGCCTTAAGCAGGTGATTCTGCCTCTCTGGGTATTAGCTGCCTTGTATTACTACTTTATGAGGCCATTGCACCAACTAAATGAGATATTGCATATAAAAACCCTCAGCAGAAAGGATGGCAAGCAGAAAGTGCCTGATAAGGGGCGATCATGACCACCATCCTCATCACTACTGTTATTCCAATCCGAACTTCTGACGTTACAGATAACAAAACTGTGATTTGGAGAACAGAGGTCACACAAAGACTGAGGAGCAGACTGGGATTGAGAGGAGAATTTCCCATGCCAACAGCAGCTCCCACAGCCTCCTGAGCTAGAACCTCCATAATCAAAAGGACTCCTGACTCAGCCTGGCTCCTGTGACTGTAAAATCCAGGGCTGGGTCTATTAAGGCTTCAGGTAAGGCATGATCCAGGAGCCCAGGCTTGTCACTGGGACCCGGCTTCTGTCTCTTGACTTCCCTGCTCCATTTGCTTGGTGAGGACTCCAACCGCAGCCAAGCATTTCCTCTCCCAGTCCCAAGATGGCTTTCAGTGTCTTGGAAAGCTTCCTGTTTGTTCATGTCCCCCCAGGGAAAGAAAGAGAATCTTTGTCTCAGCCCTCCCAGGCGAAACCTGAAAACCAGTATGATCAGAACAGCTGAAGTCATACATTCCCACCCTCATTAATACCTGGAGCCAATAGATGGAATGGGCTGATTGGCTTAGCCTGGCCTTGCTCACATTGGGCAAGGGGTGCCGTCAGCCCACCTGGAATCACAGAAATCAGGGGCTGATGGGAAAGTGCAGGACAGTAGGAAAATGCTGGAGATATCACCACAAATGTCCTCACACAAACCCAAATTCCACACACCACTACAGGTGAGGATTCTAGCATATCTAACTAGTAGTCATAAAAGCAACGATTGGTGGGGAGCGGGGAGCGCCTGGGTGGCTCAGTGGGTTAAAGCCTCTGCCTTCTGCTCAAGTCGTGATCCCAGGGTCCTGGGATAGAGCCCCACATCGGGCTCTCTGCTCAGTGGGGAGCCTGCTTCCCTCCTCTCTCTCTCTCTCTCTCTGCCTGCCTCTCCACCCACTTGAGGTCTCTGTCTGTCAAATAAATAAATAAAATCTTAAAAAAAAAAAAAAAGCAATGATGGGAGTAAGAGCAAAGTCTGCATTCTTACCGATACACACTGGAGTGGGAGCTTCACGAGGGTGGAGATCGCGTCTGTCCTCCTTCGCCAGCTTCTCTCCCCAGGGCCTGGCTCTGTGTGTTTGGGGCCCTTGAGTCATGGTCATGAGCATCAGATGACTTGGCAGGAGTCTGAAGCCCAGCCCTACCACTTACACATGAACTTTCATGTGAAAGGGGGAAAAGTCAGGATACACAGAGCCTGTGAGAAGCCAGTGAAGGAATATCTGTAAAGTGAGTAAAAGAAACCTGGATAAGAATCCTTTGAATAATCTTGTGTATTATTATTACTATTACTACTACTACTACTATTATTATTATTATTACTGGATACTGCCAGACCCCCATCTGTACCTTCAGTGATAATTCACATTGAACATGTTCATACAAGGATGTCACCGCCTCCAGCATACCCTGCGCCTGTCTTGACCCACACCTCTGTCACTGAGGTACCCCTTCTCCTCAAGACCCAGAGCAAAGCCACCTTCTCTGTGGGCCTTTCCCTAACACCCAGCGCTGGAAACATCCCCCTTTTCTTTACACTCCCCCAGACCTTTCTCTCCCCTCTCTTTAGGAGCCCTTGGCCCATGGTATTGTTGTTCGCCTCTTACTTTGCTAGAGGCACTCAGAGAGTGTTCCAGACAGTGAGCTCAGTTCTGCCTGTAGATTAGCCCAATAGCGGTACTTCGGTCAAACATATGGGGCAGTGGGGAGGGGACCCGGTGTTGGAATCAGGGTGCAGATGTATCTAAGTGTGCAGAGGCTAACATCCCAACTCGAACTGGTTAGCAGAGTGCCTAGAAAGAGAACGCTAATGGTATGGTGGTCACAACGGGAAGCTCAAGTTCTTGGTGGAAAGATGCGTCCAGACTCGGAGACAGTTAAGATTTTTGTAGTACCAAAGGACTCGGGAAAGTGTAGAGATGCTGTGCCAAGCAGAAGAGAACAGGACACACATTCCCTGGTGCCCCCAGAGTCCCCGGCCATGGAGGAAAGCATCTGCACAGAGGGAGGGCTTACCAGGTATAGGAAGTTCCATCTACCATTCCCGGGTCAAGGGGAGACCCCTTCTGGCCCTCACCTCCCCTGACCCTTCTGCAGCCTTTTGCCCCTTCCCTACTCACCCATAGCATCACATTCCTGAACTGAGAGAGTGGAAGGAAGGCTGATTTTCCAGGCGCAAATCTTAGAACCTGAGTTCTTACCATGCATTTACTGAAATAGCTCTAGGACATAGGTGCTATGACCTTGCTCTTTGGAACAATGAAGAAAGTGAACCACAAAGAGGAATGAAATGACTTGTTCCAGGGGAAGAGTTAGTGATACTGTTTACAGGATTCCAGACCCCAAGCCCTCCACCTACAACCTACAGTGCCCTTTTACCGTTGCACACGATTGAAGGAAGGGGAAAACAGTTGAACACACGGGGAATGGGGTTACAGCTAGACCTGGTACACAGCCAGTCAACGCTGAACAGCGGGACCCAGGGGTTCACTCTCCGCTCAGACTTACCTTCAGCAATTAGAATTCACTCTGTCCTGGCAAAGAGAATCCCCCTGGGGAGGGACTGTGGCTGAGTCACAACTTCTGCATTTTGCATCTGTGGTTTTAGCCGGTGTCCAACGCCGGTCCACTGAGGGCAACAGGCAGGCACTCCATAAGAACGGAGCTGTTTGAGCCACATGGCTGATGTGGGTAGAAGAGCTTTAGGAAGGCACTGAGCCGATAGGACCATAGATGTCCAAACAGTAGCCGAAGTCCCAGCTCACCCACATGCACGGTATGTGGAAAGGATGAAATATACATGACAAGCTTCCAACGTTTAAAAAAAAAAAAAAAAAAAAATCGGGGCGCCTGGGTGGCTCAGTGGGTTAAGCCGCTGCCTTCGGCTCAGGTCATGATCTCAGAGTCCTGGGATCGAGCCCCGCATCGGGCTCTCTGCTCAGCGGGGAGCCTGCTTCCTCCTCTCTCTCTGCCTGCCTCTCTGCCTGCTTGTGATCTCTCTCTGTCAAATAAATAAATAAAATCTTTAAAAAAAAAAAAAAAAAATGATGAGGTGCAAATAGTCACCAGGGCTATTTGTCATCTTTAAATCTGCTGAACGGTAAGTATTCCTGCTCGCTACCAGGAAGAATAAAGCAAGAGATGGGAAAGACAGAACCGCACGGAGAAATATATTGTATGTATGTAATATAGTTATGTATATACACATATATATATGTACACATATGTGATGATATATACGTACGGCTTCTGCAGCTGGCAAAACATGTTGCGGGCAAGGCATGGCCAAAGAAGCAGGTTGTCTGCATGGAATCTTGATAACTATAAGATGCAAAGCCCCTGCTGGCATGACTCGTCCCTCTCTGCCTTTAGTGAGCTGTGTGACTTTGGACAAGTCGCTCTCCCTCTCTGAGCCTTCACTTCTCCCTCTGTGATTGGGGACAAGGGCAGCTAATAAGCAGTGGTTTTTAAATGATGTTCTGCTGAGCCCTTAGGCACCCCTCAAAAACCCTTGGAGGAGGAGGGTTGGGTGCTCAGTGGGTGGGATTCCGAGCCTCCCCTCCCTCAGCTGATCCCCACCTTAACCAGAGCATTCTGCTTTTATCTCTTTCATAATCAGAGTTCTGCATAATATTTTGAGGGAAGAAACAGCTCCGAGACAAAAAGGAAAATGAAAACCATCCTGCCAGCCGAGCTCGGAGGCCTTCCAGCTCTCACATCCCAGCAGCCCAGGGAGATAATTGTCTTGGTTTCCAAGACCTTCGGCCTCTTGCAAATGATTTGGGCACCAAAGAAAAACCACACCCAGATGCCCGTCTGGGTGCTGCCTGCTGGGGGTACCAGATGGCTGGACCCCCCCCACCCCCCCACCCCTGCGCCATGACGACACGAGCTCCCCACTCCATAGTGTGAAACTCGTTGCAAAGAAAGGGATTTCTTCTTGGCAGGACCTCCCCCATCGCTGCCTCCTTCCTGCCTTTACCGTTCACGGTCCCCTGAGAAAGTGGGGGCCTTGCCGGTAAGATGGGGAGTCCTTCTCTCTCTCTCAGCCAAGTGGTTTCATGAGTAGTCTCTCGGTGTCCGTGAGATTAAAACAGAGCTTGTAGAGGCCTGGGTAAAACTATCTATTCATTTGAGTTCATAACAACCACTAACAAATACTATCGTCTCCATTCTGCTGATAACTGATGCCTTCTGTGACGGACATTTGATTGTAAAGGCCGTTGGCAGGACTTGAAGGCATTTCACTTAAAACCATTATTAGATTTCGTTTAGCTCTCCCTTGACACCCCTTCCCCCCAAAATAAGGCCTTCAGGTACCTCTGAGATATTTAAGTACACGTTTCCTTAAGAGACCACCCTCACACCAAAGGCAAATACTTTAAAAGTTGCTTTGTAATATTAAAAATGAGAGAGAAGGAGAGAGAGAGAGAGAGGGAGGGAGAGAGAGGGAGAACATGCATGAGAGAGAACCAGCTAGGTTTTCCATGATTACTAATTTAGCAGACTCTCTGTTATGTTTTATTGATAGTTCTAAACATAAATTTGCCTTTGGTATACTTTGCTGCTGATGCCTAAAATAAGACATGTAAGAACACATAATCCTATGCCTACGGCTTTTCAGAATAATGTACAAAGGCTCTTTGTGGCAACCCAAGCAAGAGAGATTTAAATGGAGAGGAGCGGGGTTTAGGTATTTCTTCAAATTTGGGCAGAAAGAGAAGTCGCTTGCCGCTCACCGGTGTATCTCAAAATCCCAGCGTTCATGCAGTTTTAAATACAACATTTCTTCGGGTTTATTCTTGAATTAGGAATCGTGATCTCGCCCACATTTTATTATTTGCAATCGGAGAATCCTGTGTGTGCGTGTGAGGCCCCAAGTTCACAGGAGAAAAATAATACGTATTGCAACATTTAAGAGGCTGGTTATTTATGACTGCAGCCTGGTGAGGGTACCGGTGTGATATGTGTCACGAGATGCCTTTACATGCTCAGAGAAACACAAAACTTCATGCACAGAGCCCATAAAAAGCAATCCCTTTAAAGGATCTGCTGTCAGTGCTGCCCACCCCCCCCCGCCCTTCTTCTTCCTTTTTAAATCATGAGGGGCCAAGGGATAGTCAAATCTATATATTTTATCTTCCAAATACTAATGGGCTTGAACACGGGGTGGAAGACGTGACAGCTGATTAACAAGGAAGGTCACAATGTCATCCGAGGCACGATTTATAAAGAAATAATCTCGAGAAAATATGTTATCCGTGAGGAACGCCGCTGTGAGCGATCTGATAGCATCTGTAACGAGAGGTGTCAACAGCACAGTACCATCTTCCTCCCGGTGGATACCCTGCGTTTTCACAAATGACGCGTTCACGCGCAAACTGGTGGGTTTTCTGCAGCTCGCTAGCCGCTGCGGACCCGGGCGGTGGGGAAGACCTCAGTCTGTGGTCCATCAAGGTGAAGGGCAGACGGTCTGCTCTCCTGGCCCCGTTCTGCAGGCAGCAAGACAGAGCAGGAGCGGAGAGATCCAAAGCCATCTCTTAGTATTATTTTAAAGGAGACAAAGTAGCTAATAGTGTGCTCTAGGCAAACACACTCTCTGAGACAGATCAGCTTAACTCCCTGGTATCCTGGAGCACAAAGCATTTTAATAAAAAAAAGATTTTGGCTGCTGCGCGGGTCTGAATCACCGGCCTCTTTCAGAGATATATGTCCTCAAAGAGAGGCAGCCGGTGGCATGTCTGAGGTTCAGTTGAGCTCCAGGGCCTCTCGTCCAAGCTTCCTCCCCGCCCCCACCCCACCCCGAAACTCTCCCTCAGGCCCTAGGAGGCCAACTGGAGAGCAAAAGCTTCTTCTCGGTTCCCCTTGCAGCCACGACTCGTCTTCCCAGGCAGGCGAGCCCTGGAGCTCCCCCCATGCACCGCTGGCCCAGGTTCCAGCCGCAGCCTGGTCCAGCCTCTACCTCCCCACCCCTCCCCACCCCCTGCCACATGTGGGGAGCAGGCTCCCGTTTCCAGCACTAGGTTTTTCTGCACTGGGAGCTCTGAGTTCTTGTCAGCACCTTTTTTCAGGAGCTTCTTTAAGCTGCTTGCAGGCTGAGAGGGAGGGCTGGAGTTCAAGGGCTCTAGATGCTTTGCCTCTCTCGTTGCAATCAGTGTTTCCTGTGCTCCCGCAGTTTGCAAGGTGTAGGTTGGACAGCAGCAGTGAGATCAGACCACGGAGTCCAAAGGGAGAAGACAAAAGAGAGTCTGCACGTAGGCTCACTGGTTCCTTCCCTTGTTTTGAAGGCGCCTCTATGTGCCAAACCGTTTCCTACATGATGGGGTGACATGACAGTGAATGAACGTGATTTCTAGTTTCCTGGGAGGCACCTAATGCCATAGGAACATAATCAATGTAACAAACACGAGCTAGGAGATAAAGAGTGGCTATGGGTTTGGTGGTGGTGGTTGTCGTTTTTAGGTAGACCCTTCTCGCGATGCGTATCAACCCAGTGCTATTCGCAAGGAAATCTGGATAAGTCACAGGAGTGCGGAGGGTCCCTCTGAGAAAGGTCAAGAAAAAAAGGTGGAAAATGATATATTTAAGAGTAAATCCTTTGTGAGGGGAGGGGGTCACCTGGCTGGCTCCGTTGGAAGAGCATGTGACTCCTGATGTCCCGGTCATGAGTTCAAGCCCCACGTTGGGTGTAGAGATTACTTAAAAAATAAATAAAAATAGGGGCGCCTGGGTGGCTCAGTGGGTTAAGCCTCTGCCTTCAGCTCAGGTCATGATCTCAGGGTCCTGGGATGGAGCCCCGCATCGGGTTCTCTGCTCAGCGGGGAGCCTGCTTCCTCCTCCCTGTCTGCCTGCCTCTCTGCCTACTTGTGATCTCTGTCTGTCAAATAAATAAATAAAATCTTAATAAATAAATAAATAAAAATAAATAAACTTAAAAAGGAAAAAAAAAAGGATAAGTCCTTTTAACCCAAGGACCCTTTGTTTGCTGGACACTGTGATGATTTGGAAGTTTGGGGGCTAACTAGTTAAGCCCACCTGTCAGGGAAGTAAGAGGAATGGAGGGAAGGAAGGAAGACAGAACAAGAAGGTAGGCTTGGAGTCTGGTCACTTTTGAGAGACCCATGAACACATCCTGTGAGTTCATAATTTTAACCGTTACTAACTTTTTTGCTGATCCTCGCAAGCACCTCGGAAGCAGATCCAGGACAAGAGTGAGGTAGCTAGTGGGGCACGTTTAAGGAGGTGCTCACTCTCGGGGTCCTGCAAGTGCAGTCAGCACCTGATGGTGGGTTCCCTCTTAAATTCTGCACACCCCAAGGGTTCTGATTTCATTGGTCTAGGGATGGGCCTTGGCACTGAGATAGTTTAAATCTCCCCAAATTATAATGTGCGGCCAGTTTTGAAAACCACTGATGTTAGGAGTTAGTTGGACAGTGAGGGAGTCAAGGCCGGGGTCCCTAGCAAGACCATATGGAGTCAGGATAGCTAAGATCAAACAGCACTGACACCCTTTCCTGCCACTTAGACCAGACCACACTGACATTCTGCTTTGCAGGCTTTGCAAAAATGACTTCTGCAAAATGTCCTAAACTAAGGCAGTTAGCCACAAAGCATTTGTCACCATCACAGGCAAGGGACCATTAAGACATAAGCCCCCGGATGTCAGCAAAAACAAAGACCATCAACACGTGGACATGAACCTCCTAAGTAGACAGATACATGACCAAAGCCGTGAAGGGCACGACTCAGCACACCCTGATTGCTTACGACGGTTCCGCCAAAGAGCTCATAAAAACCCCCGAACTTCAAAACTCCACAGTCAAACCCTCTCAGTCCCCTCTCCCCCTCTGGGAGCTTTGTACTTTTGCTCAATAAACTTTGCTTTGCTGCCCACCACACCACTCTTCATCTAGTCTACCTCTTTGTTCTTCCAAGTGTCATGACTGAGAATCATGGGCACCAAGGGGACGCGAATCCTGTAAGAGCTGCTTTCCCCAAGCAGGGCACCATGAGTAGAACTGTTAATGACCAAACATTAACACTTAAAGCAATGATAGATGATCAGATTCTTTGTATGCACTTAGCTCTGTCGTGGGCAGCTTTGCCAGTTTCAGATTTCCCTTTTCTGTGGATGCAAAGCCGCTCCTGATCAGCACGGCCCTTGGGAGGACTTGCAGACCCTAGCTCACTTCATTGTGGGGACAACTCTGAAAAGCAGGTATTCCCATCTTCATTTTATGAAGAGGAAACCAAGGCCCAGGGAGGTTAAGACCCTTGTCCAAGATGCACTCAGAAAGGAAGTGGGCTGTAGTATTCCACCATGAGTTTGTCTTTTTTCAAAGCATGTGATCTTCACCTCCCACCAACTACACCGACTCTCTCCTAGGCAAGTGGCCACCTGTAATCAATGACAAACATGGCTCTGTACCTGTGATCTGGGAGCAGTTTTACTTACAAAAGTCCCTTGTCCTTAACCTAGGAGAAAATCAAGCCCTGTTTGGCTTGGTTCTATTGGCCAAGTCTGATTAAAGTTGGATTTCCGGGTTGCTTCTGGCTGTGCGAAGGGTCCCATGATGCCCTGCCCAGGCCTCCAGCTGATGGCAAGTAAGGCAAGGGGGATGCTAGGTCCGTGTTAATTCTCCCACACCCCAAAGCATTCAGCCAATGGCAGCTGCCACGCAGAAACATGTAAGGAACTGCTTACATGAGTCCTTGGGTTGACAGGCCCCTTTGACTAATGGTCACCAGACATGCTGGGGAGATGCCTTGAAAGAATAGTGTTTGGTTTCCTGAAAGGCACAGAGGATGACGGCACCGGAACAAGGGCAACTCCAGTAAGGGTGTCTTTCAAAGTCAACACCACCCCCCCAGGGAATGCAATGTCCCAAGACCTCTGTATACTTGAGTTGAAAATGGGATGAACTAATGTTGGAATCATCACAGTTTGCATTCTCCACGATGCCACAAGCAGCCATGGAAATACCCATTCCTTCTGTCCCTGTGGACAGCATCACTCTTTGCTCAAGATCTTTATTGCCCTCCCCGCCACTGTCTACTAAGCCAAGTACAAGTTCAGCTTCTTCACTTACTGGCTACATGAACTTGGGCAAGACCTCAACTTTCCATAACCACCATTTCATTGTTGATAATATGGGGTTAATAAGAATAGCAAGTATTGTGGTAGATGGGTTACAATGTGATTTTGTAGCAGCTTCCTTTCAGAGGAGGAACCTAATTTGGGCCGACCAAATAAAATAGTGACTGTGTACCAGCTCTAAACCTAAGCCTTGGAAGGTCTGCATTTTCCTGCTGCTACCTCAGCCACTTGTATGTGACCAAGCCCAAAACAGCCTGCTGAAGGGATAGAAAATTATGCAACAGAAACTGTCCGGCTGAGGATTTCTTAGACCAGATCTACGAACCTCTCAAGACTCGTGGTAAGTAATAAATGATTGTTATTTTGGGGCGCCTGGGTGGCTCAGTGGGTTAAGTCTCTGCCTTGGGCTCAGGTCGTGATCTCAGGGTCCTGGGATTGAGTCCCACATCGGGCTCTCTGCTCGGCAGGGAGCCTGCTTCCTCCTCCTCTCTCTCTCTCTCTCTCACTCTCTCTCTCTCTCTCTTTCTCTCTCTGCGCCTACTTGTGATCTCTCTCTCTGTCAAATAAATAAATAAAATCTTTAAAAAAATGATTGTTATTTTAAGCTACCAAGTTTTGGAATAGTTTGTTACATAGTGATAACTAACTGATACACTAAGGCATGGAGTTTTTATGGTCATTAAGTGAGAGAATGTATCCAAAGTGTTTAGAACAGGGTAAATGCTCAATAGATACAAATTATAGTGATCGGACTAATCCTAGTGGCACCAGCTGAAGAAAATACTCTAAACTCTCATGATGTTCAGCATACGCCATACCTGGATTTGAGCGACACTGAGATATTCTCCATAGAGACTTTGCACGTCTCACATCCTAAATACAATTATACTCTTCGCCTTACCTAGAATGTCCCCTGAATCATCTCTAACCTTGGATCCCTAGCTGAAATGCTACCAGCTCCAAAAAACGTATTGCTGGAGGTGGAGGGGATTGGGGTGAGAGGGTGACGGGCATTAAGGAGGATGCCGATGTGATGAGCACTGGGAGTTCTTTTTCTTTAAGGTTTTATTTATTTATTTGACAGAGATCACAGGTAGGCAGAGAGGAAGGCAGAGAGAGGAAAGGAAGCAGGCTCCCTGCTTGGGGCTGGATCCCAGGACCATGGGATCATGACCTGAGCCGAAGGCAGAGGCTTTAACCCACTGAGCCACCCAGGCACCCTGAGCACTGAGACTTCTATACAACTGATGAATGACTGAGCTCTACCTCTGAAACTAACAATATACCATATGCTAATTAACTGAATTTAAATAAAATAAAATACAATTTTAAAAAAATTAAAAATTAAAATGTTATTAAAATCTTAATTTAATTTTAATTCAATTAATTTAATTAAAATTTAAATTTAAATTTAAAAATTTAAAAAAAAAACCTTTCATGTTTGAAACAAATAGCAGTGATGTCACATTGCCTTCCTCTTGTATGTCTAATCCTTAGCTTGTCTGACTCTCAGGACAACCTGGTTTTATTATTCTCTGCTTCACAGCAGAGGTTAAATGGCTCGGCCGAAGACATTCAGTGAGCCAGAGGCAGAACCCAAACTCGAATGTGGATCACCTGCCTTTTAACACAAGGCTTTTACTGTGGGATATGAATTGTCCTAATTGACATCATAGCCCTGAGCTTATATTTTTATGCACCACAGAAATTCACTTCAATTTTGTAAATTGGAGTATAATGTTTATATTTAAGATACGGAAAAGTACAAAAGAGCCACAATCAGGTACACGCACAGGTGCGTGCACACAACAGAGGGACTTAAAAAAATCCAAGAACTTGCCTTTAGTTCTTTCCTCCCATAATTTCCTGCCATAATTCTCTGTGTGGGCAAGTGGGCATGTGCCACGGGTATTGCTGTAATGACAACAGAAGGTCACGATCTAGTGACGGATTTACTCCGTGCAAAATGAAGATCATATTTCTCACATAGCGGCCTTGGCTGCAGAACAAAGGTGTCCTGGTAAATCCAATTTTCTGGCTAATAAAAAGTGACTACCTGGAATATTATACAGTCGTGAGGAGCAATGAATTAGAAGTACTCCCAAGAACATCAACAGGTTACGAAAACAGAAATGCTTCATGAGAAAAGAAGGGAAAAAGGCCAAACCCTCAGTACAGTCCAACTCACATAAATTAAACAAACATACCCAGAGCCACATTACACCACTGACAGCCCCCATGAGTTTATCAGGGGAAGGGGAGTGGAAATGGAAATCATCATAAAAGGAAGAAATAGGGGCTCAGTCCGTTGAGCATCGGACTGTGGGTTTTGGCTCAGGTCATGATCTCAGGGTCCTGGGATGGAGCCCTGAGGTGGACTCCATGCTCAGCTGAGGGTCTGCCTCTCCCTCCCCCCTCTTTTTGCCCCTCCCCCTGCTTATACACTCTCTCTCTCTCAAATAAGTAAATTTTTTTTTTAAGTGGAAGAAATAAAGTTGACAAGAAGGGGCTTCACCTGGGGCATTGGGAGGCTGAGTCGGTTAAGCGTCAGCCTTCAGCTCTGGTCCTGATCTCAGGCTCCTGGGATCCAGCCCTACATCAGGCTTCCTCCTCAGTGGAGGAAGGAGGTTCTCTTTCTTCTGTGCTCTCACTCTCTCTCTCACTCTCACTGTCTCTCAAGTAAATAAACAAATAAAAATAAATAAATAAAGAGAAGGGGCTTCAGTCAAACAGCGATGATAATTGGCTAAGAATTGAAAAGCGTGAGTTGCCTAAATCCACGACAGATGTCCAAAATGTATGACTTAAAAAATAAATTAAAGTAAAATTTCTGTATCAACTAAACGTGGATTTAAAATACACCAACACCTCAGCTGCCCTCACAAATATTTCCCCCAAACCTACTTTACTGGGGAAAATCATTTTCTCTGCCTTCCATCCTATAAATACATACAAAACATGTTTTATGGTCCAGCCGTGGGGAGTATAGAACAATGTAGAATCTCAAGGAACTGCTAATATTTATTGAGCACCTATGAAATGATAAGCTCTGGACAAGCTGTGTCATGTATATGCTAAGTAATTCTCATAACAGAAGAGCAGTTATTTTCTCCTTTTTAAAGATTTTTATTTATTTATTTGTCAGAGAGAGAGAGTGTGTGTACAAGCAGGCAAAGTGGCAGGCAGAGGCGGAGAGAGAAGCAGGCTTCTTGCCGAACAAGGAGCCCGATGAAGGACTCGATCCCAGGACCCTGGGATCATGACCCGAGCCAAAGGCAGTTGCTTAACTGACTGAGCCACCCAGGCACCCTGTTTTCTCCTTTTTAAAGATAAGGAAGCTAAGACTCAGAGGTCAAGAAGTTTACCCAAAGTCACAGCTTGAAAGTGACAGAGTTGGAATCCAGACTCATCCCTTTGTCCACAAAACCCAAGTTCTTTCCATGGTATCACGCGCTGTACAAGTTGGTATTGGCGGCAAAGTGCGGAAAGAGATATAAGACATACATTCTTGTCTCGCAGTAGCTCAGTGTAATTATGATAAACACAGTATGGACGGCGAGCCCCTTGAAGGTACACAGGTTCTCTGTCATCCCTACAAAGGCAGCGTTCAGCCAAAACCCGACTTCACAGTCTCATCAGATGAGAAAAGTAACTAAAAGTACTAAGAATAGAAGTGTGCTTCGCTGCCTGAACTCTCTACTGACTAGCTTTCCAAAGAAGGCTCGCGTTATTGTATTCATCCTCATATATTGAGACCAAGAAGTTTTACAGATGACCGTAGATGCTAGCACGTAACTGGGATCTCATAATACAATTAACCATGTGCTGGCACAGGCCACAGAAGGTTCGTATCCACTGCCCAGAGTCAGAGAGTATGTGGGTTCCTCTACTTAAATAGAAGGGTTTGAATCCAGTTACCACAGTCACCTCACCGATCACCATCATTATCCTGGGACATCACCATCATACCATGACACCCTCCTCCTCATCAAACATATTCTATATGCCAAAGCCTGAGCTAAGCATTTCTCGTGAGTCCTCTCATGGAGCGAACTTCTAAGTTAATGCTAATATTCAGCCTATTTTACAGATGAACAAATTAAGACTCAAGAGAAGTTACTTGCCCAAGATTGCATAGATTGTGGCAATAGAATAGTGCATTAGTTAGGCTAAGTTCGAATATGCTTCCATGACAAACATCTCCCAAATCTCAATGGCTTAGCTTTTGCAAAGTTGGCAAGAGATCTGAGAATCCCAAAACCGACCATCTTCCATGCAGTGACTCCAACATTCAGTGGCTTTACCATGTCAGCAAGATTTCTGCACATACGCAGAGGCAAGGGGAGAGAAAAAGGAACATCTCGTACAGAGACCTCTCATTGCCTCCGCTTGAGAATGACATATCACTCATACTTCTGAGGCCGGAACTAGTAACATGGTCTCACTGCCAGGAGGCTTGGAAGTGTTCTCTATAGACAGCATGCCAGGAAGGAAAGGAGAAGTGCATACAGGTGAGCGCTAGAAGCATCCACCACAGATAGGGACTCTGAAGGCATCTTAGTCCATGGAGAGACCTGAATCAACCATGGATGTAATTTTGGCTTCTTGAACACTTCTGTGGGAGGGAGGGGCAATTATCATGTGCTGTGTCCTGACCCTGTGCCCAGATCCTTACATGAACACTCACATGCACTATCCTTTACCCCGACAATAACACCATGAGATCAGCACTATTGTCTTTATTTTATAGATGAGGAAACTAAGACTCAGAGGCTAGGTGACTTTCCCAAGCCAGAGCTGGACCCACAGCAAAGGTTTTCTACCTCCCAAACCAAACTCCATCCCGCAAGATCACCAAATCATTGCATTCACTCGTCTGTTACTTGACAAAATACATTCAAATATGTTCTGGATTTTGCATTCGTGAGGATGCTGGAGCTCAGCAAGTTAAAAAGTACATCAGTCAAGAGGTCATGGAACCAAGTCCATCCAAGAGCAAGAGAGGAAACGCCCTTCAGGCAAAGAGTTCCAAGCGTTGGAGAAACGAAAGGTGAAGCCCCCCAACCTCATCTTGGCAGCCCAATCCCTGGAGGGAGAGGAGGCAGGAGGAATTCCAACCCCTGCAGAGTTCATGCTCTTAAACACTTATAAAAGCTTTAAGATCCAGACAAAATCCAGACCTAAGTGCAAAGGTTACTGGAGTTGGGATTTTATTGCCAGATGTAAATCCATCTTCTCTAAGACCTGCTCTAGGTCCCCTGTGCCTCACTTGAAATATTTCATGTGCGCTGAATAGATTTGTTGGCTCCCTGTTGCCTTCATAAATTATGAAGTCCAAGTTGCTTAGGGCCTGGATCCAGCAGGGGTGACTCCAACTGCACCCCTCCAAACACCAAATGGAGGACAGCTTTGCTTCGTTTGTAGGGGTTACTCTGATTTACTCTTTGGTCCACCATTTTGGACCAAAGTAGGTCCCCCCCAACCCAGAGTTGATTGGTCCAGCCACAAAAATATTGGACCAGAAATGGACTGGACCAATTAGATTCTTTCTTTCCCCTTTTCTCTCATACAGGAATAGGATACTTATTAAAAGGGACATAGCTGTTGGAGGCCAAGACTCCTTAATGGCAGTCCCCTGTAAAGAAATTCCTGCAAGTCCTCTTGCTCTTAATCTCTAGAGGTGGGTCCCCAAGTGTGTGTGTCTGGCCACCCTTATATCCTACTGTCCTTTTACCTTTTTTGTCCCACCTAACTTAGCCAAGGTCCATATGTTGCAGCCGCCAAAAGAATCTTGACAAATATGTGTTAACCCACCCAACCTCAAGACAGAGACCCATCATCTTCAACCTTCCCATCACCCATGACCCACTGTTCTGTACTTCTTCCCAAAACTCAGCAATTTCACCTGCTTTCTTTTGTCACCCCCTTGGAATAGTACAGGTGGGAGGGTAAGGCAGAGGAGGAGCTGGGAGTCTGCACCTGGTCAACCATTAGAGTTCTAGAAGAATCGACATCTCCTCAGTCCTTATGCATGACACCGCTAGAACCCAGAGTCACCAATCAGAGACTCAGTGGGACCCAACCTCCTTCCTAGTCTGCCCCTGACCACCATCTCTGGCCCCATCCCATTCATTCCTTCCCATCCATCCTACTATTCTGATCCCCAAATAGCTCCCTCCATGGCTCAGCATATGCCATTTCCTCTCTCACCGGGAACACCCCCTCCTTCTTTCATTAAAATCCCAGCTTATCTGTCACAGGCAGATTATTTCTCGATCTTCTGCACACAGCTATAAGGCACGATTAGTTAAGATGAGTTCCCCCCATTGTCCATGATGCTTATTCTCCCTCATTGCACTTGACACGTGTTGTATTACTATTATCTGATTTATTTCATGTCTGGACCCTCCCCATTGGATTAGTTGTTACTTAAATACCTCCTCCAACATAGGACTAATGCTGCCAAATTAGCTCTCAGGTGCCTCTGTACAAACCAGACTTTGGGGTTTCCTTTTTTTTTTTTTTCTTTTAAGCCCTTCCTAAAGAGATGCAGCCTCGTGGGAGAAAAGTCTATGAAGATCTAGTTCTTAAATGTTGAAGTAGAATGTAGCATAAATGCTGCCCCGTGAGCATGCTTGGGCCTGCACAGGACTAAAGGAAAAAGTGTGTGGTTGGGGGAAGGGGCAGGAGAGTGAGCCGGAGACCGCGAGCTGTGCAAAGGGAAAGCTAACAGAGAAGAAAAGGAGGCCAGTCTCAGCAGAATCTCCTTCTGCTGTTAGCCTGTTCTGTGGGAGCGCAGAATCTTTGTAGAACAAGGTCCTCCGTCAAGAGTGTTCATCACAATGTCCCACAGATACTCAGAGAGAAAAATACTGATCTTCTCCACATGGGGAAATCCTACCCAGGAGTCAAGAAAGGAGGAATCTCTGTGTGCATGTTGGAAAGATGTACAGTAGATCATTGAGTGAACACAATGATGTTATTCATAGTCACCAAGGTACTAACCCTTCTGGGTGGTTACAATGTACCAAGGTTTTACATGGTAATTTCTTAAATCATCGGAAGAAGTCTATGTGGTAGGCTTCTGAGCCCCATTTTACTGATGCGGAAATTGAAACACAGGGACTAAGACATTTGTTCAAGAGAGCTTGGCTGGTGGCGGTTAGAGCCACTGGGCAGGAGACCTATAGATCTATCATGTTAGCCTACCTAGGCTGCTAACATCCGGGTTCTCAACCACCATGCTACCTTGTCATTAATTATGTGTGTGTGTGTGTGTGTGTGTGTGTGTGTGTGTGTGTAAAAGAGAGAGAGACTTTATATATAGCTTATGCTTATATGGCTTGTATTAACATAGAACATTTCTGGAAGGCGGCCAAGAAACTGTTAGGAGTCCACGCCTCTGGAGAGTGGGAATGAAATAATCAGATGACTTATGTGTCTCTTGCAACACACACACCCCTCCCAAACACTGTCTTAGGAATTCATTCCACTGTAAGTAATCGAAAACTCAATTAACGGAGACCTAAACAAAACCAGTTTATTTGTCTGACATAAACTAGAAGTCCAGAGCCAGGGGTTTATGGGCTCCCTGATATGAGAGCTACTCTTGTGTGATTACCATGTCTTTAGGCTCGTAGAAACAGCTCTTCCTTGCTTTATTTATTTATTTGCTTACTTATATCTTCATCAAACATTTCTGTATTTTACCTACGTCCCTCGTTCGTTGTCTTTCTTCTGCTCTAGAATATCACCTCTATGAGGATGGGGACTTTGTTTGCTTTACAGTTGTATCCCACCACCGTGGCATCCTACCTGATACAGAGTAAATGCTCAATAAACACGCATTGAGCCGATCAGTGAGTGGACATGGCTACTTCAATCATCACGTCCATGTTCACAGACTCAACTAAGGTAGGTGCGGGGGGTGGGGGGGTGGGGGGGTAGGGAGGGGGGCCCCACGACCTCTGACTTCCTTTATCATGAAAAGAAAGGCTTTCCCAGAATCCTCTACACAAATTTCCCCTGCGTCTTATTAGCCAGAATTGGCTTCCTTGGCGTGCTCCTCTCCCACAACAAAAGATGCTAGAAAGCCAGAGGCGAGTGACCATGACTCCAGATAGCTACCCCAGACCACATCAGGATGTGCTTAGTCAGGAAGAAGCAGCGAGTGGCTATGAGTTACATAATCAGTCATTTCACCCCCAGATTGTTTGGCTTTTTCCCAGATGCATGTTCTACTTTTATTTTATATATATATATTTATATATAAATATATATTAAATTATTATTTATTATATATTAAATATATATTTAATATATATCAAATTATTATTTATATATTATATATTATATATTATATATTAAATTATTATTTATTATATATTTATATATAATATATAAATATATTAAATTATTTATTATATATTTAAATATATATTTATTTAAATATATATTTAATATATAATATATCAAATTATTTATTATTTATATATATTATTATATATTATATATTAAATTATTATTTATTTTATATATATATATAAAATAAAAGTAGAACATGCATCTGGGAAAAACCAAAATAATTATTAATATATATATATATTTTTTTTTTTTTTTTTTCTTGATTACAAGTGTCCAGGCCCCACTGCAGGCTTCCTCAGAATCTCAAGGGGTAAGGCCAGACATGTGCACCTGGACAGGTGCCCAAAAGACTTTGATGCACCATCCATAATTAAAAACAAAAACAAAACTTTCCAGAGAGTCTTATAATGTAGCTGGAGATTTTAAAGCCCTAGAAAAGGAATGTGACCTGATTCTCATAAAGACATAATCCCAAGAGGTCTTTCTAGATCACTGAGCTCAAACTCTCCACTTTTCAGAGGAGTAAACTGAGGCTCCCAGAGGCAGAGAGACTTGTCCAGAGCCTCCCAGACAGTCAGTGGGGGAGCCAGGCCAGGTTCCAGCATTGTCTCTCAAACAAGTGTCTTGCTCTCTTCAGCTCCTGGCCGTCTCATTCTCCATCATCAGGCGCTTAAAGCCAGGGCCAGGACCCTCCCATTACTCACATTTAACTTTTACAGAGAAACAACCAAGTATCAATTTTGCCTTCCTCCGTTAACTGCGTAATCTAGAGTAATAAATTAGTCCCGAGGCAAAAAGATGTCCTTAATCCCCGTGCTGCTTTTCCATATCCCTGTGGTGTTTATAATGTAAAAGGAGTTCTAGGGGCTAACGTCCCCTCTCAGCCTTCCCCTTTCTATATGTATAAATTTATATTTCATAATTATAGTTGCAGGTTTCCCCTTTGCTCTGCCCCTGCCCTTGAGTTGGAGAGTGGCACAGGAAATGGTTTACGTTCTCTGGTCTACCCTGACAGTCTAATCCTGCTCCTGTATTTCATACTGTCTCCGTCAAGTCCATTTTCTCTCCACTACAAGACAGACACTGTATCTAAGGCCCCCATCTCCACAGACTCAAATCAGTGTGTGCCTGGACCAAACCATGGCATCCCTCTGAAAGGTCTTACAAGCCAGCCTGGGGATGGACAGTTTCCGCAATGCAGGTGAGGAGACCCACATCAAGCTTCTCTTGATGGATTTATTATTGAATCCAATCACAAAACCAAAATGAAAGAGTAAGATGTGACCATCCCAGAGAACGGAAGACCTGCCAGGCTACACCTCCCAAGACCTATATGGAACTCCAAGGTCAGAGTCTGTGCTTTCTTGTAAGAGGTGCTGGAGCCCGTCAGTGGACCTCGCAGTGGTTCCTGGATTGCCTCAAATACTAATCAGTTATGTCACCTGAGCCGGTGGCTTAACCCCTCTGAAACCCAGTTGCTCCTCTGTGGGAGGAGGGTAAGAAAATGTATCTATTGAACGCCCCAGTGTGGCTAGAAAAATGGAAGAGAACAAGTTACGAATGTATACTACCTTAGCCAGTAATGTGGGTAGAATCGAGGCAACCGAGTCAACGGTGTCCTGAAGTTCCAGCCCAGCTGTGTTCCATCCCAGATCCACCAACCAATATTTTTTTCCTAGTCGTTCAGACTTATATACGGCCCTAGTCATCAGCCCAAGGCAAAGGTGAAAAACATCAGCTGAGAATTCTAGGGGTTTGAGTCCAAAAGACCGAAACATCTATCTGGGTGCCCTGTTTTTTCTGTGGTTTTTTTTTTTTTTTTCATTTCTATGCAGATATTTGGTATTATGTAGATATCTAAGGGTAAGAGGAGCCAGCCACACGGCAGACAAGAGCCAGAGCAGCTCAGATCAACAACCTGTTAGGTGAGGTGGTTATTTCTCTAAACTGCTTCGAGACAATTAAGCGTCCACTCTGAGATGTGTTACTCGCCCAAAACTTTGCAGCCAGCAGCCTGAGCCCAAACCCCAGATATTTCAGTGTTAGCTCTCTGACACCAGACAAAGGAAGCTCTCCTAGGCTCTAACTTCTATAAAATGAAACAAATAATATCTAATGTCAGGCAGATGTTAGAGCAAAACGGTCAACCCCAAGGGGTCAGAGACTCTCGTTGCCTTGCTAACCATTCAAACCACATTCAAACCACATTTCTCTAGTGATAACGTGATTTGGGGATGTCTTGAACAAGGCCTTAGAACAGCGCCTGCATGAGGGCAGGAAAATCTTTTGTTCAGTGCCCAACCCTCGTCTCCCAGAACGATCCAGCATTTAGTAGCTACCCAATATGTGTCTGTTAAATGAAGGATATGTGCTGTTCTTCCCACATGGAACAGAGTAGCCCTACTTGAATAAAAGGGCCAATGCCCTCGGATTTTCTTCTGTCCTCACCGGGACCTCCTACTGTGTGTGCACAGAAGATAATCGACCCCTCACAGTCCGTAAGGACCATGGACAATCGGTGGGGTTTGGGGGAAGACGACTTAGAACCACCGCAGTCTGTCAGTAATAGCACATGCGATGGGTGTGGGTGGGCGGGGGTGGGGGGTAACCACACAAATAGCCTTGACTCCAAAATAAGAGAATCATCTCTGTTGCCTGTGAAACTCTTCCCGAAGACGGAATTTCAACAGAACATTGCAATAGCAAATATTCACTGCGAAATTCCACAACTTCTGTCACTATGAAAAATGTCACGGAAGAAGATTTTTCTCAGAAAACAGCAACATGCAAAAGTAATCAGGGCTGGAAGACTCAAAGATGGATGAAGAAAACAAGAGGAACAGATCCAATAGCTCTGGTTTTATGAATAGACTTCCACCCACACCCCCCCTCATTTGTAAGACCCTCGTGAGATTTTTTTTTTACAGCAGGTTATGAATCATCTTCATGATATCTTTAAATGGATGATCAATACTATATTTTCCCATAAAATGTTTGGTTTGAAATCCAATTTTAAGTGCATTAGAGTTTTTGTGCACCGAATCGGTGAATGCCATAATAAACTGTCATCAAATATGAAAGAAATATAGCAGAGATTAATTGCCATATTTATTTATGAGTCTATAAAATACCTTGTGAGAGTCCTGGCACATTTTTGGGATACCAATTTGAACCTTCAGGAAAGTTAAAAGCATTAAAAGAGACTGCAAGGAGATTTATGATCAGAATGTTTTTAATTGCAGACCCAAGCAGACAGGCAGGTATTAGAATGGCTGTACCCTTAATGGGCATGTCTCGTGTGTTACTCTTTTTCCCCCCCTTTAAAAATGATATACTTCCCATATTTTTATTGATTTGTGAAGATCTGCCGTAAATTACCAGGGCCTGCACGTGACATCACAAATGGTCCCAGCTTCCCTAAAGTAGTGGGCCCCAGGTGGCACACAAAAAAAGAAGGCTCCTGGCCAGTTCTAATGCTCTTGGAGAGTAGGAGAAACCACAGGGAAGGAGAAAACGGGAATGTCACTCATAGCACAGACATGTAGATGGCTTGAAGCTGCACATATTTTCACTGAAGCCTGAATGTCGACAGAAATGCCATTCTTAAGGGGAAAGAATAACAAAATATCCTTACACCCTGCCCGTTAAGAATGTTCCAGTGGAGATCTGTATGCAAGACTCCGCAGTCCCTGACTGTCCTCAGGGCCAGCATCCCGGCAGCTGCCCTCCCCGTTTGTCCAGGCCATGCATCTGTCCTCTCACTGTCCACTCAAGACCACCCCAGGCCCTGTCCCAGAGGGGGACAGGACATGGCACCTTATGCCAGCAGATCTTTGCACGCTATCCTGTTTTTTCTACATGCGTTTGTTTCTTCCCCCCAGACTTTGTCTTCAAAAGCTGTTCTCTGGTTTTCAAATCCATACATCTGTTGTTTACTTTCCATTTTAATTCTGTGAAAACACGAGATGCCTCAAGCTTATCATTAGAAAGATGTTACCCTCCATGGGATAAAAATAATCAAGACTTTCTGTATACAAAAACTGCTTCGCGAGCAAGAACTTAATGCACCACCCCTCCACCCCCGCCCCCGCACCCTCTGTCTACCAAAGCAAAAACGAAGCTTTAAAAAAACAGATCTCGTCCTAACGATATTCACTAACTAAATTCTGTTCCTTGTTTTGTTTTGTTTTAAACCAATGTAGACAGATAGCCTTAAATTTGGCTGGACTTTTTAGGTTTTGTTTTTTTTTTTTTCTTGCTGTTGTTGCTACTTTGTGTTTTGTTTTGTTTTGTTTATTTACTTCTCAGTCACAGCTGGGTCTGCTTGCTGTTTTCTGTTTTAATGTATGATCCACATCAAATGGCTAAAACCTCCAAATTATTATGTAAGTGCTTTCATAGTGCAGGCTGATAGAAAAGCATACCATAGAGATCCAGAATGGCGTGTTTCCGGTGGTACTTCTTTGGACATTTTCCCTGCTGTATGACACTGGGTCATCGCCGGGCAGTACATGTGGATTCTCGGAGTCCAGTTGGAGGTAACCACATCTCCTGGCTGTGTCTGGCTTGATGTGTGTTTGAAATACAGTCTTGCAGAAAGACCCAAAGTCCAAGGGTCCAGATTCCGGTCCCTCCTCTGTCACCTACTTCCTTCTAGCTGATGTGATCTTGGATTTGCTTCTCATGTCTCCAACTTCCTTACCCCGAGCCTTAAGACAGAAAAGCAGAGGCGTTTAGGATCGCTCTCTAACTAAGCATGCTAGGAGTACAAAGGAATTTTTATTATCGACAAGATATGATTTTTAACTCTAAGCTCAGGTTTGTACCTGCTTGACCCACACACCAGGACCTCTGCATTAGAGCTCGTTGTGTTACTTTGTTCAGAAATTCGTTCTTTCTGTTTGCCACCTTCCTGACAAATGACATCGACGCCCCGATCTGGGAATGATGGTCTTTTTATTTTTCGCTCCTGATGCCAAGGCTGCTGTTGACAGTACGTGCTCAGGCAAAGCAGGGCCTCCCTGCCTTTCACAATCCGATGCCACGCACACTACTTCCGTCAGAACAATTAGTGTTCATTTTGGCTTTACTCAGGGAGACCTGCGGCGACTGATCAGTATCAATTATAGATGCATCTGTCCAGATGCACTTGTCCATTCATGCATAGATTTGAGGAAATCTCATTCTTCTTCCATTCAAAAACAGCCACTGAAAAAATCCGTAGTTAAAAAAATATAATTTGGCACATTTTCATCTATGTTACTATGCCCATAGACCCACACATTGCACCTGTGATTTGAGGCATTGGAACTTGATTTGGAGTATTTCTGGCTTGTTATTCATCCCCACCCTCTGTAAAAACTGCTGTCTTTATAAAACATCGGGAAATGAGGGATATTTAACCCAAAATAGTACAATAGGATTTGTGTGTGTGTGTGTGTGTGTTGGATTCAAGTTTATTGTCAAAGACATATCCTTTTTTTTTTTGAAGTTTTTATTTTAATTCCAATTAGCTCACATACAGTGTGGTATTGGTTTCAGGTGTACAATAGAGAGATTCAACAGTTTCATACGTCACCTGGTGCCCATCACAGCAAGTGCCCTCATCCCCATACCCCACTCACCCCCACCCACCCCCCTCTGGCAACCACCAGTTTGTTCTCTGTAATTAAGAGTCTGTTTCTGGCTCAAAGACACAGCCTTTATTCTGCCTGCTCAAGACCTTCGGTGAATTTAAAGCAGAGGAACATGAACTTCAAATAAGCGATGTGGGCGAATCCTCTCTGTGCTCCAAGTAGGCCTTTGACCATCTGCTTTATTCATATTTGTTTTAATGAGCAGCTAGAGGAAATATCAGAGCGCACGCAGAATACAACGAAAGGATCTGTACCATTTGTACAAAATACTTTGCGTGGAAGGACTCCCTCAAATATAACAGGGAGGGTCTGCCTCTCATAAGTCTGTCTCTTCCCTTCAGTACAAGTCTAGACGGACACACACACACAACTGGGCATTTTTCCCAAACTAAATTAATCAGCGGTAAACAAAGCAATGAGAAGCCGGAGCCCTCAGCTGCCAAAGTGAGCACCTGTCCACAGCCGGGAGGATGAGAACAGATTCCGTGACCCCTTCCTTGAACCAGACTTTCCAAGAAAGACTTGTTTCAACCTGAGGTCGCTGCCAGACAGAGGGCAGCATTGGTCTAACCCACGGGCTCTGTTTTGTGATGAGGCTCTGAAAACAATGGGAAGGGGACACACTTGATACGAACTGTTTTTAGGGAACCCCACTTTGTGCTGGGGGGGGTGTCACAATCAAACCCCAGGGGCACCAGGTAGGTTTGCTGTGGGTCTAGCTTCTCCCTGAGAAAGAAATAAGAAATCAAGGTCTTCCAGGCTTGGAAGTGGCGGCCTTCCTCCCCAAGACACTCTGACACTGTAAAGTAACTTTGAAGACAATAGAAAGCTTCCTTCACAGAAAACCTGCTCTTTGGTTTGTTTTCCTTTTCTACCTAAGAAGAAAAACACCCAGGAACCATCAGAGCCCTACCTTCCCAATTTACTTCTCCACTGCTTTTCCTCTTTCAATCTTTTTTTTTTCTCTCCTGAAAAATCGTGCTGCTTTTTCTCTAATCCTAGAGAGCAAAGACAAGAGGTAGGCCCGGAGGCCCTGCGCACAGCATTGATACCGCAGAGGTCTTATAAATCAGGGAAAAATCAATACATTCTATATGGTAGCTTCTCCTTTGCAACCAGATCGCCAGGGGACATAACTAATGCTTTCTCTCCACCACCAACCCATTTTTCTGTCATAAAAAAAAAGAAAGAAAGAAAGAAAGAAAGAAAGAGAAAGAAAGAAAGAAAGAAAAGAAAAAAAAACTCTGCTTAGGAACGAATGGGCAATCAAAGTTGCTGAGTAAGTATTTCAACTATCTAATTTTATTACTTTACAATTGACTGGAAATGTTTGCAATTAATTAATTAGCAGTAATCTTCCCCAAGGGACTAATTTAATGAATTCTCTCCAATTCTTACTTAAAAAAAAAAAATAGATATATCCAAGCTGCAAATGTGTGGATGGCTGTAAAGTGCATCTTGAAAAAAAAAAAATCAAGGGATCTATTACGGGGCCTTTTTATCACTAAATCAATCCGGCGGTAACGATAATTCTTTTTCTAACTGGGAATTTCCCCGGGTTGAACGCAAGGTTTTTCCAAGGTGAGGACGCTTGGCAGCAGCAGCAGGGAAACCTCCCTGGGTTCCTTAGTATTTAGAATGAATATTCTCCTATTCCTATCAGGAATAGGTGGAGGAATGTTGGGTTTCCAAGGTCTATAGAGCCTGGCCCCTTCTGCCCCACCTGTACAGGGGTGGGGCGGGGGGAGCCAATGTTGTTCCAAAGAGGTGTCTGACATCAGGGGCTTACCGGTTCCCTCTGCAAGGTTCCAGACGAAAACTCTGCAGCCAGGGATCCTGGGCCAGGCCCTAGACTTTGCCTGGTTCGCTGGGCTTCCTCCTCGCCTCGCAAAAATGCAGGGCAGAGACCTGGGGTTGTTCCTGACCTCTGGGCTACACGTTCTTGCGTTTCAGCTAGAAAATACAACTGGGCTCTTGAACCAATCCCCCAGATTCCTGCAGGAAGGGTTCAGCAAGGACCTGGGAGCGCGTTTTGTACACTGTAAAGTGCCCTAACCCTGTGAGTGGAAGGGAGACTTTCTGAGGGTTCTGGCCTGCCAGCCCCAAAGCCAGAGTTCCACTTGGATATCCGCAGCATCTCCCGAAGACCCGGCCCCCACCGGACTGGATGCCCCTTTTCTAGCTCCCCCCCGCAACCCACACCCCGACCCCAGCGTCAGGACTGGGGATTAAGCCTGGGGTGCTCATAATCTACAGTGTTCACAAACTAGAGGCCGCGGGTCTGGGGCCAGGCCTAGAGGACACAGATCCCTCCCGGCACAGACGAGCTCCTCCGCCCCTCAGCGCCACTTTGAGGACCCCTGGGATGGAGGGGTGGGTGTTCAGATCGCCGGGCCCAACCCCGCGGCGTCGCGGCGGAGCGCGGGGCACGAGCCGCCGTCCCCGCGCGCTGAACCGCGGCTCGCCAGCGCCACCCCCAGCGGAGCGCAGCGGCTGCAGCTCGGCCCCGGCGCCTTCCTGTGGCTCCCCGGCTCCCGGGTGGACACGGCGGTCGGTGCGCAGGAAGCAGCCAAGCCTCGCCTTCGGAGCAGATGCGTGGGGTGTACGCCCGCCGCCTGCAGATGCCAAGGGTCAGACGGAGCGCATTTCCAGGCGGAATGCAAGGGGAACTGAACCTTGGCCTCGAGGGGGCGCTATTCGGGCTGTTCGAGGGCCAGAAGGCTGCCGAGAAGCCCCAGGGTCGAGACCCTACCAAAGACCAGGGCTCGGAGAGCCTGGATCTAGCTAGAGTCCTGGGGAGGCTGGGGTAGAGAACCAGATTCCGGAAGACAAAGACGGCCGGGACAGTGGGACGCACCGACGCTGCCCAGGCGCGGCCCCAACGAGTGTGGGGCCTGTGGCGAGAAGAAACTTTCCCGCAACAGAGGGGCGGGGGAGCGGGGCTGGAGGTTTCTCCCCTGAGCCGCCGCTCCCCTCCACCTGCCAGTGTTCAACCTCCGCCCAGCCTTCGCCCACCCCTGTTCCCGCCCCTCCCCCGCGCGCCTCTGTTCACTTAGACTCCTCATCCCTCTCCTCTCCCCTCCTCCTTCTCCCTCTTGCCTTTCTCCCCCACTTTTCTCCTCTTTTTTCTCTTATCTCTCCTTTTGTATTCTCTCCCCCCTCGCGGCCCGGCTGGCTTCTCTCCTCCTCCGGGCCGCAGGGGAGGAGGTAAACGAGCTGCGCCCGGGGCCTGCGCGGCACTGAGGGAGGCGTTTCTCCTACTTCTCCCGGGTAATTTGGAGAGATTGTATGTGTGCGCGCGCGCGCGTGAGCTTAAGGCGAAAAGGGGTAGGATCCAGCGCCCAGCAGAGAGGGTCGGGGTCTTTGACGTTCCTCACCAGCTGCACAAATCTCCCGAACAAGTGTGAGTGTGGGTGAGAGTGTGCGCGCGCGCACGGGCTGGCTGCGCTTGGCACGCTTGGTGGCCCGGGGCCCCAGGGCCCGGGGGCCCGCCTGGCGGCCCGGGATTACCGTGACGTCACACTGAGCCTCTGGCCACCTTGGACTGGGACACCTCGGGAGCCGCACAGCCCCGCGCCGCGCCTCACCTTGCTTCGCCACCGCGCGACTTTGGGAACCCGCATCCTCTCCCTTTCCTTGCCCATCCATGGGCCCTTCTGTCTTCCGGACCACGCGGGTCGGAGGGGCGCCTTCTGGAGCGCAGGGCTCGGCAGCCGGACTGCCCTCGGTTCTGCCTCCAGTCGTGCCAAGCGGGCGGAGGATCCGGCGTTGGGAACCCGCTGCCTTGTAAGGAACCGAGGCGGCGCACGGCTGGAGGCGCAGAATCGCGGGGCTGAGGCGGCAACTCGCAAGAGGAGAAGAAGGCGGTCCAGGGACAGCCACCATGTCCTTCCCGCACTTTGGACACCCGTATGGCGGCGCTTCCCAGGTAAGAAGTGCCTCCATGGGGGATGGGGGCAGACTTGGGGGGTGGGTGTGCCTAGTGCAAGCGCCCGCCACTGGGCGCCCTCCTTTCGCACGAGTCTCCCGGGAAGCCAGACTGTGCAGGTACGACGTACTACAGACCTCTCAGACACCCCCAATCTCTGGTAGAGAACGTTCCATTCCCCCAGAGCAAGCTGGAAAATAGTGTGACCCGAAACTTGGGCACCGACCACGCGCTCGGCGAAGTGGGTGGGATATCGAGACCTTCCAGACAAGGCTGCCTTATTGTACAGATATCGGAGGTGACCCCGAGAGCCCACCTCACCATTTTTCAGTTGTTTACTAGTTGACTTCTGTTCTTATCCTCTCTCTCTTCTTTGAGGGGGTGCAAGCTCTCTGCTTCTGGTTCCTTCGATTTTTCCAGATTTGGGTGGGTGTTATGCAGTGACAAGGGTTTCTTGGGGGAAATTCTGGGGACACCCACGACTGTTCTCCAGCTTCTGCCCAGATTGTGGGGTCTGGTTCCAACTTGACCTCTGACCCACCTCGTGATCTTGGACAAGTCTCCCTGGTCCTCATTCCCTATCTGTAAAACGGGAGCAGGAGTAAGATGTGATGGTGGTCTCCAGGGCTAACTTCTAGCTCTGCCTTTGTAGGATCCTGAGATGGGGGTGGCGGGGGTGGTGGGGGGAGGGATAGGCGAGGGAACCAGCGGAGTTGGCCTCCTGTAATTCGCATTTCAGAATGTTCTCTTCGCCTGGACCCCCGGGACCCTGGAGCCTTAGCAACGTTTTAGGAGTATCTGTAAGGGGTCAGTTTGGATAAATTGCGCCTTAAGATAATTCCCATCCCAGCCGAATGCTCCAAACACGGCGGCATGTAGTCGATGTGGAATGAGGGCGGGATCCGGCAGTGCACCTCTCTCGCCCCATAGTTTCTGGTGTCTGCAAGTTCCAGCGCCACTTGCTGCGAATCCGCCCCACGCTCCGTCCCAGATGTGGCCTCAGGCTCCACCCCGGCGGCCGCCCTCTGCTGCGCATCCTACGACGGTCGGCTGCTGGGCAGTGCACGGCCAGAGCTGGGCGCAGCCTTGGGCATCTACGGAGCCCCATATGCTGCCGCCGCAGCTGCCCCAAGCTACCCAGGCTACTTGCCCTACAGCCCAGAGCCGCCTGCGCTATACGGAGCGCTGGTGAGTACACCCCACCGAGCCTGGGTCTGTGCTCCAGGACCCGTGGGGCCACTGGCCATGACTGCAGCAAAGAGGGCAACTCAGTGTGCTATCTCCAAGGAAAATCTAGGAAGGAGGCAAAACTAGGAGGGAAGGAGATGGGTAGGATTGTGTATAGCCCTGGGGAAGGGGGGGAAGAAAACACATCTTTGCAGCATTTTACTTTGCGGAAAGCCATTCTGATTTAAAAACATCTGTGCTTCTATTAATTCTGGACTCCGGCAGAGGTAGGCAAGGCTCGGTTTATGGATGAGGACGTTGAGATGCAGAGACGTTCAAATACCTTACCCAAAGTCACAAAGATATGAAGGGGCCCTGAAACAGCCCTGGAAAGAGTAAGGCAGGGAAGTTCCCCAGCTGGCAGGAAGGGGGTGGGGAGGAGTCACAAGTAGTAACCCTACTAGTAAGAGTTAATATTTAACTACTGCCTCTTTTGCACCAAGAGTTCTGCCAAACGCTCTTCTTCAATACCCTACAGGTACTATTGTTATTCCCAGACACCAAGGGCAAGCTGAGGCACAGAGCAGTTAAACAACTGTGCCCATGTAGCCAATGGCAGTGGTGGTTCTGGGATTTGAACCAGACTTTTACCCCAGGGACCCTTAACAACTACACCACCAAGCCTCTTCCCGAAACCCAGTGTCCTGAATTCTCTCTTCCCACCCCGCCCCCACCAGAATCCACAGTATGAATTGAAAGAGGCTGCAGGGAACTTTACGCCTGGCCTGGGGCAACCTCGAGCCTATTACCCCTATGAGCCAACTCTGGGGCAGTACCAGTATGACCGGTAAGGCATGGGGGGTGCATGGGTAGCCGGCCTTGCAAGTCCTCCTCCGCTCCCCTGCCACAGGGCCCATCTGGGAAGAGCCTGGGAGGGGTGGGGTGGGAGGGTGCTTGAGGAGGAAGGAGCCCTGAACCTCATTTCCAGGCCTCAGACTGTCTCCTGCCTGCAGCCCCAGGTTCTCAGATCCAGAACTGTGACAGGTTCTCTCCCTCCCCAGGTATGGAGCAGTGGAGTTGAGCAGCACGGGCCGCCGGAAGAACGCCACCCGGGAGACCACGAGCACGCTCAAGGCCTGGCTCAACGAGCACCGTAAGAACCCCTACCCCACCAAGGGCGAGAAGATCATGCTGGCCATCATCACCAAGATGACCCTCACCCAGGTGTCCACCTGGTTCGCCAACGCGCGCCGGCGCCTCAAGAAGGAGAACAAGATGACGTGGGCACCCAAGAACAAAGGCGGGGAGGAGAGGAAGGCTGAGAGTGGAGCAGAGGGGTCCCTGGGCTGTCTGAACGGTGATACCAAAGGTACCAGAAATGCTCACTATCCGCCCTGGGTTTTTCCAGGGTTTTATCCAGTCTATCAGGCCCATTGCACTTCTGCAGCCGCCTTGTGGGGCAGCTTTTAGGGTGTCACTCCCTTACTTACTCTTGCATTTGTACCCATCCCCTCCTCCCCCCAAGACTTCTGGGCCTTTGCCTGGACAGTTCCCTCTGCCTGGAATTCCCCACGTGACTGACTGCTTCTGGATTTCTGAAATGTGGGCTGGAAAAAGCCTCTCCTGGCCGGCCACCCGGGCTAATTTAGCTTCCCAGTTATTCCCTAGGACATCGGTCTGTTGTATTTCGTTTGCCATACTCACCACTATGAGAAGGTAGTGGAGATCTGTCTGCCCCCTTGGGGAACAGCAGCGCCACTAAAAAGTGTCTTATTTGCTGCTGTATTCCCTAAATTGCTGAGACCTAAATGTCTAATGATGTCTGGCACATAGAGGGCACTCAGTAAATATTTGCGGAATTAAATAATACACACCAGGTACCTGTGGGTATGGAAATTCGGGGGGAGGTGGGGGAGTCCCCTTGGGTGTCTGTTTGTTTTATGGTGGAGAAACTGGGATCCAGGTCTTGGGCAGTAAAAAGTGGTCCTTTCCTTGCACCGGAAAGCAGTCTTCTTCCAAGAAGTGTGGGCGGGGCTAGGGCCTCGTTTCACTCCCAAGGGCAAGTCCCCGCGCCCTGGGGCAACCGTAAGAGACGGTTTGGCCAGTCTGGTGCATAAAGCCAAGAATGCCCTAAGTGCAGAACCATCTTGCTAAAAGCTTCTCAGGGATGCGCACTCCCGCGGATTTCCCTTGGGGCCTGGGGCTTTTCTCACTAGCGTCTGATTTCCTGCAGATGGTACTGCAAGCCAGGACGCTCGAGGGCTCCGACTGAGTGACCTGGAAGACCTAGGGGAAGAGGAGGAGGCAGAGGAGGTCGAAGACGAGGAGGCAGTAGCCACAGCTACGGACAGGCTGGCCAAGTTCCATAAAGACTCTCAGTCGCTGCCCGCGCCCTGCACCGCCTCTAGGGAGGCCAGGCTGGAGCGCCCGGAGTGCGGCCTGGCGGCGCGCCCCTTTTCCTTCCCGGAGCCCCCGGGGTCCGGGGAAGCTGACTTCCTTCAGGCGGAGCCCCGGGGCCCTACGTTGACCATGCACTACCCCTGCAGCGAGAAACCGCGCATCTGGTCTCTGGCGCACACTGCGGCCGCTGGCGCGGTGGAAGGCGCAACTCCAAACCCTCCCAGGCCGCGAAGTCCCGAGTGCCGCGTGATTCCGGGACAGCCTGCAGGCGCAGGCGGCCGATGCGCCGCGGTCTCCAGAAACTCCGGGTGCGAAGAGACTTCCTGTGTAGCCAAAGCCTTTGGAACCCGCCCCTTTGCCGTGCAGGGGATGCCAATGAACTGTGCGCCGTGCCCGCGGCGGAGGGAGCCTGCAGTGCACTGCCAGTACCCGTCTGGAGCAGAAGGTAGTTGGGTCCCCAACGGCGATGGGTGTGTCTGTTCCAAAGACAACTGCCCACCGTGCCGCCCAGCTGGCACATGGCCTCTCTGCCCCTCGGGCATGTCCCTGTTCAGATCCAGAGCAGGACTGTCCGCAGCACTCTTCGAAACTAGAGCTTAGAAATAAAAGTACCGGTCCCCTCTCCTTTTAAACCCAAGTAATAGTAAGAAGCTCAGGATGAGAAGGTAACTTACCTAGGATCACTTAGAAAGTCATGGAAAAGATGGGCAACCTAGTTCTCTGACCTGGGCTCCCGATGGGCACCATCATGACCTTTTGACTCTGACATCCTTGTCCCCTGCCTGCCCCTTGGAGGAGGCAGCTGACCCCAGCCTTGCTAGTACCAAGAGTTTTGCTAGGGCGGGGCAGGAACCAGGACTTTCCAAGAAGTCTGGGGGGGAGGAGCCAGATACATGGAGTTGGCTTAAGGCCAATGGTTAAGTCCGGCAGGCAGCCCCCTCCCGGGGTGGGGGTGGGGTGGGCACAAAACTCCTGGTGAGGGTAGCCCAGGCTTGGTGCTGTCCCCAGAGAGCACTTGTCCCCCAGAGCTCCCCCCCAACGGGGGGGGGGCAGTGACTGCCAGTCAGTGGTCTCTTGCCCTTGGCTCTGCCTGGTGGAAGAGAATTGCACCCCACAATGGGACATTCCCCAAGCATCAGGCAGCCTCCAGCAATTACTGTCAGATTCTGCTCTTCGTAGTCATTTCTCTCAGGATTACCTTCTGGATTTCTGAAATGTGGGCTGGATTAGCTACTGGCTGAGAAAATTGGGTTGCGCGGCTATTTGAATTTACACAGAACGGGGTCCAAAAGTTCCTTCCGGCAAGCAAATTGCCTCTAGACCTTGGATTCCCTTCGGACCAGACACCAGCCGACCTCCGATTTCCTGGAAATCGCCACCAAGCGGCCCTGCGGGTTTTAATCAACCTTTCCTCTCTCAGCAGGTTAGCGCAAGGGCTGCGATTTGCGGAGGAATCTTGGAAAGAAGCCCTACTTTTTCGAACTCACCTTCCTGCTCAGAAGCTGGGAGACCTGGCCAGGGACTGGGGGGGGGGGGTGTCTCTCACTTCGCCTAAGAGACAGACAAAACACACAGAAACCCTTCTACCGGCTCTTCCTGCACGCAGAGCTGGGAGAGGCAGGCGGAGGCGCTTGGAGTCAGACCCTCTGGAGGAGGTGGCGGTGGGGTACCTGGGAAGTGCCAAGGGAAGGCTGAGCGAGTGTGCCCTGTGCACTCACTCCGTATACCAAGTCTCCCTCCCTCCTCCTGATACAGGGTCTGAAGCAGCTTCTCCCGCTCACCCCCACCCCGCCCCCTTTCACTGTGTAACTTCAACGCTGACCTGGCCCCCTAAGGACCACCCGCGTCTTCTCCTCCTCCCCATTCCTTGTGTCCTCAAAAATAATCAAACCAAACCCCACCCGTATGGCGAGTCTGTGCCAGGGGCGCTGGGAGAGGCCGGGGTGGAGGGGAGGATGGAATGCGGCCAGGGATTCCGGGGATGGGGTGGCAAGAGCTGCAAAACCTCGGTCCCTTTCTCGGCAGGGAGAGGAACTGGCGAGGTTACGGCCAAGGCCACGGGCGCCTAAGGCGCCGCCCACCTGAAGTTGCCCGGTACCTAACTAGCCAAGCGGTGTGATGGCCGGAGGCTTAGTGTGCGTTGGGGGGTGGGGGGGCGGTGGGGAGGTCGGAGGTGGGGAGCAGTCGGGATATTTGGAAGATGTATTTGTTCCCGAGCCCCTAGTTGGGTTTTAGTTTATTGGGAGGAGGGGCGATGAGCATAATCCTAGTCGCCCCTTGGCACCCAGCTGGGATCCCCGAGTTTCTCCCGTGAGACAAAATGGCAAAGAGCAACAGCTTGCTGGGTCCCTCGGCGGCAAGAGGGGCCATTCTTTCCATTTACTCAAGTGCCAGCAATCACTTCCGGTACAGGCCAACCAATGGGAGGGGACGGGCTGGGAAGGGGACTCAGTGCTCCGCGGCAAGGGCGTCTGGAGCCGGGCTGGGGGAGGAGGGTTGGGAAGCTGTCCGCGCCCCGCGCAAGCTCCAGCCCTTGGCCTGGTCACCTCGGCTTGAGTCAGCGAGGGACCTGGCCGCTGCTCATGGGGAGAGAGGGAAGTGGACCCGGGATGGGGCTCTAGAGGGGAGCTGCGGGGAGCTGGTGCGGGCTTGGGAAGGCAGGGGAAGGACAGCCGGGGTGTGCGCCCACCGACCGGATCCTGAGGGTGCTGCGCCCAGGCCGGGTGACGCCTTCCCAACCAGGGCCTGGCACTGATGTCTGGGGCAGGAAGGGCCGAGTGCTCACCTCCTCAGGGGAGACTGTAGACCTCCTTGGAGACTGCGGAGAAGGAATGATTGGAAGAACAGCAGGGAACAGGCGGTGGACCACCTCCCAGCCCCACGCTGTTTTGTTGTTTTGTTTTGTTTTTTAATGGAATGACGGGGGTCAGAAGGAGCTTTAGAAATCACGAATTACAAAATACAAACCTCTTCCTCACATGAGCAAACTGAGGCCAAACAGAAGGGCAGGCGACTGGCTCAGGGTCACACGGGATCCTTGATAGAGAGGGACCCCAGCTCTCCACTCAGGGCCCAATGCCACTTTCTGGTTCATGTTCCTTTCCCTCTCTTCCCCTGGGTGATCCCTTCCCTGCTTTCTGCTTTGCTTCTGGGCAACAGCTGCTCCTGCCCCGCCCCCCCAGCTCTCCGGGGACCTCCAGTCGCCCTCACTGACCCGAGGCTTAGGGTCCGGGAAATTAAACTGCGAAAAGATAAACATTATTTCCAGTCGGCTTTGTGGGATTAACGTTTGTAATAAAGAGCCTTAGCTGGAGGTTTCTTTCAAGGCGCTCTCGACCCCGCCCCCTCCTGGGGGGCCAGGTAGACCCCTCCAGAGGCTGCCCAGACAGCAGAAGCGCCTTCAGAGGGCCTCTGGCTGGGAGTAGGGCTCCAGCTAGCCATTTTGTGGAAGGGAAAGGAACTCAGCACCACACTGAGTCAGCACCTGGAGAGGGAGGGACCCTGAAGGCCAGAGAGCAGAGCTGCACCTAAGCCCCAGGTCCTGTGGCTGATCCTGGGGGAGAAGAGAGCTCTGACCTACACTCTGCCTCCAGTGGTCCATCCTTTTAGTGAGTCACTTTTAGTGAGTCCTAGGAAAGGAGGCCCACTTGGATCTGCCTGCCTCCCCACCCAGGACCTCAAGAAGTTGTCTCCCTGGCCCCTGTCTATGAGGCCTAACTGCTCCCCACCTCTCCCAACCTGGAGCAGGAGCCTGCAGCCCAGGGTTGTCCCAGGATCCAGACCTAGAGCTGGGCTGCAGACAGTGGGTATAGAAAAGGCAGGAAGAGTGGCTGGAATCCCAGAAGAGAGCTTGAGCATCTCAGTGCCAGGTCTCTTTTGCTGTGGCCGTGGACACGCCCCTTCCCCTCTCAGTTTCCCCAGCTGCAAGATACAGGCAGAAGCCTTTGCTCCATCCTAGTGTGGGGTCTGGTCCTGCACTGGTGGCGAGCTCCAGGAATAAGGGGGAAGGCCTGAGAAAGGTGCGTCTGAGCCTGCGATTATCCCAGCCTTGGACCCCCGTGGCAATCTGTTCCCACCATCTCTGCCCCCACTGACAGCCTCCTGCAAATCTCCCAATATAATCTCCCAGAATCATATTTTGAATACTATTTTGATTAAACACCAGAGCAGGGGGAGGGAGGACACAGCCCCCTTCTCCCCCAGCTGAGCCGGCTGGGCCCAGAGACAGCTGGCATGTGAGCTCTACAAAGGGGGGAGTCAGGAAACAAAGGAAGATGACGTTCTCAGGTTCGAACAATCTTTAGGAGCTGGCCCTCCAAATTTGCTTGATGGCCACAGTGCCCCTTCCTTGGACTGGGGAGCACTCCAGTAGGAGGCTAGGTTGAGAGGAGAGACTGAACCAAGGGAGTCTTCTTTTATTGATCCCTCTCCCCTGGGAGTCACTTATATGGCCAACGGACTCACTCGATATTCTCTATGATGACTTTTGGTTCTAAGATCCTATGACCTTGCTAATGATAATGGAGCATCTGGAGTCCTTACCCTGTGCCAAACTCAATACCATGTCCTTTAAAGACTCTGATTCATTTGTATGTCACAACAGTGCTGGATAGCATTATATTACACTTCCTGCTATGCCCATCTCCCAAATGAGGAAAGAAGCTCAGAGAGATGAAGTAAGTCCATGTCGGTTATTCAGCTAATGAAGCAAAGTCAAACTCCAAATAGGACTTATTCTTAATGGCTAAGCTCTACTCCAAATGCATTCTATCATTTTTTTATTATTCTATTTTTTTAAAGTAGACTCCACGACCAGCATGGGGCTCAAACTCACGACCCTGAGATCAAGAGTCCCTTCCTCTCCCAATAGAGCCAGCCAGGTGCCCCTGCATTCTATTCTTTCAAGATTCCTTATTCCATTATGAATAAGAGCCTGTGTCTCTGCGACCCTGAAAGTCTGAGCATCCATGATCTCATGCCACTGGAACTCCATGCTGACCTCCTTCCTTCTCAGGAATGTCTGATGGGAAAGGAGCTCCAGTGCCTCCTGGGTCACCCCATATACTTGGCTGAGAGCATCCCCTACCTATCCCCTTCCCCGTATTTCCCTGGGACACACCAGGTCGGTGTTTGGCAAAATGTAGCCCATGGATTTCTAGCAGAAGAATCAGCCCACAAGTGAAAGATCACACCAGGAGATCTGCCTTTGTAACAAACACCCTCTGTGGCCTGATGGGTCTCTAACCTAAGTAGCAGGGGCTGCACCTCCAGTGGCCAAGCCCTAAGCTCAGCATGAGGGTTGAGGATACCTGCTGTCGGCCCAAAAAGTAAATCACATCCCAATAACACGTGCAAACATTTCTTCCCGGACTTAATCTGGATTCACATTCAATCTCTTCATCTGGTTCAGCTCCCCCTGTGGCCCCTGCCTTCCAAGGCCAGCACCATCCCAAAGCTCAAGGCTTGCAGTGATTGGACGGGGAGGAGGCCATTTAGGACACGAAGTCCCCTCTCCCAGCTGTCTGAAGACACACGGGAATTTCAGCGTGTAAGAGAATTCTGCCCTCAAACATGAACAGGTAGTCCAGAATCCCTACCTATCAGGGAAAAGCCAACACCAAGGAGGAAAGACTGCATCTTAAGCAAATAAAAGGACCAACGGAGGAGGTAGCCCTCTTGCTGTGTTCTGACATAGCCCCTTGCTGCCTCGGCACTAGAAAGTTCTTCATTTTTTGAACCAATTTCTTTCCTCACGTAACTTCTGAAATGCAACCCCTAAACCAACAAGTCTTACTCTCCTCCATGACTCATTCTTTCTCCCACCTTCTATGCCTCCTCTTCTCCTCTCCCCACCCGTAGATATCTCCTAGTTATATGGCAGACGGTCCCTCTATCGGTGTGATCTTCTTCACTGAATGTTAAGTTGGAGATGGGAGAGAAATGGTGACCTGAGTCCTTGAACAAGTGACCAAATGTCTCTGAGACTCAGTTTTCTCCTGGTAAGTTGGGATCATCATAAACCATGTGGCTTCCTCATAATTCCTCTCACTTAGTTGCTGTAGGAACAAAGATTAAGAACAATGTTACTTGGATTTGGGTTGGTGGTAAAACAACTCCCTGATTCCTGCCAAGAGCTGGAGAGATGTTAGAGCCAAGTGGGCGCCATGTTGGAAAATTTTCCGTGTCTCCTCCTGCGTTTCTCCTTTACACCCTCACCACCCCCACATTCTCTTGACTTCTGACACTTCCGGCCACCAGTTGTGTGTGAGGTTTCTCCACACTAAGCGATATTCTGTGACAGGAGCTGGGTATCCCACCGTTTAACTCAATTCTGACACTGTCTACCTCGAGATAGCATCAGGTGGGGCAGGTTAAGGGCTCAGTCCCAAAGACAGCCCTCATTTCAGATGCCAGTCACAAAGAGTGGGTCCCCAGAGTTACCCACGACATCTGACCACTGAGCCACAAATCAGAGGCTCCCACAAACCCATTCTCAGGTTCAGCTACTCCATTAGACCAATGCACAGGACTCATAGAAAGACTTATGTTTACCAGTTTATTAAAGGACATGACAAAGAAGACAGATGACCAGCGAGATGAAGAGGTAATGGGTGAGAACTGGGAGGGTCCAGAGCCCAGGAGCTTCTGTCCCCATGGAGGTCGGGCATGTCACCCTGCCTCTATCCAAATGTGCTCACCTGCCCCAAAGCTCTCCAAACCCCATACTTTGGGGATGTTTATGGAAGCTTCATCACACAGGCGTAAGAGATAATTACCACCATTTTTAGCCTCCCTCTGGTCTCTGGAGATTGGAGGTATGGATGAAAATTCCAAACTTCTAATTATGACAATTTCCCACCCAGGACCCCATCAAGAATCCCCTCTTTAGAATAAAAGACACTCCTATCACCCAGGAAATTCCAAGGGATTTAGGAACTCTGTGTTAGGAACTGAGGTCCAAGGATAAATATTAGAACAAAAGATATTCCTAGTGCTCATAGCACTTAGGAAATTACATGGATTTTAAGAGCTCTGGCCAAGAACCAGGGGCAGATATGTGTGTATGGTGTGTGTGTGTGTTTGTGTATGTGTGTGTGTATATATGAGTGTATGAGTGTGTGTGTGTGTGTGTGTGTATACATGTCGATATAAACAGATAGGTAACCTATTACATATATATATATATATATATATATATATATATATATATGAAATCTGTTATCTTTGTATAATCAGAGGATTGAAAGAGAGTTGAAAAGTGGATAGTTTGAGTTCTTCTGAGATCCGGCATTATTTAATGCTGTGACCAACATTGATGGTACACGGCTGGTTCACATTCTACCCTTTGGTGAATTATTCTGTGTTCATGTGAAGGGTGACTATTACTCAGGAGACCTTCAGAGACTGATGTCTTCCCTCATTGCCTGGGACTGTCTCCAAATTCCAACTTGGCTTTATTTAAAGTCTTAGAGAGCCTGCCTGAGAACAACGATGCCAACAATGATAATGATGATGGGTCCAGAGCAATAGTTCTCAACCTTTGAGGTTCATAAAATAAGCCAGAGAGAGCTTCTGTTTTGTTTCAGGTTTTCACATCAACACCTGGGCTAGACCCCAGGCCAGTAAAATCCAACACAAGAGCAGTCATTGATTTTGCTGATGGATCTGCCTCTTGGGCAGGGTTCAGTGAGAATGGTTTGTTTCTGATCCATTTGGTATTAGAAGAGGCAGCTCGATTAGAGTTCAAGGATCCACTTCCAAGGAGGACCTGAGGCTCCGCCCCCCAGGAAGGCTTCTACCCTCTCTAAGGGCTGCTTGAGGGGCCTCACATCGTGGTGGCGAGGCTCCGGGAGCAAGTATTCCAAGAGGTCTGCGTGGAAGTCTCAAGGTCTCTTATGACCTAGCCTCAGAAGTCCTAGAAGTCACTTCCGCTGTATTCTGTTGGCCAAGCAAGTCGCTAAAGCTTGCCCAGAGTCAAGAGGAGGGGAAATTAAGTCTACCACTCAACAGGAAATGTAGCAAAGAATTTACAGCCATCTTTACCAGAATTGGGATCCTCGGTGAAGGTCCAGTTTTAAATGCACTTTCCGACTTTCTCTCCTACCTGATGTGAGGACTTGGGGTTCTTCTTAGTCAGCATGGCCTGCCATAACAAAATACCCTAGACTAGATTCCCTAAATAACAAACATTTATTTTTCACAATTCTGGAGGCTGGAAAGTCCAAGATCAAGGTCTAGCTGATTCAGTTCTTTCTGGCATACAGATAGCTCTGTTTTCTCACTGTGACTTCATATAGTGGAGACAGACAATGTGTGATATACCCGTCTCTTCTTATAAGGGCCCTAGTCCTATTGGATCAGGGCCCTATCCTTATGATCTCACTTAACGCTAATACCTCCTCACAGACTCTGTCTCCAAATACAGTCGCACTGGGGCCAAGGATGTTATTACATAAATTCTAGAGGGAACCAACTTTTCGTTCGACTCTAAGGCAGAAACCAAGATGGACAAGCCAGTTAGGGAGCAGGTGACTGGGAGGAGGCTGCTGACTGTCTGGTCAGCAGTCTGGGCGGTCCCCTGGCCACAGAGGTTCTGGCTGAGGCAGGCCTCCTGCTGTCCATCCACATCCCCCATCCTCATCTTGGCCTGGCAATGAGCCTTGGTAGCCTTGATGGCAAAGAAGAGGGCAACGCCATACGTATTCAAAGCATTGTTATGTGCCTGATACTCCATATAATTGCATAACGAGTCTTCACTCCATAAATGAAGAGTAAGTCTTAAGTAAGCCAAGTCCCTTACTCAAGGCCGAACACCTAGGAAGCAGGAGAATTGTGTTCAAATCCAGGCCTGTGTGACCTCAAAGCCCATGCTATCCCCCAAGCAAAGGCAGAAGGAGGCTGAGAGCATCTCATCTAAGATCATACTGTATTAGCAAAGTGGTAAGAGCACAGCTTCTGAAACCAGACTACCGGGGTTCGAATCCCAGGTCTGCCCTTTACCGGCTGTGTCAGCATGGGCAGGTGGCATCATCTGCCCGGCTCTTGGTTCCCCCAGTGCTAAAATGGGAGCGGGAATAGTGCCTGCCTTGCCAGGCAGTGAGAGGGTTAAGTTGTTGCCAGGTAAGTGTTAGAGTTGAGCCTGGTCCCCAGGAAGCATCATCTCAAATGCCAGCTACAACCTCTCTTCCACCACCATCCCCCTCCAGCCGCCCCTGCCTCCCCACAGGGCCTGGAGTCACTGCTGTGTCCCCACCCCCAGCAGCCTTGCCTGCCCCCCCTTGTTATGCCATGTCCGTGTCACAGCTCACGCGTGTCCCTCTTAGCGAGAGCAAAGACATGGGGTCATTCACTCAGGTGTCCATTTAGGGAGAAACCTCGCCGAGTGGATTTTATGAATTGCTCACACTTTCCCTTATCAAGATTAATGGCATCATTGCCCACGGTCAGTCCTTCTGTGGTCACAGCTAATGACTTCAACCCTCAACACGTTTCCTCTGCATTTGCTTCAGAAAATCATTCTCAACAGCAAGACCGCTTTAATAGGCACTTGGTACTAATGATGCCTTTTAAGTGCATAAAGAGAATCTCTAAGTACCAAAAGGGAGGCCCATCGACTGGTGACAACAGCTATTGACATTGACATTCGAGGCAAGGTCAGAAAGGTGCCAACCGCTGGACTGTTACTGGGCCTAACAACGGGGACTTTTTTTTTTTTTTTTTTGGTCCATCGGAAAATTCCTCATTCTGCCCTATGGGTCCTCAAACAAGCTCCATTAACTGGAGCCTGTCATGTACATTTCCGAGCTCACCTGCCTCTGTTAGTTTTCATTTTACCTGCAAGAGTCAGGCCTTATCCAAACCTGCGCTGTTTTTAATTGGTAGTTTTCTTTACATAGACTCATTTTTCTATTTTTAAATAAACATGTTTGAAAGGAAACATGGTATTAATATCTACTCTTTATTTCTACCCCTCCCTTCTCTTACTATGGGATCACTATGACTCACTCAGCCACTCAGGGGGCAGCGTGGTAGCACAATTAAGAATGTGGAAATCAGCCCGGCAAGCTGGGTTCCCATTCTGGCCCCATGACTCGGTAGCTGGGTCATAGCACCCCAGTGCCACGAGCTGCCTGAGCCTCAGCTTCTTCTCCAATAAAATGGGATAAAACAAGATCTTAGCTGGTCGGGTGATGGGGAGGACAAAGTCAGTTGATGAATGTTAAGTGCTTAGCTCAGCAACTGGCACGCATGCCCCATAAATGTTGGCCAGGACCATATTAACTTCTTCTGCAGGCAATCTTCCTGGGAAGTATCCAACAGCCTCAGCCTGCCATTCGCATCTCCGCTGGGATCATAACATTGACTACAGTCCCAAGTGTCCACCGTGAGGTCCCAATTCTCTCAACAAAGAGCCACTCCCCAAAGATGGAACCCAGGCCTATGGTGTTACTCTCTGATCAAAGTTTTGTTTTGCTACCATCCTTGGGAGCTGACCTCCTCCCTCACCTAGGAGTGTGTTCCTTTTTATTACCAGCTACTGTCTCCACACCAAGCTCCCATCTCCCAGGGAACCAGATCTAGTGCATGGTGTCCACCATCTTGTTTAGGCTTCAGTCATTCATCTCATTATTCCACAGAAGGACTCCGGTCTTCCAGTTCTGAAATGCACTGGTTCTTGGTCTCACTTTCTGCGAAATTCTTTATTGGTGGTAGTTGGTGGTGAGGCTGGGGCAGAGCAGTGAGTGGGGCTGCCCTCAGAAGAGGAATTCCTGAGGACAGGTTGGAACCAGGACGCGCATCACATCTGAACACCCTTAGAGCACAAGAAGAGAGGGGAAGGAGTGTGGAGGAGGGAAGCAAAGGGGAGCCTGGAATGGGGTGAGGAAGTGGAATGAGGACATGAAGATGAAAGGGCAGTGAGGACATCAGCTCAGAGACTTGAAAGTGTGACGAACAAGTTGTAGGGTAAGCCAACTTGGGACATTGAGAGAATTAAGTCTCTTAGCACTGGACCTCAGTGGGCTTTCCTTAGTGGGCAGCATGTTGGGTATTAAACAGAAGGGAGAAAGGAGTCTGGTATTATTACATTCATTACAAGCAGAATTCTCAAACATACACCCAAGATACTTGAGATCTGGGGTGGAGGCGGCAGTACCTTGACCGTGGGCAGGGGAGGCAGCCCAGGGTGGGCGGAGAAGCTCAGCATGTATAGTTCCTCACAGGCTCTCCACGGCTTCCTCTCAGCTACCGATCCGCCCCATCCCGTAACTGTGACATTTGACATATGACGCCCATGAGTTTCACTTGACCCCTTTGTCGGGTGCCATTAAATGGCCTGAAGTTAAAATGTTAATTATCATTAATCATTTTTTATGAAATGGCTTTGCCAAGCCATAAATTCAGCAGAGAGAGGCCTCTTGTGGAGGCAGTTTATGGAATACTGACCGTCAGAGAAGGCTCCTGAGTATGTGGAGGTTTCTAGAAGTGTCGGCTGTAAGAGAAAATTGAATGCCTACAGGTGGGATGGGATGAGAGTGGCCAGGCCCAAGAAAGGAGGAGATAGCAGCATGAAATCAACTGGGAAGGAGGCACTGAACGTGACCAGGACAGGGAAGATTCAGTTTTATCCACTGTGCTCCCTACGCCAAGCTCAGGGACTGATTCGAAATAGCTGCCCCAAAAACCCAAAGTGGAAAAATGAATGAATGAAGAGGGAGAGAGGAAGGTCAGAAAAGGAAGAGAGGAAAGGAGCAAGGGAAGGGGCCATTTCACAGAAAGTCAGACAATAAACCAAAGGCATCTGAAGAGAAAAGAGCCCCCAGATTCTGCCCTGGTTCAAGAGGCTGGGCACCTCAGTATTTACGCATGTGCTTACTTATTTTCATCTAGATAGGCTAAAGTGAGATTTATCTGTCTTGTTGTCATTCCAGAAAAGCCTGCCCATTGTTAAAGATACTGTGCTGTGCACTTGAACGTTTGCTAGGGGAGTAGATCTCCTGTGAAGTGTTCTTACCACGAAACAAAACAAACCCAAAAAGGGACACAGGAAAACTTTGGGAGGGGATGGATCTGTCTATCACCTTGAAAGTGATCATGGCTTCAATCCCCATAAGCATGTGTCCAAACCCCTCAAGCTGCGTCCATTACATATGGGCAGTTTTCGTGTACCAACTATGCCTCACTAAAGCTGTTAAAAATAAGCTCTTTATAAGTACAAACATGAATAGAAAAATAGAGTATGACGTCATGTGTCAAAATGAGAACAGTGGTTATCTCTGAAAGAGGAGATTATGGGTATTTTATGGGTATTTTAGCCTTTCTTGTGTTTGTATTCATGTGTTCTGTAAGATTGTACTTTATAACGAAAAATACTAATAAATCTGTGTGTGTGTGTACGTACGTACACATACGTAAATGATGAGAGGTGGGGAAAAAAGGACTGTTGTGCTCTCTTGAGCTGTCCTGATGAGGTGAATGAAAGGAAAGGACCTATTGCTTGGATCCATTACCCTGGATTCAGGAGGTCTACAAGAGAAGAACCCCGTAGGGCCCACCACACTGAACGTCAGGCTCCTTAACTGAGGGTCCTGCTGGGTGACCAGATGCCAAGACAGCCTCAAGACATTCTAGAATAATCCCTGAGTGAGGACATTCAAAACTGAGAACTTTGCCCCTGGGCCCACAAGACGATTTCAGAGACTCTCCGAAGCCCCCTACAACTGTGTGCAGAACTGTGTGTACACATGCAGTGTTCTGGGGCCATAGCATCTTTACTGATCATCAGATTCTTAAAGAGGGGCCAGGATCTCCTAATGGGTCCCCTTCTCTAGACTAGAAGACGCAGGTTACTATTAGCAAAAGTTTTTCAAAGGTGCGTCCCATATATAGATGTGGGGTTTTTGTTCATTAATTTCTATGTGGTAGAAATATATACAATATGAATATATTAAAACATTTATTTTAATATGAAATATTTATTTTTAATATAAAAATATTTATTTTTATGTAAGTGGGCACTTATATGCATATAAGCGAACGTTCTAACATTTTCATCCCGTATACCAAAGGACCATGTCCAACCCCCTGGAGCAATGGGCACCTTTTGGAGAAAGCGAGCTCTAGAATCAACAAGGAGCATCTTCACCAAAATAAACCGTCTCTGGGCTGCCAAGCCCCACGAGCGGGAACTAAGAACTCCAGGGTCAAATCTGACATCTGCAAAAACACTCTACAGCATCGTGAAGATAGAGATGTACTCCCTCCTGGCATCATTTTTCCTAGCACCTGCTGCTTCCTGGCTAAAGTCTTCACATCTCCAAAATTGTACCATGGTCTTGGCTTTCAATTTGAACAGAAGTGGTTTTACTTTTAGGGTTTTGTCTAATCAAACAGACAGGGATCACAGTATGGAAGCTCACCCAGAGTCCATTACCCTACCCCAACCCTGAGATGACTGTGGCTCTCACCTTCCTGACATATGCCAGGTCCCTGATAATTTCAGACCATCAGAGGGGCACCAACAACTCAGCCCATTCATCATTATTAAATCATCCATTGTTACTAAATGCACACAAGCAGAAAAGTGACTAAATGAAGTTGATTTGGACCCACCTCTGTCTAGGGACCTCTCTGGACTTAATGTTGTGCAGTTTCATTTTTCCTAGAATTCTACTGCCCACACCCCTCCAAGAGCAAGAGAGAAATAAAACCCAGTCGACTTGCATTTATTTGTCTATTTGTTTTCAGTGAGTGTCTGACACAAATCTAAAATATCTCATCTAGGCACATCCTTTATAACTGACAAAGCTCTTTCAAATTCAAGGTCTCCATGGGTTCCACCCATGGAGGTCCCAACCATAGGACTTAGGTACTGGTATATGTGGTTGACTCTGGGATGCCCATCCAGATCCCCCATCATGACTGAGGCATTCTTTCTTCCGGCTGCTAACAATTTTGGCTGCTGATGGCTCTCAGGCGTCAAGGTCAAGCCCCACCCTAACTATTAGGGATAGTTATAAAGACGTGGCCACCTTGCCCCAGATGGGGACAACTCTAAAAGTCCATCCCAGCTTCCCGTGGAATCAGCTGAGGTCTTTGTTTCAACCGTATCACAGTCCAGTTTATCCCTCTGCCCAGTCCTGCTTCATTCACTTCTCACCTGTCAAGAACACCCCCAATCAACCCCAGAGTCTCAGAAGCTGCTTCCTGGGAACCCACCCTAAACACTTCACCCTTTTCTACAGGCTAGGAAACTAAGACCCAAGGAAGGGAAGTGCTTTAATCAAGGCTCTACCGATGGTGGAATCAGGAGTCTAGACTTTCAGGTGTCTTGGCTCATACCCTTCTAGAAGAATAGAGGGTGAATATTTCTGGTTGGTGCATGGCAGGACTTCACCTGGAGCCTTGGGACTCCAGAAAAGCATCTGCTATCATTCATATAGACTCCTGAGTCCTTCTCAGATAGGGTTTGCTCTTGCTCCATCTTTCTTTGAAAGTATTATTTGCACAAATGACATATATAAGCACTCTTCTTTTTTAAAAAGTAAAAACTCTTCAATTATACTAAAATTCCAATGTCGGTTTCGGGCAAGGGTACTTCCCAGCACAAATAAACACTAAAATCTCAGTGGTTTAAGAAAAGAGAAGTCTGTTTCTTGCTTCATGAAATCCTATCCGGGGTTGCTCATCGGTGGGCCGCTCTTTCCCGGGAAGAGAGGTCCAGGAACTTAGCTTCTTCCATCTATGGGTCCGCCATCTTGAAATGTAGCTTCCAGGTTGCAGAGGAAGGACAAGGCAAAGAGGGTTGCCTGTTGGAAGGTGGTAATGCATTCTTGTCCCGCTTTCCAATGGCCAGATTTTAATCACATAATTGCACTTAACTGCAAGGGAAGCTGGGAAATGCCATGTAGCTGGGTTATCAGAAAGAAGAAATGGGTTTGACCATGTGCCAGCCGGTCTTTGCTACAATCCCCTTTGGCCATATGCCCTCTCCCAAGAGAATCCTGGTCTCTTCTTCCCCAGAGGTCCCCTTCTGTCAGTGGTGCCTACTAAGCCTTTTCTTTGCATGACATAAATATGTGTAAGCCCATGCAGACATGTGGAGATAGCATTGGTGTTCGTGTGTTCCTTTCATAAATGGTATCAACCTTCTGGGAGAACTATGCCCTTTCATGAGTGGAAATGTAGCCCACTCCTCTTAACTGATCACCAATCATCCAAAGTGTGAATTCCTGGAGGTCCATTTATCCCATTCTGCAACTGATGAACATTTGTATCCTTGTGTTCGAACCCCTCCCAACCAAACTTAAGCTTTATAAACACTGACGAATTAAACATCTTATACACATCTCCCCAGGCACATAGGCAAGCAGGTCTATTTGGGTGGGACCTAAAAAGTAGGATAGCTGGGTCACAGCGATGAGCTTTAACATTTTAACAAATGAAATTGTGACCTACTCATTTGTGTCCCCTCTCATAGTATAACCCAGACTCTAGAAGACTATTGACGGGCTTTGAAGAGTTGGCCAGACTGTTGCCACCACCAGGCTCGGATGCCCCCAATATTTTAAAAATATCTTTTTAAAAGCCCACCACACCCTTACATTTCAAAACTAACATTTGTGCCTACATTCAAATTGTGTCATGCCAATAACATTTCCTCAGCGGGCTTTATACTTAAGAGCTAGGGATGCCAACTGATTCAAAGCACGGTCTTAAAATATTTGCCATTTTTTTTGGTAGGGCTCGGATCTGGAGGTCCCGTACAATTACAAAGAGGAATCACAGGCAAAAATTAGCAAGTACAGAAGGTGGGGTAACTCAGAAAGTATCAGGAGAAGCCACTCAGATTGAATATGGATGTGCATGTGAAGAGTAAGGAGGAAGCAATCCAAATTCAGTGAGTAGCAAGTGCAGCTACTGAAAGCCCGTGAAAGGAGCTGTTTCCCCCAACAAGAGACATGGGGAGGGCCTCTAGGTAAGACCGTAAGGATGCTTGGAGAAGACAATTTCTGGAAAAAGCTGCCTCGGAGATGCATCAGTGACTATTCTCTGGGGTAAGCAAAGGAAACCTACACCGGTTCACTTGAGCAAAATAGGGAATTGAATAGAAGGTTCCGGAAGGAGGCAGAAGATGAAGGTTACAGGAAGGTTACAGAGCCACCCACCAGAGCAACTCAGGATGTCTGAGCAATAAGACCTGCCCATCAGCCCCTTCGGTTAGGCTGCCAGAGGAATGGGCTTCTGGTGTGTGGTTATGCTGCTGTTGGCTGAAACCCCAGGGAGACAGCACCCCTTTTGGACTCACTTGAGCCACATGTTCCTCTGTACCATGCTTGTCCTGGCTTGTCCCTTGACTATGATGTCCCACTACCTCTACCTGGTGGGACAAAGGTAATCTCTCAAAGGGAAATTGGGGTGCGGCCCCAACCACCAGGAAGTAGAGGGCCCCTCTGAAGGGGTGATGGCAGACAGCTTACTAGAGCACAGGTTACAGGGGTGCCGACTAAGAGAGCTGAGGAGGGGTGGTGTTGCACCCAGAGACCAGAAACAATGGGAAGCCCTTAAGACCCTAGCTGGAAATCACCCAGAGGGGAGTTACGAGTAGAACAAGAGAGAGCTGTGGGGGAGGGGCTGCCAGCAGGAGCTGGGATGGGAAGTCGAGGAACAAGAAAGCCACTGCTAACGAGTGAGTCAATAGGAGGTGTCCAGAGAACCGAAAGACCCCCACTCACTCCTCAGGCCTCCCAGGCTCCTGGTGATGCTCTCCAGTGGAAAGCCAGAGATCAAGAGAGCTGGGGGATACAGAGCATAGATGTCAGTCTGCAGGGACACAGAGCAGGGCAAAAAATGGAAATGTGAGTGTGGAGTGTGTTGTTCTGAAACAACATAGTGCTGTTTTAGAAGAAGGCTGGACAGGGGCAGCCAGCCTGAATACAGTACAGACCCACGGCTGGAGGTCTGACGGGCCCAGAAGAACATCACCGAGAGAGGGACAGGAGTTAGAAGAACAGGGCCCCCAGCTTCCCGGCCTGGAGGTCAAGAAAAACCCCACCCGATAAGAAACCCAGAGGCCATATGAGGCGAGAATTTCAAGTGCCTGGAAACAGATGACTTTGCCTCTTCTTTGTAAAAGCCTGGCTTCATTAAAAGAATTGTATCCAATACATCGAGGTGCCTGTTTTTCCCTCCATGGAGAAAATGAAAACGGGGAGTAGAAGTGTTGCAGAAAGTCCCCAGAGTCTGAGCTGAGTCCCCATGACAAGAATTAACTGTTTATCTTTGTCAATACACGAATATGGAAAAGCATATAACGCAGCCATGCAGACCCTTTTACTGAGGCCACCCTGTCGCTTAAAGAATAATCGCTAATTGGAATCCTAGCGCAGTCAGGGCCATAAAAGCCAGGCTCTTAGCTGAAATGGAGGGAAAGTACCACTTTAGCAATTACACTTCCTTTCCTTGTCAAAGGAAGGGATCTCTGCCCAAAGACTCAGCCCTTGGCAAGCATGGGCGAAATGACGGAAACGGAATCCAACCTGGTGGGTGGGGTGCAAAGGCACATTGTGTCTTCCAGCTCGCGTTACCATTGTGTCTCGTGAATGCTCGGCGGTTTGCGAGGTGCTTTCGTGGATGTTTTTTTTCACTGACCCTCCCAGTGGGCCCACCCGAATGAAGATTCGTATCTCTCTTTCACAGCTGAAATTAAGGAGGTTCATGTAGCCAGTATCACAGGCTGAATGGCCCCTGGAAGCCAACTCTAAAGGAAGACTTGAATACAAGCGATTCGTTTGGAAGATGATTCCAGAAAACCTCAGTCGGGAATGGGGAAGAGTGACAGAGAAGGCAAGGAAGCCAAATCAGGGTGTGTTGACAGATGGGGGACCTCCATGGATAACGGGATCATTTTCCCACCAGGAACCGCTGAGAACAGATGTGAGGTATGCCTTAGCATTGTCCCACTCAAGGGGGAGGGAGCCGGGGTATAAATCCTCCTTCTCCCATTTGTCCTTCACGTCCAATTTGCACCCAAAGTGTACAAGTCCCCGGCACCAAGGCCTTGCCAACTTGTGGTCAAGAGAAAGCTCTCAGTCACTCAAGGCAGAACACAGCAACAGCATGTCCACAGAAAGGTGAAGGCCAAGGGGGTAGGTGCTGGCCTTCTGCTGGTAGTCCCTGCCGGCTGCCAGGAGGCAGCATCCCCAACCTCTCCATCCTCCCTTGCCTATCAGCAAGGAGGCTTTCTTATCCCCCCTCCGCCATTGAGGTTGGCTTTGTTGTAGCCAGTGACATGTCACAGAACAAGCCCCCCCCCAGAGGCTTCTGGGAATGATTTGTTTCCCAATAATAGGAAAGAGAAACATAAGGAGACGCCTCGCCTCTGGCCTCCCTGCCTTTCCTGCCTTTGGACAGGCCACTTGAGGTCATGAGGCATGGGGAAGTGACACCAATTATCATGACAACTGCCATCCTGATGTTGTTTCTCTTCTGAACTGATCCTGAAACTGAGCCCATCCAGACTGAAGATAACATAAGCAATGACAACTCCTGTGGTTTAAGCCACGACTGGTCAGGTTTTCTGTGACTTGCCGCTAAACGCACTCCTAACCAGCCCCAAATATCATTCTGTCTCTGAATACAGAGTCCATCCCATTGTGCACGTAACTTTTCCTCAGGCTGCTGGGTGATATACGATGGACAGGTCGTCTTGGCCTTCCATTTTTTAATAGTCAGAATAAGGGTGGTGGTTTAAACAGATAGAAGCACGTCAGAACATTTTACGTTGTACAACTAAAATAATTAAAGTAGGGGTGCCTGGGTGGCTCAGTGGGTTGGGCCTCTGCCTTCGGCTCTGGTCATGATCTCAGGGTCCTGGGATCGAGCCCCACATCGGGCTCTCTGCTCAGCAGGGAGTCTGTTTCCCCCACTCTCTCTGCCTGCCTCTCTGCCTACTTGTGATGTCTCTCTGTCAAATAAATAAATAAAATCTTTAAAAAAAATAATTAAAGTAAAACGCAAGTAGTTGTTTTAATAAATTAATTCCTTGGTTTTTTTTTTTCCCCTCTCTCTCTCAAAGTTCTTTTCAGCTTATCTACCTCAGAAGTTATCCCAGAGGGGCACCTGGGTGGCTCAGTGGGTTAAAGCCTCTACCTTCGGCTCAGGTCATGATCCCAGGGTCCTGGGATTGAGCCCCGCATCAGGTTCTCTGCTCAGCAGGGAGCCTGCTTACCCCTCTCTTTCTGCCTGTCTCTCTGCCTACTTGTGATCTCTGTCTGTCCAATAAATAATTAAAATCTTAAAAAAAAAAAAAGAAGTTATCCCAGATATGATAGAATTCCTCTCCCCCAACCCACTCCTTCACCTTACCCACCCCCTCCCTGGAGACAGCTTGTGAATCAGAGGTAATGTAGACCTGTCATTTGTGGTGGGTGGGAGGGAGGGGGATAACTTTTGGAAGAAATTAAGTCCAAAGGGAATAGAAAACAAAGTCTTACCAATGAACAGTAAAGAGTTGGCTTCTTAAGGAGCACAGGGGCCAGCCTTGAAACAAGAGGGGGCTGGCAGACGGAACTGGGAGTCTTGGGTTTGACTAGAAGTTCAGCCCTCTACAGACACTGGGCTCTTGGATAAGTCATTGTTCTGTTCTCTTCCCATGAAATCAAAGGCTTATAAGGAACACCTCTGAGACCCTGGGATTCCAGTGGATTTCCCTGATTTATCTTTATTTTCAGACTCGATTTTTATAGATCTGTTTTCCTCGAAACCGAGCCCTTCTGCAAGGATTTGCAACCAAAGTCATCACGTGCCACTTCTAAACTTTAGTCCAAGGCCATTAGCTGGGGAAAAGATTCTAGAGACAAAAAAAAAATGAATCGACCATGCCAGAAATGCTATCCGTATATCTTAACGTCTTTGGGCGCCACCAAAGCAAGCAGCATGTTAATATGACATTTACAAATCACCCCAACCACTCTCTAATTAACTTACTGTGTGCCTTCTCTAAACTCACACACACAGAATTAGAGGAGAAACACTTATTTGTTCTGTTGCTAAGGAACCAATATAATTTGCATAGTGAAAAAAATCATTAGTATATTTAAGCTGAAATCCTGCCTATTTATAACAGCCAGACCTAAAACATGAGATCAAAGCATTATTTTTTTTCCTCCGTTCTTAAATAAGCGGCCCAGAGCAGCACCAGGTTGTGCCTAATACATAGTATTAGCCAGGAGTTCTAGAGGCTTTGCTGCTGGTAGCCGCTCCAGGGACAAACCTGGGGAAGGTCAGAATCACAGTGCACAGGTGGGCAGGTGGCTTCATTTTGACACAATGCTTTGCACAACTCGACACATACCTGGATTCCAGATGACTTCAGGTTGGCTGATCTCTCCTTTGGCTCTTGATTTAAATGACTGTACTTTCCCCCTCACTTTTCTTAACCAATTCCTTCATTTATAGTTCTCTGCAGGTGATAGAAAGAGTTCCAGATTTAGAGTCAGAAAACTTGGGGTTTGAATCTTAGGACACTGCCCCAGCATTAGCTGGGCGACTGTGGGCAGGTATCATCACTCCCCTGAGTTCAACAGGTCTTTTAACCTGTAAAAGGGAGCCCGGGATTACTAGCATCATTATGAAGAATAGAAGAGAAAATGGGTCAGAATGAGCTTTTCAAAGATGGAGGTCATTTTTTTTCCAGCTTTACTGAGGTGTAACTGACAAAATTGTTAAATTTCAAGTCTATGATGTAATGATTTGATATACACACACCGTGTATGAAAGGATTCTCTCTACTACTCCCATCTGTCAAGTGGGTGTTATTAACTTCAAGCTTCATAGACATTTTTGGGAGCAACTTAACAAAAGGCCATCAACAATTCATATGGCAAATAAGTCTTACAGCCAGGAAAATTCTGAAAATAAAAATAGTGCAGGGAAGAAGCGTGACTGGGTATCAAAAAAATATTTATTTATTTATTTATTTATTATTATTTTTTTCTAAAGATTTTTTATTTATTTATTTGACAGAGAGAGAGAGAGAGAGAGATCACAAATAGGCAGAGAGGCAGGCAGAGAGACAGAGGGAAGCAGGCTCCCCGCTGAGCAGAGAGCCCGATGCGGGGCTTCATCCCAGGACCCTGAGACCATGACCTGAGCCGAAGGCAGAGGCTTTAACCCACTGAGCCACCCAGGCACCCCCCAAAAAATATTTAAAAGCTGCAATAATTAAAACAGTGTGGTCCTGGAGCAGAGCCAGGTGGGTGGATCAGTGAAAGAGAATTAAAAGAAGTCAAGCCAGGAGCACCCGGCTGGCTCAGTTGCTGGAGCGTGCAACTCTTGATCTCAGGGTCATGAGTTCCAGCCCCACGCTGGATGCGGAGCCTACTTGAAAAAAAAAAAAAAAAAAAAAAAAAAAAAACAAGTCATCACCAAAAGAGGTCAAACTAAAGATATTTACATTATATGTATAAAAGTGCCATTTCAAACTGATGGAGAAACTACAGCTTATTCAATAGATAGCACTGAGAAACTGGCTAAATTTTGGAAAAAATGAAATTAATCATTAACGCACTTTTTACAACTATTACAGACGTTCCAAATATTTAGCTACAAAATGTGAAACCATAATAGAACTGAAAGGAGGGCACCTGGGTAGCTCAGTTGGTTAAGCATCGAACTCTTGGTTTGGCCTCAGGTCATGATCTTGGTGGTCTGGGATCGAGCCTCATGTCAGCTCTGAGCTCAGTGGGGAGTCTGTTTGAGATTTTCTCTCTCTCACATTGCCCCTCCCTCTGCTCATACTCTTTCTCTCTCTCTCTCTCAAATAGATAAATCTTAAAAAAAAAAAAATTGAAAGGGAGTCTAAATAATTTTGTTTTACCAAAAGGGCATTAGAAGGCCATTCTACACATGGCACACCACCCAGAAACAACTAAGTAAAAGATGGATAAATTCGACTACGTAAAAATATTCTACATGGCAAAACAAGAAGACAAACTGCGAAAATGTGAAGAAAGGAGTCAAAAACAGAAATATTTTGTGTTTTTAAGAAGAAATGCTAAGGGAAAATCAAACTATGAATAGCTGTTTAAACTTACTGGCCATTTAGAAAATGTAAAGAATAAAGGACCACTTTTCACTCACTGTGTTGAAAAAACGAAAGGTTGGCTAATGCCCATGCTTATTGCCTTTGAATGCACTAGACACTCCCACATTCCGCTGGGAGAATATGTATTTATTGCACCTGATTTGGAGTATCCAGTCACAGTTATCACATTCGGAGACAGTCATTTCCATCCCAGGAAATTTCTTTTCATGCATAAACTCAGAAAACTGTACAAATATATTTATACGAGCTTATTGTTTAAAGCAGCAAAAAAGTGGAAATAACCTACATAAAAGGGAAGCTACTTAAATGTATTTTAGTACACTTATAAATTGGAATAATAGGTAACAAAAAAGAAAGTCAGTTAAATGATCTGATACAGAAAGATAACACGCTGCCTCCTGTGTAATGTTCAATTTACAGAATGCTCACGAAGTCCTAGGAGACAGGTACTATCACTCTGTTCCCATTTTACAGATTAGGAAACTGAGTCATAGGGGAATATCTTGTCCAAGGTTATACTGCTGGCACGTTGATGAACCAAGACAGTCTGGCTCCAGAATGATGATTCTAAACACCAGGTATTTATACGTATAAACAAATGAATAAATAAATAACAATTAAAAATAATTTAAAAAAAAAAGACTCTCTGTCTGCTCTAGGTTTTGAGAAAAGAATCTTAAAAAGAGCTCTCTAGTGGGTTCCCTAGCCATGACAACTAACTGGGTGTTGCCACTAAGCCATGAACGTTATTAGGGGATGTAAAGACGTAGGAAAATGGGAGAAGATCCTATCACTAGACCAATGCGATGGAATGAAGTGCTGGTTTTTCACAGGAGCACTGTGTGGAAGTCTGGAGATCTGAGTGTGAATTTAGCACCAACACTTAGTAGGAGGAGTAAGTTTAAAACACAGACTCTCAGGGGCACCTGGATAGCTCAGTCTGTTAAGCATCTGCCTTGGGCTGGGGTGGGACCTGCTCAGTGGGGCATCTGCTTCTCCCTCTGCCCCTCCCACTCCCCGCGTGCTCTCTTGCGCATGCGCTGTCGCTCTCGCTCGCGCTCTCTCTCTCTCTCTCTCTCTCTCTCTCTCACAAATAAATAAATAAATAAAATCTTAAAAAAAAACTCAGAGCCTCAGTCCCATTGTATATATAATGAGTATAATGGGAGATGATGAAATGTGCTCTGTCTGACCTACTAGGAGGCCGCCATGATCTAACGAGATAATATACGGTGGTATCATTTCTCTTTTGAAATAAGAAGATGGTTTTAGAATAAATGCTCATTAAACAAAACAGGGAAGCTCCTCAGTGCAGTTTGTAAAAACCTTTACTAGAATCTATCCAATCCAAGACAACCGATGATGTAGGGTTTTCCTCGCTTTTTGAAATTCATGACTTAGGGTTAGGTCTTTTTTTGGGGGGGAGGGCAATTCATTATGAGGTTGTGATCATAGGGTATATACAATTTTGCATCTTCTTTTCTTTTTTTTTTTTTTTAAGATTTTATTTATTTATTTGACAGAGATCACAAGTAGACAGAGAGGCAGGCAGAGAGAGAGAGGAGGAAGCAGGCTCACCAGTGAGCAGAGAGCCCGACATGGGGCTCGATCCCAGGACCCTGGGATCATGACCCAAGCTGAAGGCAGAGTCTTTAACCCACTGAGCCACCCAGGCGCCCCTGCATCTTATTTTCTATTTAATTCTACCACGAGAATTTTTGCACTGTTGAAATGGCTTCATGAAATTATCATTTACATCAAGAATCCCCTATGGTTGGACCTTAGCACTGTTAAGAACCTTGCACCGTTATAAAAATCCATGTCACGATCATCTTTGTGTTTTAATATCTTAAAATACATTTTTACTATTTTTTTAAGTCATTCCCAGGGAATGTGGCATTACTGAATCAGTGGCACACAACTCCGATTTGTAAAATGCTTTTTAAAAGCAGAAAACATGGGGCACCTGGGTGGCTCAGTCGTTAAGCGTCTGCCTTCGGCTCAGGTCATGATCCCAGGATTCTGGGATCGAGCCCCGCATCAGGCTCCCGGCTTGGTGGGAAGCCTGCTTCTCCCTCTCTCACTCCCCCTGCTTGTGTTCCCTCTCTTGCTGTGTCTCTCTGTCAAATAAATAAATACAATAAAAAAAAAAAAAAGCAGAAAACATAACACAAATGTAGGAACTGGTTTCAGCTCCAGTTCACCAAGTTCTGCTTGTGGCAGGCACGGGACGGTACTAAGTACCCAGGGAATAACTTACCAAACAGCCAGGAATCCTTATATCCGTCGTAAGGACACTAATAAGTTAATAGGGATAACAGAGATGGAATCAGCAGAAACCCAGCCCTCCAGGAGCTCTCCCTACAGAGAGGAGAACACCATCTCCATAAATTACCCCACCAAATAAAACCTCTGCTAAACCATTTACAAGCTGTGCTCCCTAAGGCAAGATGCTTTCCTTCTCTGGGCCTCTACTCCCACCTCAAAATGAGAGCCTCCATCCCGATGATCTTTGAGATCTTTCTAGCTAGGGGAATTCTGATTCTGCCCCAGCTGTGGTCCCTGTCTGCTGGCAAGGATTCCAAATACCTCAGTGCTGGATAGACGGAGGGTTCACAGCTGGAGCACAGGTGGATGGTGCTCACACGGTGCGGTGGGCAGCACAGGCAGGGTGACCAGGCTGCCACTCCAGACTTGGGACAAGCTGCTGTACCCTGCGGGGGAAGGGAAGCTTTGCCTAGTGAGGATACACTCTATCTTCAGACTCTGGGTCCAAGGCTTTTCTCCGGCAAAGCAGACCTCAGTACTTGGCGTTTCTTTTTTCATGAACATGCTGCCTTCTTTTCCAGCTTTGGACACAGTGAATCCCACCAAAGTGACATCAACTGCATGTCATCAAGGAAAGAAAAAGAAAACCCCATCAAGGCCTAAAATGATAACGTCTCTATGTCTTGAGTGTCGCATATTTGAAATGACATGAGGTACACGATTTCACTAATGCTTTTACTTTTCCAACACTTTAAGGCAGTACAAAACAATCCCCAAAATCCCTAGCTTAAATGTAAGCCTGTGTTCATTGGTAACATCTAATTTCAGTTATAATCAAGGGATGGATCCAAAATATCTCTATAGTAACTTCTTTAAATATTTTTATTGTTTTAACTCAAGTAAGATATCTTGTTCTCTGTGGAGTTCAATAACTCCCTTGTTTCCTTGAAACAAAGCATCAAGAAAATCTCACTGATTCTGACCCCACTGGTTTTGCAGAGCAGGTGGTGTGCTAGGCAGGCAGGAGTGGGGAGATCTGGGTCTGCTCCCCACCCTGCCACTCATTCATTCTTTGACCTGGAAAAGGCATTTGTCCCTCCTTGGACTTTTCTCTCCTTGGAGTTTCTTCATGATAGAAACCAACAGAGCTGCATTAAAATCTTAGGAACTTCCACCTTTCTGTGTCTCGATATTCTTACTACTAAATGGGGGCTGGACTCAGATACTTCCTGTATTTAAAAAGATAAAGAAGTAGCCATAAATTTATAACGATAAACAAGAGGGGGATATACTCCTGTACTCTTAAAAAGAGGGAGATTTTGCATCATTGGCCTGATTCATCGCCCCTCCCCATTTCCTCTCCCTTCGTCATGTATTGGTTGCATATTCCCCTGCCCTGTGACTTTGGGTTCAACCCTGTGACTTGCTTTGGCCAATAACTGTTCTTAGCCATGGTGTTACTAGAGGCTTGAAATGGGTTTGCATGCCTGTGCTTGCAAAGAGAGACCTGCTCTTTTGCATCTCTGCCATCGTCCTGAAATCATACCCTAGTGAGCCTGCTAGTGCCAGGGAAAGGATGAGAGACATGTGGAGCAGAGCCGGCTTGGCAGATTCTTGCCAGCAAACTCACAGATGCAGAGCGATGAGAAAAGATTGCTGTTTCCAGCCACCGAGCACCAGGCTGGCTTGTTACATAGTATCATTGGGCAATAACTTACCAATACCAAAGGCCAGATGTTTTTCTAGAAGGGAGCACATATTTGCCTACAAACCCAATACCAAATATAAACAAGGTTATTTATTGCAAAACGTAGACACTAGGACCTCCTATGTTGTACACAGCCTAAATCAGGCTGTCACCTGTGTGACTTTGGGCCCGTTAACTTCTCGGTTTCCGCATCTGTAATGTGGGATGCCCATGTAATTAGATTTCATGTGAGGGTTCAATACGAGGATTGGTGAGAAGCATTTAGCACTGTGCCTGCACTTAACGAGCACTCAATAAATCGTAGCTGTTAATTAACTCTTCTAAATTCCTATGGGACTTAGATGCATACTACAAAATTCAGTACATATCTAGAGAAATAATATAGATATAGTCAGGGGAAGGACTTTTTCACCCAGCAGACATAAGCCTCTGAAGGCCAAGACTGGTCACCTGTTCCAGCCCAGAGAAATGGAGCCACTGCGGGCACTTTGGGTCAAATAGGTTCATCCTTCTTCACTGCTCTTTACAGCCTTCTAATTATCAAAGAGATATTCTCCACCGGCACCAGCCCGTTTTAACACCTTTCTGACACAGGAGCATCTCCTTTTTAATGAAGAAAGAGAAGGTCTGATGCTCAGGGAATCCTAGGCCAGCAACGATTATTTTAAAGGTTGTTTTGTATAGGGGGTAAGTGATGTTATTGGTTTTTTTTTTTTTTTTTTTTTTTGTCTTCCACTCCTGGCAGTGATATAAACTTTCTTTTTAAAAACAAATGTATTTAATTTAAAAAGCAAGTCTGTAGGAGCATCTGGGTGGCTCAGTTGGTTAAGCGTCTGCCTTCGGCTCAGGTGATGATCCTTGGGTCCTGGGATTGTGCCCCATGTCGGGCTCCCTGCTCAGCGGGGAGTCTACTTCTCCCTCTCCCTCTGCCCCTCTCCCCGGCTCATGTGCTCTCTCTCAAATAAATAGATAAAATATGTTTTAAATTATTAAAAAATAAATAAAAAGTCTGTTTAAGCAGAAAAAAAGGAAATAACAGTGCAAGAGGCACTTAGATATACCAAAAGAATCATACCTGTGTGATGTTTGGGAATCACTGAGTTCATAAACAAATACTTAACTGATTAGAGGAGAAGTTCTGTTGACAGGTGGAAATCAGAAATTACATATGCTCTGCTAAAGCATTTCATTAATTACAACTTGATTCCTCTACTGATAGGTTCTATTTTCCCATCCCTGAATTTAGCCCAAAGAACTAGGTTTTGGGGGTTGCTGGTCTATCAGCATAAAAAAACACTTCTAAAAAATCAGCATAACGTTTCTTATTTCAACACACAGGGCACTGACAACTAGACCCTTTCAGTAGTCTGAGGGGAAAAAAAAATTACAGAGTTTGGGTTTTCCAATTTGATTGAACCTGGCAGGAACCATCTGCACACACGCAGACATGTGGGGTGACACCCAAGACTCCAGTAGGCTGACACATTAGGCCAAGTGTATCTTTATGTCCACAATTATCAATTTCAAATCCTAGAAAGATGTCTACGGAATAGAATGAGAGGGAAACGGGACACATCTCAGCGCCAACAGCCATTGTTCAAGACCAATTAGCATTACTGGTGGTCTCCTCTTCCCGAAGCTTCCACTCTGGGCTGGGAGCATCTGCTGCACATTTTTCATTTCTTTCCCATTTTGAACAATTTGGTTCATAAGCTCCATTTCCTTGCGGCTTCCTGGGGTTCTCATGACAAACCACCACACTTTGTTCCTGTCCTTTAAGATCTGAAAGGCACTGGAGAACACACGAAATTTGTTTCTAATTTTGCGTCTACCAAAGCATTCCTGGGGTAACAATACAAGCCTATAAAAATAGGAGGCACCATCCCTCTAATTCCACAAAATAAACAAATCCGAAAGGAAATCAAACACAGTCCTTGAAAATGCAACATAAATATTTTTACACCCACCCCCTTCTTTTCTTTAGCTGGTGAAAACTTGTTTCTGAATTATGATTTGAGATGCCATATTTATCCGTTTATGTTTACAACAAATAATCATGACATCAGCGAATGAAAAGAAATGCTAGGGCTCTCTTCTTCTTCCTGGTTTCCTGTTTTATGAAATGAATGTCCCTAAAGACAATTTAAGAGAATGTGGAATCCAATTTCCTCACTGGTGTTAAGAGTTTTATTTTTAACTTGACTGCTCAAAATAATAGGTGTTCTTATCCGCGGTTGGAGTACACGTAGACACAAAGCAGAATCATCTTTCCATTTTCGTTTTCAGATAATTCAGAGTAACTTAGAGTTCTGAATTCCTGAATCTTGGCCAAGGTGATGTCATTATATCTATAATGAAAACAGTGTCACTGAGAGAATTAATTCATTATGGTGGAATTAAGTTAAATCCTTTATGATATGCCATTAAGCACCCCTACTAACATGCTTGCATCAACCTAAATGAAGCACATTCAAATCCAAAAAAAAGAAAAACAGGTTCCAGTCTCCAACCTCATAGAATACTGGGCAACTTTCAAAGTTAAATTCATTTAACTACTAAAAATATTTATAAATCTCATGGTATTTAAGTGTCTTAAGATGTTTTCAATGTTGCAGTGACCAAATACTTGGTGGTTTATATAACATCTTTGCCTGAGGGGGTGTAACTTACCGCATATATCATTATTATGTATTTTAGAAATGTTTTTGCCGTGTTGCTCTGTGAAGACTGAGCGTTTCAATAATCTTCTCCAACATTTCAATAATCTTCAAAATACTGTTACACTCGGTCCAGCTACAATGAACAGCAATGCCAGAGTTTGAAGAAACTCGGTCAAGATTTTAAGAACATTTCTCATCCCCGAATTTACCATGTAATTGACAAATGTTTATTTTGTTAGGTCCTGCAGAGAGAAATAAACAAATGCAATCTATTCCCTCTCCTCTAGGATTTTACAGTTCGGCCCAGAGCCATAACATCATCCTGTAAAAATCTATCCCCTAGAACCTGGGCAGAGAAGGAGGAACTACATAACTATTAGCCAGGCACTTACAAGGGGCTATTTCTGCCTCTGACACCAAATTTCTGCTGAGTCCAGGGAAACTTCCAGCTTCCTCTCCATATCCTGGCTTGCCATATACTTATCTAGAATAATGACTGCTCATGAAGGGGGTTGGGTTTCTTAGAGAGAAAAAAAAATTAAGATGCTATTCAATCTGAAAACTTGGATGTTAATGGTTTTTTTTTTTAAATAAATGTTAAAAAATTAGGTCATTTCATACCAGTGAAAGGACATGCATTTTTAGAAGATAACTGAAAAAAAAAATCACAATTCATGTTCAAAGCATTTTGCTTCTGACACATGGCTGTTAAGTGACAAATGGAAATTTCCTGAGCTCAGTAAAATGACTTGACAATAGACTGTATATAGTTCCTACCGAAGCTGCCTGTCAAAAAAGTTGTAGCAATCATGCTCCATCGTTAATGATGACCAGCCAAGCTCTTTGTCTGCAAAGACCATGGACCAAATTTTGTCATTGCCCATCACTGGCTGTGCAAACCTTTTTTTCTTACCACCTGGCAAAAAAAAAAAAGAAATTTTATTTTTACAGATCGGCTCTCATTATAACAAGTATCACCCCAAACCCTTAAAATAACAGAAAGAATCCCAAGGCCTAGCCAATGACCTGCTTGCTTTACACAATATTGATAGGACAACCCCTAGGCAACAAAGAAATTCTGATGGTGCCTTGGTTCTCTTTGTAATGGGATTTGGCCAGGATCAGGGAAAGCATGTATTTATTTTTTATTTATTTATACTCTGTATACCCTGACTGCTTCTCAAAAGATTTAGGATGGCTTGCAAAAGACAAGAACCAAAACAGAACCGGAAAACTATATGCATTATGACTGGTACATATATAAAAAGAGAGAATTTTTCAAAAGCAAAAAAGGAAGGAAGGAAGGAAGGAAGGAAGGAAGGAAGGAAGGAAGGAAGGAAAGAAAGAAAGAAAGAAAGAAAGAAAGAAAGAAAGAAAGAAAGAAAGAAAGAAAGAAAGAAAGAAAGAAAAAGCAAAGACATGATTAGCCCAGGCAAATACAGCTCCCATAAATGAGCATTAAATGGACTTAGATATAGCATTTCCTATTCAAGAAACAAACAGGACAGAAATTCAGCCGGTATACTAGCAAGACTCACCAGCTGTTTTGGTTTTGGCTGACATCCACTCTAACTGGTTGATGCTCATGCTGTATTAGTTACTAAATATTTTTACCGTCACCCAGGAGTCACACAGCGAGTAGGCACTCATTAAATCGCAGCAGTTTTCAATATGTTGTCCTTCCTCCCCAGCACCCATATCACCCGCAGCATTCAGTTAATATATACTGTGTTTGAACTCTGCAGAAAATATGTTTCTGTTTTGCCTTTAAGCACCTGGATGCTAAGTGCCCGCTGCCAGCAAAAGGAGGCGAGGAGTTGCTCTCTCTCTGGGCTCTATTTTCCTCAATAAGAGAAATGACTACAAGAGGCCACAGCTCAATTGATGTTTGCCAAAAATCGGATTCTTGTTCCCAGCAGAGACTTCACAACCACATTATAAATAAATTGAATACCACACTGGGGTGCCCCAATTCTGGTCTATTGCTGAAGAGTAGGCACTCTATGGAGTTTCTCTCAACTTTGCAAAAAATAAAATTAAATTAAAAAAAAGTGGTGGGGGGCATTTCTCTCCTTTTCTCTAATTCCCCCCCCCCCATTTATAAGCCTTTGGAAGGGTTCGTGTAGCTAATTGTTCATTTTCCCTTGCGTGAGTAAAGGACAAGGTGTCTGCTTTCATTTCAGATTGCTCGGCCCTCAATCAACATCACTATAAATGTGACATATGAATATTAAATCCAAATATTTTATTGGTGCAGATAAATATGATTTGTAAAAAGAGTCAAATTAACAATCCATTACATACTAATGGGTTCTAATCAATAAGTTTAATTTGACTAAAAGGAGAAGGGAAGAGGGGGGAGGGAACCCAATTATACCCAAATGGTGTAATTTAAAATTATAAAGGTGATTGCCTTCTACAACTTTTGAGTCGTCTTCTGACTTGGGGCTTATGGACCCAAGTCCTAAGCCATTGAAAGTGAATTTCTGTCTGTGATTGACACATGCATGTTTCCAGTTATTTTTCTTAAAAAAAAAAAAATTGTTTTAAATACAGGAAGGTACAAATAGTAAAAAAAAAAAAAAAAAGAAAAGAAAAGAAAACAACTACCTTCCATAACCCAGAAAGAACAAGTATTTTTTTTTAATGTCGTATTTGCTTCGCATTACTTGAATAAAAATAAAATAATGCCCATAAAACTGATGTCTCTTGTCTCCTCGTCCTGTCTCCCCATCTCCTTCCCGGTCACCTTCTCCAGGGACTGGACTGAACGTTGTCCGTCTCCTTCTTGCCCTCCTTTCCCGACGTTCTGTATATCTACAGAGACCCCAGGCATAGAGACCCCAGGCGTAGCATCACTAGGTGTGTTTGTAAAATCTGCAACTTGCTTTGTCTACTTGACAATCTCATTCATGCCTTTTAATAGTCCACTTTAGGATGTTATTTTTACTCTCTGGTTCGCTAGTTATTCAGGCTCCTTTATTCCCCTGCTGGGTCCCCTACCCATTAAGATCGATTGGCTTAACTACGGTTATTCTGATCTCCGGTAGGGAAAAGCTTCCCCGAGTCCTTTGATTATGGAAGTAGATCCCAGGTACTTTGGATCAGCCCCAGCCTCACTTATGGGAAGATCTACAGCCTCCCCTCCAGGGCTCAGCCACGGGAGAACCAAGGTAGGGAAGGAAAAAAAAAAAAAATCCCTTCCTCCTTGGCGGTGGCTCTTGCATCTTATATGAGGTCCCTGTTCCCGGCCGAGCCCTTTGAGCGAGAAACACGTCCCTTCGCCCTGCGCCCTGCTTTCACTTCAGCTTCTCCCGCTCTTTGGCAACATACAGATCTCAACAGAGAAGGAAACAGACAAGGCTTCCGTTTGCAGGGGCTTCCGCTTCTGCAGCTGGGGGTGTCTGCCGCGCACCCACGATCTTTGGTGTCAGTCTGCTCCCTAGCGTCGCGGCCGGGTCCAGCATCTGACAGCGGCGAATCCGACGCTGCGGGGCGGGAGGGCGCGGAGCTCCAGCCGCCCTCCCGGCAGAAGAGGAACAAAGCCCAGCGGACTATCTCCCTATCTTCTGGGTGGCAAGGAAATCTCAATTATACACCCAAGGGATGTGGTTTATGAAAAACTAGAAAGAATGTTTAAATTGTATACGTAAATTGTTTGGTTTTACAAGCTGGGGTAAATCAGCACATTTGCAGCCCATATTTATCTGATCCACTCCATAAGACTTTTTGAATGTGTGCCATTGATGTGGGGTGAATACCTCTGCGAAACATAACCGACCCCGAAATTCGATTAGGGCATGGGGGTGGTGGAGGGAGATGGAAATTTTGCTTTGGGGTTAGTGAGGACTGCTGAGAACTTCTCGGAATAGTTCCTTGGCTGTAACCGAAGACTGAAATCGAAGGATAAAATTTCCAACGGATGCCGGGTAGTCAGAACATTGGCTCGGGCTCGCCCTTTTAAGAAAATGATGGCAAACAAAATGCCCTTCTTTGGCCCGATTTCTAATTCATTAAAAAAAAAAAAATACTATCTTCTTCATGCTGCCCCAACATAGTGCAGTCCACATTTATTGAGCTGGATAGAGGCTTAATTAACATCCTCGATCCCGATAGTAATAAGCGACAGAAGATGGGAATATGTAAATCCACAGGGAATACCTAATTCCAATATCAACTGGAAAAAAAAATACCCCAAGGAAAAAAATATTTGAAAACAGCATTTTATTTTTACAAAACTCTGAGCAGCAGAGCACACACCCCAGGGATGTGGTTGATGGGAACATTTGGAGTGTTTAAATTGTATATGTAAACTGTTTTGTTTTGCACACTGGGGTGAATCACAGATAGAGGTCAGAGCGGTGAGAAAAGTTTGAGGCGGCATGCACCCTAAGCGGGAATAATCTCTTGGCTTTGACCTTGGGTTGCCGAACCCTAATCACTGATAACAGCCCAGAAGCTCTACTTCATACAGATGCAGCACCTACTTCTCCAGAAAGTCCCCCCACTCGGGCCAGCACTTATGGCAAGATAATTAATAGTCCCCTGAGTTATAGATTCTGAGCTAAAGGTAACAGTACATAATAGAAGTCAAGGTCACCCATAATACAGTAGCTTCTATAACAAAGGGGATTATTACTGCAATTACCGTCCTGTTGGAAAGATTTTATAAGTTTTCATCACTTTAATTCTTAAATCTTTCTCTTGCCAGTGAAGTTTAAACTCTCCGATTTATGGGGGAGGAATAAAAGCCTCTCCCGTACCTCCACAAAAGCTTTCTCTTCCAAGCATGCAAGGGGCTTCTAAGCAGGGTCAAGAGACCAGGAATGGCGACCCTTTTTAGCAGCGAGGCCTTGAAAGACTCCTTACAGATCTAACTTGTCTTCCTGGCATTGTCCCTTCCAAGGCCGTATCAAGCAAAAATATGTTCACATCCCCCCTGAGATGTTAAGTTTGGGGTGGTTTGTTTTTTGATTGGGTTTTGTTTTTGTTTTTGTTTTCTGTACATAATGGAAAAGAATTTTCTGGTTTTGTTTATAACATTATTATTTTCAGGTGATCGTGTTCCTTTTCTCCTTTTGGAGCCAGTGACTTCTTTCTACACACATCCCCACCCCACCTCGCCCCCCCACTCCCTGCCCAGTCCCAGCCATTTTTGAAGGGCCTTGAAAAGTTTGAGCTTCTGGCCCTTTGCCTGTTGTGTCCAACGAAGGCAACAGCTCCATTTGCCAAATTCTAAACGGGAGCTGAACGCCGAGAGCACATTTCCCACCCAAACGAGTTAGTGTCTAAATTTGCTGCTGTCTGGAAAAACTCCAGTTCCTGTCGGTTAAGCCAGAAACAAAACAAAACACAACCTGTTTTAAAAGCTTCTTTAAAAAAAAAAAAAAAAAAGGAGGGGGGGGGGGGGGGGGGGGCTTGGGTCTAAAAATTGTAACTAATTTAATAAGACATCCTGCCCGGAGTAGATCTGAAGCTACGTGCGCCATTTGGATGAGCCTAGGGACAGCGTCCTCCTAGTGCCTCCCGGAATGGTTTCTAACTAATACAGCACTCATATCTATGACCCGGACGGTGTTGCCGTCTTTCTGCTCTGGACAAAAGAGCGAGCAGACACAATCATCTTTTGAGAATGATGGCATCGTCATTGTCTGCATAGCAGGACTGTAATTAAGCACCAGAAATAGGACAGCTGAGAATGGACAAAAGGAGGGGAAGGGAGGGACTGCGAAACGGCGTTGTGGGGCAAAGATAGTAGCTAAGTTCCAGTAGACACAGGAATGAGGTCATCCTGGGAAAGAGTGTGTGTCCAGATGGAAAAAATGTGAAGCAGGCCAGAGGAAGGGAGGCCCAGCGAGCTGCTTAGTGTTCTGGACTTGACTCACATGCCCCCTCCTCCAGGCAGACCTTGGGGATGTCTCCTGGAAGAAATTTTCGTGTCTCAAAAGTTTACCAAGGGCCTGCTATGGACCAAGTATTGTTTTAGGTCTCACTGGAGACAAAGCAAGCCCCTTGCAGAAAGGACAGCAGTGGCCAAAGTCGGAGAGTGAGAATAGGACTGCTCGGCTCTTGTAGTCTAAAGAAGGTCAGGGCACTGGAGCTGAAAATTCTGGAGAGGGGAATAGGGGGACATAAGATATGTGGGCAGGACTTTACATCGTGGAGTCTGTGGGCCTCAGAAGAGGAGTCTGAATTTTAGCCCAAATTCCCAGGGCTGCTGTTGGAGGGCTTTGCGCACGGAGCTTACATGCTCCTTCATTCACATGGGGTTAAGTGTGCTCACAGGGGCCCATCTTTCCAGGCTTCTCCCCTGCACCCCCAACTTATGTACAATGTAGGCCCATAGCAGCCACCTCATCAGGGAGCACGCAGCAGAACAGCAGGGTTAGAATGCAGCCAAATTCACACATAGACGGCGGATGCCAGCTGACTCCGGGTGCTACCCCCAGACCTCACTCGCACTCAGCAGGTCGGGGCATGAAGGCAAATTAAACAACAGCTGACTCTGAAACTCAGCTCACCAGGAGGGCTCAAAAGGGACACCAACAAAACCTTCATTGTCTTTGATTTTTTTCCATCTCGTGGCAGATGAAGCTACCTAAAAACGTACCTCTTTCTCGAAATCAGAAGGTCCATAACGACTTGTTTCATACGCTCCCAGTCAGGACAGCCCTTGTGGATTAAAGACAAATGTATGCGTGAAAGGGACACACAGGTGTTCATCGTATGATTGAGCAGATGAATGAATGGGTTTCATAAATTGTGTTTTGGAAGGCTCCAAGGGTGTGGGGCCCAAAGAAAGAAAACTGGCGTATTTCAGCTCCTACCAATCCCCCTGAGTTTTTGTTTGTTTTGCCTTTTTTTTTTTTAAGATTTTATTTATTTATTTATTTGACAGACGGAGATCAGAGAAGTAGGCAGAGAGGCAGGCAGAGAGAGAGGGGGAAACAGGCTCCCTGCTGAGCAGAGAGCCGGATATGGGGCTCGATCCCCAGAACCCTGAGACCATGATCTGAGCCAAAGGCAGAGGCTTTAACCCACTGAGCCACCCAGGTGCCCCTTATTTTTCTTTTTAATAGATTCTCTTTGCTGAGTAGTGTCATTGAACATCAGTGCAGGAACTTTAACCCCAGTTGGAAACTCTGAGGCTCAGAGAGAGGAAGCGACTTGCCCAAGGTCACACAGCCAAAGTAGGGCTGGAATTCTACTCGGTGCTTCCTTCATTATGCTCTGCTTCTTTCTTTAAGGATAAAGAGGAGCAGGGGAAGAAGGCTCAGAATACATACCAAGTGAGTGTTAGCTAATAAACAAGGACCAGGATGACAGGTAGAGATCTCTCCCTCTGTCCTCACAGGCCTGCTCTGTAGGCTGACCCACAACAGGGCCTTTTGGCAGGGAAAGCTAGGCTCCTGGGTTTCCAGAGCACAGACTAGAAGATGGACATGGACTTTGAGTGGGCACATCCTCTTAGTTTCCTCATCTGTAAAATGGGTATAGTATGAGACCTTTCTCATAAGGTAGTAGGTATAGTAAATTAATCAATGAAGAGTTTATCCCAATGTCCAGCATGTGATAAGTCCTTAATAAATAGAAGCCGTTATCAACATTTTTGTTTTTTATGACAGGAAATACAGAAAAATACACACAAAAATATCACCCATCCTCCCAAATCTAGAGATAAACTTAGTTAAGATTCTGGACATTATCCTTCCAATCTCTGTCCGAGATACACACACATGTATACACACAAACACTTCCCATGCCAAATTCTTCCAAAATGTGATTTTCGTGGCTCTTTTAACCAATCTCTTAGTATTGGAAATTTAAGTGTGTTAATTTTTTGCTACCGCAAATAAGGCTTCAGGGATTATGCATATACGTAAAGCTTTATAACTGTGTCTGATAACTGCTTCAGGATAATTCTAAGTGTTGACTTGCCAGGTCACAGGGCATGCCTATTTTTGAAGCTTTTTGGAGAAATTGCCGAAGCAGCCTCCAAAAGAGTTGGACCATTCCATACCCTTCTGAGCAGAATACAGGAGGAGTACATGCTCCCATTTTCACCAGCCCCGGGCATTATCTCTTTCGATCCCTTTAGCTTTTAGATAGGCCCAAAACATTGCATCATGTTGTTCTAAATCCCTTGATTGTTAGGAAGGTTGAATCTCCAGCCACATTTGCTCATTAATGAACTGCCTGGTTATGTCTCTTACTTTTTTTTCTCCTGGAGTATTTGTGTTGGTCAAACAAGCTTGAAAGAAGGTGATGTCTGTGTACCTGGGATGTTTTGTCTCTGTATTCACTGAAACACCTCCCCTGTCTCGTGCTTGTGGTCTCGTAGTATTTTAATCAAAACATTAGAATAACAGGAGTTTGGCGAGAGGGTCAACCTGGCTCTGGCCCTCAGTCATTAGGGACTGGACGACCTCATTGCTGTGGTCCGCCCCCTCCCCGTCCCCAAAACTGTTGTTCGGGTAGGGAAGAGGCCAGCCCAGTGGGTTTTCACTTTTATGACCACGGGAGCTCTTTTTACTTCTAGCACAGCCCTACGCAGCGCCCGGGCACCGCCCACCTTCTGGTAACAGCATTCTTTGGGAAAATGCCGGTATCACCCCTTGAATTCAGTTCCTATCCTCATGAAATGCATTTAGCACCCAAAGTCTCTTGTGGGTCCCAGAGAAGGAATATTGTCTTCAAACAAAGTGAGGAGGGGGTGGGAAAAGGAAGAGTAGTTGGTGTTATGTTTTTTTTTTCTTAAAGTAACCTAATTTAGGTGTAAAAATCAACTTTCTTTCTGAACAACGTGGCAACAACCCAAAAGCTGTGAATGATGGTGCTAACGTTGAGTTGCTGGTGAGGAAAAGCTTTTATCAGAAGCCCTGGGGGAGAGTCTGGCTGTATCTGTGCTCACAGAGGACCTTCCCAATCCGCACAGATAACCCGCCAAGGCTCTTCCCTAACTCTTCGAGAATCTTTTCTTTGTCCCCATCAGTGACCCCAGAACAGGAGCTGCCCGTCTTCAGGTGGAATAATGGACGTTCATGCCCCCAGCTTCCCTTCTCCCTCCTTCTGGTAACTGGACTCTTCTTCTGGCAAATCCCATCCTGGGTTCATGGGTTTGGCAGGGGAGGAAGTTGACTCCAACACCAGTTCCAGGAGCGGGGGGTTGAATCACACCCAACCAGTCAGAGCTCCATGATATTGTGGCCTCCATTATTGGTACTGGGATGGGCATAGGATCCAGTTCAGTCCAGTGACGGTCAGAACCAGAATGAGAAGGTCAGACCCCAAGCCATGAGAAGAGCCCTCTCCTTGGCCAGGCAAAGAGCCGGGAGAGCCCAAGTCTGGAGCTGCAGGCGGCCATCTTGCCACTGTGGCTACCCACAGAGAGAAGCCCAGGGGGTGGATGAGGATAATAAGCCTGAGCCTTGAGGACATTTGTGGGCTCATAGATCAAGCCATACCTGAGACCCACTCTTGGTATGAGTCCATCAACTCCCTATTTTGGCATAAGCCCTGTTGAGCCAAGTTGCTGTCACTTACTATGGAAGGAGTCCTGACCTAATGCAATCTATGCCATCAGTTGCCTTGAACATCTGAATTGTAGACACCCATTAGCAGTTCTGGGGTTCTCCGCTAAGGCAGGGTGGAGGGAGGTGGGGTGAGCAGGGCTCAGAAAAGGGACTTAGAAAAACACATATGAGGAATAGTTGAAGAAACACAGAGGGGGACTCCAGGGAGATGTGACAGCCTGTTGTCATGGAAACCCCACCACACAGACCACTGGATGAAGGATTTTTAGAGCTGGATTTTAACTCAGTAGGAGGAAAAGTTACCGAGACTCAGGGCTGTGAGGAGGTAATGAGTTCCCCTCCCCTGTGGGCATGTAAGAGGAAAGTGTCTAACAGAATGTCATCTGGGAGACTCAAGCATCAGGTGCAGGTTGAACTAGATACCCTTGACATTCCTGCTAACCCTGAGCCATGATGAATCCGTTTCCAGGATGAAGAGGTTGGCGTTTGAATCAGGTCTTTCTCATTTGTGACCCAGCTTTTCCAGCAGAGTAATTATGTTTATAAGGGTAGAGTTGCTATGGAGACAATTAAAATGGCCAATGCTTAAAGCAAAGAAACAGAGATACTGCCTTTAAGAGTATGGCCCCCACAGCCCCACCCCAAAGCCCTTACCTACTTCTCCTATTACCCAGCACTCGCACATGAAATGGGAGGCTCCTCGAATGGGAACTTGGCTCCCGAAGGCCCAGAGTTGCAGGCTACATAGAGCCCGGGGCAGAGTGACCATCCTTGATGCCACCCCCGAGGTTTGCTTTATGTGGGTATTAGGAGGCCCAGCTGGGGGTTCTGGCTGAGGACTCCTCTTGGTCAGTTCCCACTCAGTACGGAGTCCTTGACTCTGGGGCCTGTCTCTCTCCTCCTCTCAACCCAAAATCACCCTTCCTTCTATAGAGTTGGGGGCGGGGGAGTCCGCTGTTTTCCCACACTCTCAACAGAAATGGCATTGCTGCGTCCTCTTGGCTTTTGTGATTTTTTGGAAATGTTATCAATCACCATCGTATTCATATGCATTTGTATTTGGGGCATTATTTCAAGAATCATTTAATGTTAAAAGAAGTTTCCTCCAGTCGACGGTGTTTTATTTTTCCATTTTGATGCTTTTAACATTGCGTGGACATGTGTGCTTTGTTGCTGTTGGTGAAGTCCAGTTAAAATTCATGGAAAACAATTTCCAAAATACAGATTAGCTGTTTATGGGCTCTTTCAGTTTTTTGAGGGAATCTGTGTATTATGCCATGTCAGCCATTCCCGAAGCACAGGTGTTTTTATGGCATTTTTGTAGGTCTAATGGAGCCATTGGGAGGCAGCTGTATTTTTACTAAACTTCCTTTAAAGCAAACATTAGAAACTTTGTCCTTATCTCAATGGCTTCCATGCCTCCTTTTCCTGTTAGTGACTTCTCCCCTCTCCCTCCTTTGGGTAAATACTTACCATGCCTGGGACTCTGATGATCCATAATCCACCAAAATAAAATGTACAGATGTTTTTTTAAATGGGCCAGAATGGACACTTTTCACATGTCCCTCCTTGGAGTATTTCATGGTTGATTTTTATTTAGGGGGAAAGGATGTATGTATCATCCTTTTTGGCAACAAAACCGGAGCTCTCCCCGTCTTTAAAAGCTATGTCCTTGTAACCCAGACACGAGCACCTTGAGTAAGGGGACCTGGTTAATTGGGACATGTTTCTTGAAGAAAAAAAAAAAAAAAAAGACAAAGGGGCCCAAAATGCCAACAGCATCCTCTCTGGCGTAGGAGAAATAAGGTAAATTTTTATTTTCATTTTTATGCTTTTCTTTGGCTTCTGGATAATTTACAGCAATCATGTGCTGGTTTCACACTAATTAATTAATATGTTGCCACATGTTCTTAGGGAAAAAATTAAACATAGAAGTACAAGAATAAAAAACGTATAAGGTTAAGGTCTCCTTTGACCCACCTCCTTCCAATCCTGGTTCCCTTGGAAGAGGTAACCACTGTTACCAATCTGGTCTGTATCCTTCCAGATCTTTCCTTTAATAACACACACACACACGCACATGCGTACGTAGACATCCATGTCTTTCTTTAAAAATCAAGGGAGAAAACAAACAATGGATTTGGTGGAAGTGTAGCCAGGAGTACTCAGGAACGTTAGAACAAGAAAGAGTCTTAAAGACTCCGCAGTCCGCGTCGCTCATCGAACAGACGTGGCACTGGGTTCCCGAGCACCTTCCTTCCCATGAAACCGCGCTGTGATGTGAGCCACATTTTGATATGTGGGGCTTCAGATGAGCAAGCAGATGTGTAAATACTCATCTCCCAGGCCTGAGTATGATTTTTAATAATCGAATATGGAGCTCGAGCCAACATTTTATTCAGGCACTAAATTTAAAAGTGGAGCCAAGAGACCTTAAAAAATTTATGATTCCACAAACGCAGGGAATTTTCCCCCACGATCGCTATCTTAGAACTAAAAGTGTAAAACCGGCCCTGTGTGGCTTGGCTCTCTTTCCCGAGCTCCAGCTCAGGGGTACTCCTGAGTCTCAAGTGAGCTGCTCAGGCTGGGGTCCCTCCAGAAGGGCAGGGGGCTGGTGCCCTGGGCCCTCTCCCACCCCCATCCCTGCCCCAGGCCCCGGAAGGCCCTGTTATCACCCTCTTCCCTCCCTATGACCCTCTGAGTGAGCGAGCGAGCCCCTGAGTGCCCCGTGATAAAGATAGTGTTTCGACTTGAAATAGTAATTGCTGACACACATTACTGTTTCCCCAGAGGAAATCAGTCCAGACAAATCCTCTACAAACCGAGGATAGCAAACTGGGCAGCTTATGATGGCAGCCTGCTTAGATGGCTTTTGGTCTCCCTTGGGAAGTCGTTTGGCTTCTTATGCAAGACCCTGTCCGGCCAACAATACCCCCAGTCCTTCCCGTCCTGTCAGGTCCATCACCGGGATCTGAACCTCCAAGCCTTGGGGACAGCTCTGCATTCCTCCCACACCACTTGGGGGGGACCTAGGGGGCACAGAAAACCATCCTGTGTAAGGTACCGTTGACTGGGAGCTGGGGGATGGCCTTCTGCCCCAGAAAGAAGATCCCCATTGGACAGGTGCTGCTTTCATAAGAATCTGTGCTTTTGCCAGGCCTCCTTCATTCGTTCACACATCCGTTCAAAACGTATTTACAAGCACCTGTTATGTATCTTCACAAACACAAAGATACCGGGTAGTGATAAGCTCAAGAAAGAAAAATAAAACAAGGCAGAAAGGATAGCAAAGGTAGGGGATGGATTTGTTCCTGTATCAGTGGGGGTCAGGGAGGGCCTCATGGATTGGGTGGCATTTGAACGGAGACCAGAAATGGGTAAGGGTGTGCATCAGGCAGGTACCTGAAGAAACAACAGCTTGGACAGTGAGAACAGCAAGTGCAAAAGTCCTGAGGCAAGAAGAACAAAAAGGTAATGCTGGCTGAAGCAGAATGCACGAAGAGAGATTATGTGGGAGATGATGAAGAAGCTGATGCACAGCCTGTAGGCCCTTGTAAGGGTGTGACTTTTCCTCCAAGTAAGAGGAGAAGCCATTGGAGGGCTTTCAGAGGAGGAATGACAGGATCAGATTCAGATTTTGACAGAATCATTCAGACTCCCAGTGTTAAAAAGACTATGACAAGATTGGAAGGAAGGAGACCAGGTAGGAGGCCATTGCTGTCATCCACCCAAGAGACAATGGTGGCTTGGACCAGGTTGGTAACAGTAGGCAGAAGTCCTGATATATAGAAGGTACAGTTGATAGGAATTTGGCTTCAGTGGCTGAGAAAATAAAGGTATTTTCTGAGATGGGGCAATTACAGGAAGACCACCAAGGGGTCATGGGTTCAGAAATTTGATTTTGGACTTGGTAAGTTTGAGATGTCTTTTAGATACCCAAGCGGATATATGAACCTGAAGTTCAAGAGAGAGGTCTCATCCAAAGGTGTGTTTTAAGATGGGATTTAAATCCATAAGCCTGGATGAGTAGCCAGAAGGAGAACATCAACAAAGGCATGATTATGAACAGAGAAGACAAGAGAAGGGAAGAGAAGAGGAGGGGAGAGGAAAGGAGAGGAGAGGAGAGAGAAGAGGAGAGGAGAGGAGGGGAGGGGAGAGAAGGGGAAGGGAGGAGAAAGGAGACGAGAGGAGAGGAGAGAAGGGAGAGAGAGGAGGGGAGGGGAGGGATGGGGAGGGAAGGGAAGGGAAGGGAAGAAGGAAGGAGTAAGAGAGGATGGAAGGGAAAGAAAGGGAAGAGCAGGGATGGGAGAGGGAGGGAAGGAATCTGAGAACTGAGTTCAGGGTTGCTGCAACATTTAACAGTTGAGGGGATAATGGAAGATCTCCAATGAAGAAAGCATTTCCACTGACAGAGGGTGAGATCCAGGGAAGTGTGGTATCCTAGAGGCCAAGAAAAAAAGGGCTTCCTGAAAGTAAAGGATGATCAACTACGCCACACCCTGCAGAGGACTGGAGAAAGATGAGGTCTGAGACTTGGCCACGGGCTTCAACCTTTAATACCACCTTGAAAGGAGCTTTCTCAGTGGAGATGAACCTGATTGGATTGGACTCAAAGAGAATAGAAAAAGTACAAGTGAAGATAATGAGAGGAGACAATTACTTCGACGAGTTTAGTGTGAACTCTGTAACATCAAGTCTTGGTGTGGCCAAAAGGCCTCTCAATGCCACCATGGATTTCTATGGAAATGCAAGACCCAAGGCACTGCATTTCTGTGGGCCTACACGGGAGATTTTCCCAAGTGCCAATACTTTACTCAAGCATTTTTTTAAAAATAGAAACAGCATTTCTATAAGGTAGGGAATCTCTAGTGCCCTCTTGTCTTTTCTGTAGAAAGAAATCCTACCATGCAAATGAAACTAGCCATCTAGCTGCCTAGTGAATGGCTTTTTCCAGGCTCATTCTTCCTTGTTGGGGTTTGGAGGGGTCTGTAACTCTTGTTTAAAGTTTTAGAGACTTTTGAACAATCTGACTCCTTTCCAAATCAATAATGAAAGAAAAAATACCTGGTCTTTAACAACCCATCTCTATAAAGAATCATGGTCCAGGGGCACCTGGGTGGCTCAGTCAAACTTCTGCCTTGGGCTCAGGTTATGGTCCTGGAGTCCTGGGATGGAGCCTTGCATTGGGCTCCCCACTCAGTAGGGAGTCTGCCTCTCCCTTTCCCTCTGCCCCGTCTCCATTCATTCATGAACGCTCTCTCTCTCTCTCGCTCTCTCTCTGTCAAAATTAATAAATAAATAATCTTGGAAAAAAAAGAATCATGGTTCAGGTGTAGTGCTTATAACTATCATCTGTTTAATTGTTTAAAGGCTACAAAGTATTGTGTTGCCACATGCATCATCTTACTGGATCTTCCCAGCTGTGTGAGATGGCAGGAACAATTATTCTGTTTTACAGAGCAAGACATGGAGGGTTACAGAGATCAGAGACTTGTCCAAAGTTACTCAGAAGGTAATGGTGGCCCTTCACGCAGCACAACTTCGGGCTCCAAACTCCAAGCTCTCTCAAAGCTTCCCAGGGCATACCCGTTTGGGGATGAAGGGACAACAGCCCTGAGATGAGGCAGACAGCCGGAGAATTTCTCACTGGATGTTTTCCCTGCACTGAGTGGACTTTTCCACTGATGGATTTCCAGTGATAGCAACGTGGCTTCCTCCGCCCAAATCTGTATCACAGGGTGACATTGGGTGCACATGGGAACCCTGTGGGCTCTTGGAAGCCAGGAGAGCTCCCCACATTCTTAGCACTCCACCTGACCCTTATCTTTTCCAAATGTTTCATGATGGTTGCCAAGACTTCCCACCAACCATTTGGACAATGAGTCAAATGACTAATTGGCAAACAATCTTTCCAGAGCCTTGATATACCTCTGCACTATTCTGATGGAAGTCTGCCAGGGCATGCAAAGTCCTAATGGTAATGGGTGCATGTTGTCTTTGACCTCACATCCAAAGTTCTCGGTTTTGAGTATTATTAATGTGCAGACCTTGGATATGGATTTATTTTGATCAACGAGCAACAACCATTGTGGTATTGAAACAGGAGTAGACAGACGTCACAGAGGAAGAGAAAGTTCAGAAACAAACTCAGATTTACATATTCATTCATTTGATAAAGGAGGTATTTCCAATAAGTTAGGAAATTAATAATGATTTAATGAAATTGTGCCAAGGAAATTGATTAACTATTTAGAAAATACAAGGTTAGAGCCTCACCTCACTTCCTGTGCTCAAATAAATTCTAGTCCAATTAAAGACATAAACGTAAAACTAAAACAAAGCAAGAAATAGACCAGATGATAAGGAGATTTTTATCTGACCTTGGACTGGGGATCTTTGTAAATATCCCCACAAGGAAGGGAGCTGTGTATGAAAATGTTAATGGTTTAACAACTTAAAATATTTTTCTGTTTTTATTAAAATAGAGCTCTGCTCCCTTGGGCCTTCTCCCACCCTTCCTGCAGAAATCCCTTTCCACTCCTCTCTTCTGTCCCTGAGACCTTCCGGGATCCAAGGAGCATAGGGAGAAACCTATTCACGCATCTTGAGAAAGGGAACCCAGAGACCCAGAGAGGAAAAGCAGCTTACCACAGAACAAACAGCTTGAGAATAGTATAGAGCTAGACGGTCTGGGTTTGAACCTCACCTCTACCACTTACTCACTGTGTGACCCTGGGCAAATCACCTTCCCTCTCTGAACTTCAATGTCCTCACCTGTAAGACAAGTAGAAATAATATTGTCATAGTGGTTTGTTATGAGGATTAAATGAGTTAACCAGTAACAGGCCAGGAGTTCGGGCCAACTCATGGCAAGTGTTCAAAAAATGTTAAGTTCATTATTAGGGTAGGGCTAGCCTTACCTTATCCTGGAGGACAGGACTTAGACCATACATGTCTTCAGAGTAGTAGGTGCCGCTGAGGGCATCGAGCCCTCAACAAATATGTATTTATTTAAAAGATTTTATTTATTTATTTGACAGAGATCACAAGTAGGCAGAGAGGCAGGCAGAGAGAGAGGGGGAAGCGGGCTCCCCACTGAGCAGAGAGCACAATGTGTGGGGCTCGATCCCAGGATCCTGTGATCATGACTTGAGCTGAAGGCAGCTGCTTAACCAACTGAGCCACCCAGGTGCCCTAACAAATATATATTTTAGATAGAAGCTGAGTAATTGTGCACAGTGCCATTCCTTTTAGATCTAGTCTTTCCTGTCAGCCTCACAACAGGGCGAATGGGGCTGTACCCATTTCAAAGATGATAAAAGTGAGATGTGAAAGGCCTTGTCCACTGCCAGAGTTGGGACTAGACTCAAATATCCTGGCTTCTCCACCGCAGTTTCACACTGAAACCTTCAACGTGTCCCCCCACCCCAAACCGGACAATAGCCATGGTACGCTTGTTGACATCATCAAAAGCCTCCATTTATAGAGCTTGTCATACACCCAACCGAGCACTAATGCTGGTCCTGTATTATCCCCCCCTAATCTTCAGAACAACCCTATGGAATAGACATTATTGTGCATATTTTACACATAAGACAACCAAAGCCTACAAGGGTTAAGGGAGTAGCCCAAAGTCACACAAGGTATACAGAATGAAACTCCTCCTCAGTTGAAGACCCATGTGATAGCAAAACCCTGATTCTTTACCCCTCTACGAAACCAGGAGAGAAACAGGGAAGCAGAAGGCTCAGGTCTTGCCTTAGGGTCGTCTATAAACCTCCTCAGGGAGGTATCAGGGCTGCAAATAGGCAGCACTAGGATTCAGACCCAGGCTGTCTGATTGGGGTTCCCATGTTGTCTTGCCAATTGGTCTGAAAACAATACTACTAAAATACTACCTGATATTAAAATGCTTAAATACTAACACAGAAAGAAATCACTATGCGCTTACTAAAAAAAAGCCCCGGGCCAAGCTACGTGGGGGCCACAGAGATGGAGGCATTAAGAACACACCAGTGGACTCAGCCAGCTGAAGCTGGACACTTACCGTGTGCTGAGCACTCTTCTGAAGGCTCTGGTGATGTAAGACACGTCTTACCAAAGGTTTTGCCAAAAAAGTTGGGGAGAAGAGACACAGGCAACTAGACAAATAGTAACTAAAGATGAAAGTTCTTATTCAGGGAAAGAGTTGTGGCTTCCTGGTTCTAAGACGACGGATGGGTGGTCTCTGCCCTTCCAACACCCAAGACCTTTCCGAGGAGACAAGGCACACCAATCGCCAAGAGGAGAGTTCAGAGATAAAACTCAGTAGTGTTGATGACTCTAGGAAGGCAGCAAATGAATTGCCAAGGAAAGAATTTGAACAACACACGATTCTGGAAGGGTTAGCCAAACTTGCCTAGCTGGGGAGGTCTTGGGCGGGCTTTGAAGCCTGAGCTGGTAAAGCTGTGGCTGAGATCCACGGTGAGTTGTTATCTTCCCAAGTTTAAAATGAAAAAATAATAGAAAATAAAAGGAAGTCGGCAAGATGCTGTCCCCCTTCCCTTCCTTCCCTTCCTCCTCTAGTCCCCATCTTGAAAGTCGTCTATCCCTTCCAGATTGCCTGTTCCGGAGATCCCCCGGTCTGACGGAAACGGAGGCAGAGAAAAATTGTGAGGACATGTCCCCTTTGCCTTGCTTGCTCCTTCCCCAAATCACTCCTTGACCCCACTGTGAGGAGACAATATTGAAAATAGTCCAAAATAATCCCACTAAAAACATGAATCAAAAAGTCGCGGCTTCTGAACATGTTTTTAAAATTGCTTAGTTGCATGCAAGTCCCTTTAGTGCTCGGAGGACTTTAATAAAATTGATTTTCTGAGTATAGCCTTTTAGCAGCTACTGTATAAGCTTGAAATATGAACCCTTCATTGTTGAAAGTGTTTCATTTTTGCCCTGTTGCTAATGATGAAGGGAAAGTGTGGGTTTGGAATTCTCCATGGCTGACATTCTCATAATTAAATAGTGTTAATAATAAAGCTTTGCAGATTTTAAACAAACCGGCACGGAAGTGGCCCAGTTTGCCATATTTCATTTAGAGACCACAGCAATTAGCCCTTAATGAATAGTACACAGCAGCCTATAAGGGAGTTATTTCTACACGTCGTTTATTTGCCAAATCACAAAAGGCAACATTTTCATTCTGTTGATTGAAAATGATTCTCAGGATTTCTTCGGAAGGCCTCTTAAGTAATTGCTTTGTGAAACTTGGAAATAAATAAATAAAACTGAAGAGAAGAACATTAATTGCTTTTAATATCTGCAGTCTAATTTCGGCAAAGCTTAGCGCACCAATAGCTCCTGCGTATCAAACCATACAACAATAGGGCAAAAATAGAAGGCTCATCATGGATGGTATATTTAAAGCTGATATTTTTCTTTTATAATTTTAGGAGAGATTTGTTCCCAGGCACGTTGTTACTCCTCCCTGTGAACGGACATGGAGGAGGGGTTTATAAGAGGACTCGCGGGTGGGACGACTAGGAAGTCATTGCCAGAGGAAAATGACAATGCTTGTCCCAAAGGAGAGACAAGAGAAAGAGCCGTCCAACTGTCAAGGTTGTGAGCGACAAAGAAATTATGATCCTGTTATGGTCTTCCTCCAAGCTTTCCAGCCGAAGGATACATGATTTTTTTTAAAACGGGGCGGGTCCTAGAACAATTTTTATGCACTTGAAAATATTACTTCTTTCTTACCTTTGGGGCTCAGTTTTCTTATTTTAGGAGGATGGGAAAGGCAGGACATATTGGTGTAGCTAGACAACATCTAAAAGGTGCTGGGCCAGACATTAGAGTCTCAGTTTCTGCATGGCATCTACTGAATCAGAGTTTCCAAGGAAAGGGTTAGGAATCCCACCCTTTGTGAAAAGCCTGGCAGACCACCCTGAGTGTCTGGTAAGTTTGGTCAGCAGGTGCTCAGGAATCTCTGGGCCCTTCCATTCCCCAGCTGTTACCAGACCGAGGGTTGGCCATGCTGCAGTGCATTGTGGGAGAGGGCAGGGGCTGCCTGTGTGGGGCTGCTTGAGGAAATCCCAGGTCCCAGCCCGAGAAAGCCCTTCCATCCAGTCTACAATGTCCCTACCGAGGACACAGGTGACGCTTCCATGTGACTCAGAATGAGCCAATGGTTCTATTGAGGGAAACCACCAGGCCAATATGGAGTTGCTTCTGTCCACGTCCCACAGGAGCAGACCGAGACTTACATAACTTTCATGTCCCTGTAAATGTTCCACTTGACCGGAAACCAGTATATCCAGTCAGCCAACCCCCAGACACCAAACCAATTCTGGGCTCTATACTTACTTTCTTTGTTCCCTGTTCATCTCTTCCCAGTTCCTTATTCTTTACCCTATATATGCTCCCTGCTTTCTGTCCCACTGGGCGGTTCACTGGACTCTTGGGAGTGGAGACTGCCCACTTCATGATGTGTTAAAGTTTGTTTTTATCACCCAAATTGTCTTCTTTAATCATTCATAACAGTTACAAGGAACAGGATTAAGGAAAAGCAAGTTTTCACAAGGACCAGAGGGGAGGTCAGCTGAGAACAGGGGAGGCAGAGGCTCCAGGGGTGGGGGATGGCGGGGGGGAGGCAGAGGTGTTCAGCAGAGTATGGTACAAAGACAGATGAGCAGGCAATTAGAATATCATGAGACAATTCTGGGCCACACTTTCCCTAGCCACAGAATGAAACGGGTGAACCGGACACCCAGCACCCCTTCAGGTCCTGACATTACAGCTGCTAACACTTGGCAGCTCGCATAGTCCAACCGAATTCCTCCTTGCACAGAGGGCCTAGGTAAAGAGCCTTGGTTTGGCCTTCTGGCAAATTCCAGATGAATGTAACAGAAGCAGGTCTAATCCAGGTGGTCAATGCTCAATTCACTTCCAGGTGTTTTAGGAATTAGACACAGTCTTTAAAAAACTAAGAAATAGGGTAGTTTGGGTTTGGGTTTTTTTTTTCCCCCTTTCAATATCTTGATCTTTCTAAATGAAGAAAAGTTAAGAACAACCCAATATAAGTACCTGTCATCCGACACAAACCCTACTTTTAAACATTTTCATCTTTTAATATTATTTTACCTCCTCCCGCACCCAGGCCTCTTGCAAGCTCGCTGGTAGGACCTGGTCCCTCTAACCCATAGCATTACCACGGAGCTTCTTATCAGCATACAGCAGGAGCTCAATATGTGTCAGGTGAACTTAATGACATCTTAATAATTGATTTAATGTTTCCTTGTGCTAAATATTTTCCATGTATGTTGTCATTCAGTCTTTATCACCATTGTTTGAAGTAGGTGGGTAGGTGTGAAATGGTATCTCATTGTGAGTTTAATTTGCGCTTCCCCCAAGAGGAGGGGTGTGGAACATCTTTCCATGTGCTTATTTGGGGTTTCTGTATCTTCTTTAGAGAAAGAGCTTTTCTCATTCAAGTCTTTTTCTCATTTTTGAATCGGTTACTTGGCTTTCTGTTTGGAATTGTGGGAATTCTTTATAACTCCTGGATATTAATCCCTTATTAGACGTATGATTGCAGTCCCATTTCGAGGGGTGCCTGCCTGGTGATAGTGTCTTTTGATGCAAAGAAGCTTTTAAGTTTGATATTCCAATTTATTATTTTTTTTTCTGCTGCTGCTTGTGCTCTTGGTGTTATACTCAATAAATTATGGCCTTTGTGATTCTGATTTAGCCAAATTTGGAAACTATGAACCTGGACCATAGTCTAAACTTTTTTTAAAAATAGTATAAGCCTCCCTTCTTGCTTTTTCTTTTTCTTTTTTTTTTTCCCAAACAAAAGTTCAAGTCAGAAAACCTAACTGTAAGAGAAAGAACTGCTCTGATGACTAGTTCTCCCCTAAATGAGTAACCGATCCCTGGTCTACCAATGTCCCCCAATAATTACTCCTCAACAACCTCCACAGGTTTTAAAAGCATTGCTCTAGTGATCTAACCCCACACCTTTTTAAATGGGGACCCTGAATCCTAGGGAAGGAAAAGGAGTTTCTAGAAGTGGACGGTCCCTCTGGTGTCTGTCCCTTAGTCCTCTGTCGGGAGGCAGCTGAGGGGATCTGTGGGGTCAGCCAGAGGCCGTGAGAGCGCCTTGGTTCCCCACTGATCAAGATGACCAGTGGGTGTTAAGATCAGTAAAGAAGACAATTTTGTGCGTATGGTGAGGTTTGGAATAATAGCACAAGGCTGAGGTAAAAATAAGATAAGTTTTCTATCTTTTAAAGAAAATACCACTCAAGTTTAGCGGGGTAATTAATTAATTCACAAGTAGGTCCAGAGTGGGAGCGATTACCGAACAATGGCTAATGATAAAGAATAAACCCTAAGGTAAGTGATATTCAAGAAGATGAAACAGTTCTAGTTTGGAATCCTATTACAGTTCTATTTCAATATAAATAAGCTGACACCAGAAGCAAACCATTAACCCCAAAGCCGCCGGCTGTTCATTAGCCAAGGAATAATTTTACATTTCATTATTATTCATGCTGGCTAAATTTCCATTAAAACCAATTTAGTAAACTGGCCTGCTGATGGGCTTGAAATTAAAAAGGAGGTAGAGAAGGCAGGGAGGGGACAAAACAGAGGCCATCGTTTGAGCATCTAGGGATGGGAAACTCATGGGGGGGCAGATTGCCACTTTAATTAAAGATAATGTCTCAATTCACTTTCAAAATGAGTCTCCGGAAAGTGTCTGGGAAATTTTCCCTGGCCAGAGCGTCTGGCTCATTCACGGAGGGGCGATTTCTGTTGCCGGGATTTCTGATTGAAAGGAGGAATGGCCGGCTCATTCCCAGATCAGCTAGCTTCCCGGGTCTCTGGCTCTCTGCTAAGCCATCTCCAGCAGGGGAGAAAGGGCTCCGGAGCTCCTCAAAGAGCTCTCCCAGAGCCTGGGCAGGGAAGTCGCAGCTTCATTCTCCGGGCCATTACGCAGGCTTAAGGGCTTTTATTTAACATATAAATGTGACCAAAATACCAAAGACCGGCTTAGCTCACACTTAGGGAGCATTCACTTTGGCCAAGCCCTGAACTAAGTACTTCCACGAATTAACTCATTTAATGCTTTTAATCTCTCTAATGAGGTAGATTCTATTATTGCTCCCATTTTACAAATGAGAAAGCTGAGACACAGGGGTGAGGAACGATGGCGCTCAGCCAAGATGGCACAGAGCTAGAGTTCAAGCCCGCGTCCTTTGATCCTAGAGCTGGGTGCTTCACTGCTAGGCCCTACTGCCTCTGGGCAGAATAACGAAACAACTTTGTGTTTTGTAGGTACGTCGGTCAACAGAGCACAAGGTATTGGGGGAGTTGTCAGTGGGAGACAATGGGCAAAGGTGGGTGGGGGACACTTGGGAGGGGATTTTGAAGGCCAGGCCAAGTGGTTTGAACTTGACTCTTTTTTGGGGTCGGTGGGGGAGCTCCCCAGAGTGCAATGCCCAGTCCACTGGGAGTCCGCAGACAGAATTTTTAAAAATATTTAGCAGTTACATGGGTTTTTTTTTTTTTTTTTTTTTTAAGATGATAAGGTATAAGGGACACCTGCGTGGCTCAGCAGGTTTAGCATCTGACTCTTGATCTCGGCTCAGGTCTCGATGCCAGCATGTTGATTTCAAGCCCTGCATTGGGTTCTGTGCTGGGCGTGGAGCCTACTTTAAAAAAAAAAAAAAAAGGAAATAAATTTAGGTTGCCTATACAATTGAGTGAAAAAGACAATCCCTATTTAAGAAAAAAGGGCTAATTTGTTTAATGCGTCCCATGTACTCTTCCTATTTACCAGGCATTGTTCCAAGTGCTTCACATTTTAACTTAATTCTTGCAATCGTATAAGGCAGGGACACTACAAATAGTATAAGGTTCATGACACTACAAATGAGGAAACCAAGGCGAACAGAGGTTAACTTATCCTAGGTCTCATAGCCCGCGAAGGGCAGAGCAGGGATTCGAACCCAGACGCTTGCAGACTCCGTGCTTTTCACAATTCCTCTCCGTGATTAAGAGTATAGGAGGACGGAATATAAAGATCGTGAAGGTGGCTGTCTGCTGATGGGCACCTGCTCCAGGTGATGGGCTCGGAAATGCAGTCTTCCTGAGGACTGCCGGGAATGTTGCTGAGAAGCTAGCTCACCTGAGGCAGGGGTGTGGAGGCGGGGGGGGGGGGTCGCTGGAAGCAAACCTGTGGTTCTCAGACAACAGGGCAGGATTCCCAGCACATTTCAAGGATCAGGTATCCACATCAGAAACCAGCCCAGCTCTAGGAGCCCAAAATCACTTTGGGGGAGGGGGGAGTGAGGCTTTTTCTTTTATGTGCCTGGACTAGTATGTCACCCACTCTGGAAGCCAGAGCCTCTGCCCCACAACCCTTCCCTAAGACTGCAGAACCCAGCTGCTCTGGAACGTGGCACAAGACAGAGCAGCAGTCTGGTTTTGGGGGGCACCAAGGCAGCAAGTATTATGTACCCACAGGAGAAAACAGCCATGCCGCCTCCCCTGGCCTAGGAGAGTTCTAGAAGTCTAGCCCATCCACGAGCCTTGGAGCAGGACGGGTGGTGGCCCTCCGCTTCCCATCAGTGGATAGTCCCTGTCCACCAGAAACCTTGTGGCTGGTGAGTTTCCTCCTTGGATCACCCTCACCAAGTCTCCCCACTACCACTCGGCCTTGCCTGCTCTCGCCTAAGCCGCACTGAGTTAGAGACTTGTCTTGTGCCCCTTCCCAGTCCTGCGTGGTCACTGGAGGCATCTGATGCCTGATCCAAAAGAGCCGGGTGGTCTCCGAGCCTGGCTCGGCCTCCACCTGCTCTTCCACCTGCTAACTCAATGGCCATGGGCAAGTCGTGCAAACAACCGTGCCCATTCTCTTCACTGGGAAAAGGTACTGACAGACAGCAGGCCCACTCCATGGGGCTGTGTTATGAGGGTTACTTAGATAACGGATCTGAAATATTTAACCCTGTCCTGGGCACATATTGAATATGAGATAAATAATGACCATGACTGGTGCGATAATATTAATGCAAGGGTCAAGTGTGATGGCCAAGATCTGGGCTTTGGAAGCACGCAAGCCTCATTGACAAGTCTACCCCTCGTGCCTGGGCTGGGTCAAAGGACCCACCTTAACCTCCCAGACCTGACCCCTTCTTCCTTTTAATCAATCCACTTTCCCTCTGGGCCTGGACAAGCCCTCACTTCTTTACCTAATGGGAGAAGCGATTCTTTGCCCGAAGAGGGGGAGACATCCTTAGAAAGGCATCTAAAAGCCTGCCATTTACGGGGCAGAGAGAAGGCCACAGCTACTCTTTCAATGACACACGCACAAAAGCTCTTGTTGTGGACACAAATAAGAAAAGTTGAACCCTTCGCCCGGTGTAATTCACTTCATTTATTGACCGGGGTTCTCTCCCCCAACCCCTGGTTCCTTTGCATTTGTCAGCCGTTCAGAGACCCCTGGCATTCAGCATGATTTGTAATGTAAATTATATAATTGTACTTTCACATATTTTAACATCAAATGAAATGATTGACTACAGAATAGGAGCTGTCTACAGGTGGGGGTCAATTACCATCTGAATAATCACAGAGCCACACATCGCAGAGCTATGAATAGCATAGCTGCTGAGCGCGACATATTTTTATCTCTATGCATTTCAATGAAGTCAGGCTGGTACATAAAAGGTTATCACCTAGGAAACATATTTTCCTAAGCACAAGTTAAACATGCAAGTGAGATCAGCAAAGATATTCAATTTAGCCAGTCAACCCTAACCTATTAATATTTTAACAAAATCCAGTGAGGATAATTTTTTTCTTTGATCCCATTTCATGTGAACAGCCGGGAAAGGGAAGAAAAATTAAAAACAAAATAGTCAAGCATACAAAATGAGGTTATGCATTAAGTGGGCTATTTAATGTTTCTGGCATTTCATAGCCCAGGGGAAAGTGTGGATGGATTTAACAGTCAAGAGCTGTGTTCCCTTGGCCACAAAGTTCGAGAAACATAAAATAATCTATACTTCCGAGCTGACAAATCGTACCTGACACCCAGCTTCATCTCGCCGGGACTCCGGAGATCAGCATTAATCATATGTTACAGGGAGTAAAAAGAAAAGTAAATCACGCCAGGCTGAAAAGTGAGATAGAAGGTCTTCGGGCAAGGATTTTAATCAATAACATGTGGGATGATCACCAGAAGCTATTGTTTTAATCTTCCCCTATGAAAAGAAACGAATGCAAAACACAAAACTACCAAGAGCCAGCTCCGCTTGCGAGATGACTTCTAAGAACCAGAACCGTCTGGCGGCTCCGCTTCCCTTTCTGACTCATGACACACACAAACCATTTCTCTTTAACGGGATCGAGTCAAGCCCATGCCTTCAGTTGCCTGTTTCTGGAGACTCAGCTGTGACCCAGGCCCTGGGCCATGGCTTCTGGCTTGCTCTGTTTCCCTCGTGCGGTTTTGCGTGATCGGCTTCCATTCATGCTTCTTCTAAGGGCACCTTCGTTGTCTACAAGTGGCTCCCCTCCCTGGCTCTCAGCCCCCATGTTTTGGGTTGTGTTGGCTTCACCGCTGGCTCTAGGGAAAGACTTGTCTCCATCCCGACATCGCAGCCATGAACTGGTTCAGCGATGGGTGTGTGTGATTCATCAGAAACCCACAAATCACAGCCTGAGAGTCCTTGGTCATACTATGTTGGAAGAGGCTGCGGAGGGTAGAACCGTGTCCTCCCCACACCAAATTCACATGTTGAAGTCCTAACTCCACAAGGTAACTCTACCCCCTCCATCATCACTTTCCACCCCCTCACTCCCATTAATTACTTAAAAGATTTTACTAAAGGGCCTGGTCCAGAAGGAGACTATCACCAGAAATAATGGCAGAGAATATGGGCTGAGTATGGTTAAGCTGTGGGGAAGCCTGGCAAGGCCCAGGCCCCAAACACCTCTCTTTACTCTTCCCATCTTTCTGTCAGTTGTCCTCCCCTTCTTTGAAGCCCCAGACCCCTAACCTCCTTCTCCTTAGTTCAGGATGGCAATATGAGCCTCAGTGAGGCCTGGAGGGCTCCAATTCTTCTAGGGTTTGCAAAAATAAGGAAATAAATTAGTTTTTTTCCCCCTGCTAATCTGTTTTATGTCAGTTTAATGAATAGACCAGCCAAAAGAACCTAGAAGGGTAGTGTAAAAACTTTTCTCCAGCACCAATCCTGGCAACACTTTGATCTCAGACTTCTAGTCTCCAAAACCGTCAAACCATCCATTTCTGTTGTTTGAGCCGCTCCGAGTGTTGTACCTTGTTACAGCGGCCCTACCAAATGAATCCAGAGGCCAGCTCTCTTTTATTCCCATGTATTGGGAACTTCGGAAAAATGAGGTTTGGCATGTGCCGAGGTCTGAATGTGTTCTCCGAAAATTCATCCTTTAGAATCCTAATGTGCACAGATGGTGGCATTAGGAGGTGGGGCCTTTGGGAAGTACTTAAGAAATGTGGGTGGCGGCTTCATGAACAGGATTAGTTTCTTATAAAAGACACTCTGGAGAGTTCCCATCAGTGGTGTGAGGACACAATGAGAAGTCTGCAACCTGGAAAACAGTGCTTGCCCTACCACGAGGGCACACTGATGCGAGACTTCCCACCTCCAGAATTGTGAGAAATGAATTTCTGTTGTTTATAAAACTCCTCGGTGTTGTTATAGCAACTCCAAGGGATGAGGACAGCTTGGCTGGCATTTATCTTGCTTGGCCATGGAACCAACCATTGGAAAAGCTGAACCATTCTTACAGAGAGACCTACCTCAGGCAGATGTTGCCCAAGCTCCTGGATCCATCCATACCTGAAGTCCAACTCTGATTCTGTGGTTACATGAGCTGTTAAGCTCCCATTTTTATTTAAGCTGCTTAGAATTGAATTTTCCTCACCTATAACCAAAGAGCCCTAAATGATTTATGCTGGAAAGTGGTCAGTGTGATCTTAGGATGAATTAATAGATGTGAAATCTTTAGAACAAAGGACATAATCATGTTAATTAGACCACAGGAAGGTTGCATTCTGTTTGAGGCATCATACTTCTGAGGGATGCAGATAGATGCAACTGGGTGGTGAGAGAAATGGACAGTGACTCTCAGGAGGCCTAAGGGACACTTGTCCTAGGGCAAGAAAAGAGATTTATAGAAAACATGATAGATGGCCTCAAATATCCACCAGACTGGCAATTAAAGGAAAGATTGAGATTTATTCATGTGTCCCCTAGGATAGAACTGGGAAACTGCAGGAACACAAATAAAATTGTGATTTTTCAATGCTTCCAGCTATCCGAAAAGGAGATGAGATGTCCCTGATAACAGTGAGTGTCCCATCACAGGAAGCATTCCAGCAGCAGAGGGGAATTCTGGCACCTGGTGGGTACCCACTGTATGGGAGGATTGGCTGGATGACCTTGAAGCCCTCCCAGCTTGGACTTTCGGTTCTATAATCCTTTCACCAAAACCCAAGTGAACTGGGACACGTTCTTCCCCATTTTGGACCTCAGTTTCCCTGTCTGTAAATAAGGAAGTTGAACCGAGTAGTCTCTAAACATTCTTCTGACTGGGACATGCGATGATTTCAGGATTCTAAGTCACTTCTTTCCACCTCAGCTTCCATCCAGACCCTGGGGAAGTCCTGGGCTCACTCCAATCACACAATGTCACACCACTAACCTTTGATTAAAGCAACAGCTGACTCATCAATGTGGAATCGTTGGTGGCAGAATGCAAAGCAGGGATCATTTCACATTCTTTCCCCCATGCTGTAATTAAATTACCCACTCTACAGCTGAGAACTGAGGGATAGATTGTTTTTTTTTTTTCTACGTGGCCCGTATTAGGCACACAGAACACTTGAAATCAATAGGCCAGTTAAGCCACAGACTGGCTTGGGAAGATTCTGGAGCCGAGGAGCAAGCAGCGGGACATTCAACTGATCTCATGGCCCAAGGTTGCTACCTTCATTTCTACTGTTAACTCTTTGTAGCCCCTGCCTAGATTGCCAGACGCCCAATTGCCAACCCAGCCCAGCCTTTGGGTTTGAAATTGCAAAAGAGCCTGGAAATGTAAGAGAAAACATTCTTTCTAGTTTTGCCCAGCATGGATGTGGGCTGAGCCAACAGGGAAAAGTAATGTCTGTTTATCATCAAGAAAGAAATAAAGAGCTGATTACGGGAGAGTTCCTGTCCACTGCGCTAGAGAAGAAGCCTTGAGACAGCTCAATGTGTCAAATCTTAGCCATTTTGAAGAGACCCCGTGGTGTTCTCCATGATTTTAATATCTGCTTATCACCTTGGTCGAATTACGCTCTCTCTTGATGCTGAATTATTTTTTGAGTCAATAATCTTTTCTTTGAACAGAATATTTCAACCAACCCCCCAGCCCACATGAGCAAGAGCGTGATCCGTTAAGACCATCTACAGAGTTGCCATTATTTTGAGAGCTTTGCCTAGTTCTGTTAAGTGAACCCATTTCTCAGGCTGGGGAAGGGTTCTTGGACACTGAGAAAGTCACAAAAAAAAGTTTGTTTTGTTTTGTTTTGTTTTGTTTTCTCAGTAAAGATTCATTCATCATGAAAGTGAACCTTACAATCTCAAATTCTGAGGCTCTTTCACCTTAAAAGTCTCCAACAGAGGGCTTACACACCAAAAAACACACACGGACTGGAATCCAAGACCCCGAGGGCCTACAGCCTCAACAAGAGTCTCTCCTGCCTGCATCCAGGGTCTTGAGCACGTGCCTGCCTGAAGTCACTGGCAACTCCCCACACACCTGTTGGAGAAGGAAAGCCACAATTACTATTCTCAGCTTCCAGTGGGATGGGGAGATGGGGGGATGGAGCCTGAGATTCAGAGAAGGCAAGTGTCTTATCCAAGGCCACAGAGCTGATAATGCAGGGTCAGGGCTGGAATCCAGAAGTCCTAATTTGATTTCCACCAGACTGGGAGCTTCTAAGTATTATTGCGAGCAACCCGTATTTTAAAAGCATGCACTCCTGACTTTTTAAACGTTTTTTAAAGATTTTATTTATTTATTTGACAGAGAGAGATCACAAGTAGGCAGACAGGCAGGCAGAGAGAGAGGAGGAAGCAGGCTCCCCGCTGAGCAGAGAGCCCAATGCGGGGCTCCATCCCAGGACCCTGGGATCATGACCTGAGCCAAAGGCAGAGGCTTAACCCACTGAGCCACCCAGGCACCCCGCATTCCTGACTTTTTAGAAACCTGTTTGCTGGGGTGCCTGGGTGGTTCAGTTGGTGAAGCGTCTGCCTTCAGCTCAGGGCATGATTTCTGGTCCAGGGATGGAGCCCTGCATCAGGCTCTCTGTTTCTCCCTCCCCCTCTGCCTCTCCTCCTGCTCATGCTCTCTCTCTCTCTCTCAAACAAATAAATACAATCAGGAAGGAAGGAAGGAAAACCATTTTGCCAATTTGTTAAAACAGTGTTTCTTGGAGTGGGGTCCCAGACCAGCCCCACAGACATCACCTGGGGAACTTGCCAGAAATGAGAGTTTCTCGGGTCCTATCCTAGACCTTCTGAACCCAAATCTGGAGAGGGCAGGGAATCCAGAAACCTGTGTTCTCAAGCCCTCCAGGTGCTCCTGAAGCACTCTCAACTTTCAGAACCTCAACCTTAGAAGGCAGGGGAGACTTGTGAGTTTACTTGAAGGACTTCTTTGAAATACAGGCACCAAAAAATGGAAACTCATCCTCTCTGAATTCCATTTGGTGGAGGCCAGAGCCCAAAGCCCCAAAAAGCTTGTTACGGTTCAGAGCTGCCTTTGTTGGCTCTGAAAACACAGGAATAAAGACTCAATCCCACTCAGATATAGGGCTGGCCCCAGGTTCTTTGCCCGTCACTCACCAGCGGTGCGGACTGGAGCCCAGCTCAGCCGTGCGGCTGATTGTGGTTTGGGACGGGACAACCAGTTACTCTAATCCTGTAGTCTTCGGGAAACAAAGAGCCAAAGTCTCCTGGATGTCTGGGGTAAGAGGAGGAGACCCAAGGGGTTCCGGTTTCATCCGTATTACGCCAGACGGACTATGAATGGGTCTGTATGTTCCTGGTACTCCCCAAGCTTGCTCCCTTTTGGATTTAAGTGCTCTGCTGAGGGACACATTAATATGCAAGGAAAGCAAACATCACCAGAAAGATGGAAAGGACAAAGAGGCAGTGATTACTGGTTGGTTATTTTCCCCACGCTCAGATGGACTCCAAGGCCCACCGAAAAGCGGGCTTGCTTCAGAGCAATGGGGCGGACTCAGTGTCCAAGCATACAAGGCTTTCCAGAACCACGGTTCTGCATGCAAAAGCTACTCACAGGGTCTGCTGTCACCAATGACTCCAGGAGAAGAGACAGTTAATACGAAGAAAATCACAGTGTCTTCCAAAGGCAGGACAGTTTCGGACAAATTTGCAAGTTGCGCCCAATGGTATAAACCAAGGATCTTTGCACACAACTTCTCAGGCTGAAGTTGGCCTGCAGGAGCATTTAGTTTCATCCACACTTGGTCTAGTCCAATGGCTTCATCTTAAAAGTGAATTCGTTGCCTCCATTTTATACGAAAATTCTAGATTGCTCCAGTCTTGAAAAACCCCTGAAAATCTGGTCACACTGGATCCACTTCACTGTGTGACAGTGACCTCCCAGTCCCAGGTATGGCCAGCTGCCTTTTTTTATGTGACTCACTGGACCCCAGCAAACATTTGAGTTTGCCAGCCCTAATTTTTTTTTTCTAAGATTTTATTCATTTGAAACAGAGAGAGAGAGCACAAGCAGGCAGAGAGGCAGGCAGAGAAAGAGAGAGGGAAGCAGGCTTCCCGCTGAGCAGAGAGCCCGATGCAGAGCTTGATCCCAGGACCCTGGGATCATGACCTGAGCTGAAGGCAGAGGCTTTAACCCACTGAGCCACCCAGGCACCTCTGCCAGCCCTAATTTAAGCAAACCCTGAGTTTCTGCCGTTTAGTGCTGAAACCCAAACTGGTTCAGTTCCAGACTATAGCAGAACTGTTGTCTCCTGGCGCTTGCTTTCCTGTGAGTGATTGGCAATGAGACATCGACAATAAAATTGGGATCTTTAGAAGCCAAATCATGTAGAAATTTAAAATCAATGACCCAATGAGTGTTCACATCCTCTGCCAATAAAATCAAATGAAAAATATCATCTATAAAATGCTGGTTATTAAGAAAGGCTAACCAAATTACCTAAGAGTGTTCCTTCCATTTAGGGGTTTATTACCGGCCTCCCTATTGGACGAGAAGCCCCATGAGGGCGGGGATTTTGTTTTGATCATTGCTGGATGCCCAGTGCCTGAAACAATGCATGATACACTGTGGGCATTTAGCAAAGATTTGTCGGGCAAACGAACAGTAGGATTTATGGACCCTCTACTGATGCTAGGCTTCATTCTGTGTGTGTTACAAGGATCAAGACCTCAGAGGTGCTCTTAAACAAATAAAGAAATGGAGACAGAGGGTGCCAATGTGCCACTGTTGCCCACCTGGGTCAAGGATGCAACGCAATGAAGGGGCAGGTGTCCCACATCCCCAGCCACTGGGCTATCCTGCCTCCTCCCTACACTCAAACTGTGGCTCCATTTCTTGGGCAGGAACTAATAAACTGAGGTTCCCCCAGCCAGTTCAGGCCTTTGAATCTCCTTCCAGAGCAAAGTAGCTACTCACTAAAAGTGTTCTGGGTTTGAGTTGTTAAAATTATGGTTTCTCTGAAAATGAGAACAGAAGGGCTATTAACAAGACCCTGTAATCAAATGAAAAAAAAAATCAAATGAAATTATGACGTTAGGGCGCCTGGGTGGCTCAGTGGGTCAAGCCTCTGCCTATGGCTCAGGTCATGATCCCATGGTCCTGGAATCGAGCCCCGCATCAGGCTCTCTGCTCAGCAGGGAGCCTACTTCCTCCTATATCTCTCTCTGCCTGCCTCTTTGCCTACTTGTGTTCTCTGTCTGTCAAATAAATAAATAAAATCTTAAAAAAAAAAAAGGAAATTATGACGTTAAAGACACTCCTGGGGCTCTGCTTCTATTTTTGTGTCTTCCTTAAGTCAGTCACTCTGTCTTTATAAGTTTCCATTTTCCCATCTATAAAAATTGGGAGCATAGTTTTCTCCTACATCCTTTCCCTGGGAACATTTGAAGGGCAAGATGTGATGGAGGAAAATTCAAGACGTGTAAATATTTATAATCACACAACTCCGATGAGTTTAAAACACTGCTTGCAATTCGTTGTTTCATTTTCTGCCCCTCTCCCCCTTCCCATCAAGAGCTCTGTTAGCAGGACAAGGATCCTTAGCTCCAGCCAAATAGGGAAAGTGAGACCTGAAAGCATTGCCTCACCCGCCAAAAGTCACAAAGTCTGCCAAGGGTAGATCTAGAACCCAGACTTTTCCTCTAGGCCAAGTGTAGTAGCTAAACAAAGACTAGAGGAAAATGGCTTATTGTTGTGGATAGGCTCTGTGAAGTGTGGGCAGGGAGAGGGGATGGCTCAGAGAGTCAGACCGTAAACCCCACAACGAAGAGGACACAGCAGGGATTCCAGAGCTGTGACAGACCTTGAGCAAGATAAGAGAGGAGAGCAGAGGCTCCCAGGTAAAGGGCATTTGCCAGGTGCTTCAAAGAACATTACAGAAATGGTTAAGTGGGAAGTCTAGAGCAGAGTTGCTGACAGATATAAGAAGGGACAGGTGGGTTGAGACACAGTTAGAAGTCCTGGGAGGTTTTCTCAGCAGGAAGAATTTGGGTACCGTCGGTAGCCAGTCCTGAGTTCAAATCCTGCAGCTGTTTCTTTCTGTTTCCAAACAAGCATCCCCTTTTCCTCGCCGGTCTGGCTGATATGAGGTCGGAAAGAGAGAAGGTCTGCAAGCTTCCAGAGCCTGGCACTCAACAGACAAGAGCTCCTTCTCTGATCCTCCTGAGGCTGGCTGGACAGGAGGCGAGGAGAGACAGGCAGGGGAGAAGAGAGGCTCTCAGATGCCAGGCTGGGACTTCCTTAGGGATGTGAGACCCAGCATCACTTCCCCCTCAAGCTCCTGCTGCAGGCAGAGCACATCTCAATCCAGCAGCGCGGGGAGCTGCGCGGGCTCAGGTGCGGGTTTGCGCCGCAGTGTAGATTTTATACAAAGAGCTCTCTCCGCCGTCAGACTTGCACCGGTTCCGTAACTGGGGAGACACGGCTGATCATTTCCTCCTTCACATCATCTTTCAAGTGTGTCTTTGAGGCTTCTCTTCCTGGATTGTTCAGGGGAATCGTGTGGAAATAGATAATCACCTCCCTGCTCTGTGCTGACCGGCTTTACCCTTCCCAGTGCTTTGCTGCCTCTGTGAACCCCGCCAAGCCTCCTCCAGAACCAGTCTTCTTAACCTAGGAAGGCCGGCTTCCCTGTTATTATTATTTTTTGAGAGCTCTTGAGTCTAAGGAAACAGATTCATTCAAGGGGAAACAGGCAGCTGCTCCCCATTAGCAGGAAGGAGATAAATAATTGCTTTTTAATACATTATTTATTGCTCATTCCATTCTCACATCTTTCTTGCGGAGCTCGGAAACTCAGCCGTGCTGAAGGAGGCTTATTTGCCCGCCGCTGTATAAATGTAGACAATAAAAGTGTGTTGATACTGGAGGCAAAGGCTGGGGTTCATTGAGAAATTTTTGTCCTGTTGTACCGGTTTTCCATATTGTTCTGATTTGAACATTTTTTTTTTCTGTGTCAAGTCATTTCACAGGTGGTGGGAAATAACTTCTTTCTGGGCTCAAGCCCAGCTCTTGATTACACAGCCTTTCCGTTCTAGGGTGTCTGAAGGATGTGTGCTGGAACATGGGGAAGCGTGTCTCACCATCCACTGAGGGTTTGTGAATTTGCTGGGGTCGTATTAGGGTTTCTGGGGGAATGCAAATTCCACTCAAGGCCTCATGAGCACAGGGCAGGAAGGAAATTCACCAGGAGGTCTGAAGCAGTGTTGTACCCACATGACGTCATTTTTCAAAGCACTCAGCTCTTTATTTGATTTTCACAACCACTGACCGGGCGGGATGGTGGTTGTCCCCATTTCACAGATGAGAAAAACCAAGGCTGAGTGTCTCAGGCCAAGCATCCCATGCTTACCAATGCCTAGGACTTTTCCTGTTTACTGGGGCTGCTGGCTCGGAGATATCACCGGGTCCTACTGGCCGGGCCACCATCCGCAGAATTGTACATGCAATGGCTAAAAGTGTCCCAAGTGGGTAAAGTTGAAAGGCCAATTGAAAGTCACCTTATACAGCAGTCACAAACTGGACACAGACAGGAACAAATATTGGCCCTAGGCTTTTTGGACCCGCAGTGCTTTGTTTGGTTTTATAACCGTGTAAGTCTGTTGCAAATACTTCTGCCTCAAAAGAGTTTATATTAACATGCGAATTTCTGTTTCTCTTGAGAAGTCGGGTTTGGCCACACTGATGCCCCCCCTTCATTGGTCATGGCCCCCATTGAGCTGACCGAGTAACCGCTGTCCCTTTACATAGACTTGAGCACTCTAGTTCACCAACATCCCAGCTGCTCCCTGATGTCTTATACTCAGCCCATTTCGGTCCGTGAGGTTGCCTAACTGGTTCGGCAAGCATTTAAAATATTCCAGAATTTAATTTAATGTATTGATTTAATCATGCCTGTGGGGAAGACTTCACGGGCGTACCAAGGGAATATACCATGAAAAGGAAACCTCCCTTCCACTTGGTCCTGCAGGTTCCCAGGACAACCACTGCTACTAGATCCCCTGTGTCTCTTTCTAGAGAGGCCATATGCATTTGCAAGCACGTTATAGCATCACCTTTCTTAAAAACACAAATGCACACAACATTCGCCATTTGATGCAACTGTATTTTCGGTATATTTTCACTATCGTACCTTATCTACAGAGAGATCTGTCTTGTTCTTTCCAAAGTCTGCATAATATTCCTTTGTGTGGATGCACTGAAATTTATGTAACCAGTTGTATACTGATGGTCATTTAGGTTGCTTGCAGTCAATCACACGTAGTGCTAAAGTGAATATCTTTGCTCCTGCTTCTCTGGGCAAGCGTGAGCGCATCTGGAGAAAGGTTCCTAGAGCTGGAACTGCTGGATCAGAGAATGTGACTTTAAAATTGCAATATTATCGGGGCGCCTGGGTTGCTCAGTCGGTTGGGCATCTGTCTTTGACTCAGGTCATGATCCCAGGGTTCTGGGATTGAGCTCCACATCGGGCTCCCTGCTCAGCAGGGAGTCTGCTTCTCCCTGTCACTCTGCCTCTTCTCCCTGCTTGTGGTCTCTCTCTCTCTCTTTCTATCTCTATCTCTATCTCTGTCTGTCTGTCTCAAATAAATAAATAAAATCTTTAAAACATTAAGTAAAAATAAAACCATCACATGGTTACAGGACCCTTTGAGAAGGTGTGCCATTGACACCCCCATGAACAGTAAATAAGAATGCCTCCTAAGTCTAGGGGCTCTTATTCCACCCAATCCATTTGACAGGTGAGCGAACAGAGGCCCCGAGAGGGGAAGCAACGTCATTGCTAAATAGCACAGCCCAGACTTGAAATGACCCAGGATCCATGATGCTGTTCGCCGCCTCCCTCCTCTGGGCCCCAGCTGTTCTGCTGTTCCTGTCTGCTCCCCCTCCACATAGAAAACTAAAACAAGGGGCCCTGGAATTAGCTCTGGGGTTTGGCAACTAGACCCAGTCCAGCTCTGGGGGAGCAGATGTTCCGCTAACAAACACTTCCATCGTGACTGGCGCACGCTGCCACCTTGGTGGGTTTTCACAGCAGCCAAGGCCAAAGCGTAAATGGACCATGGAAGCTGAATTACCAGCCCAGCCCTCAGTGGTTTTTAAATTATAGATTTTTAAACAAAGCTAAATATAGAGCAATTAAGAAATGGCTCCACGTTCTACCCCAAAAAACAAAACAGCTGAACTAGAGCTAACACAGCCCATGCATATGCATGTGAAATCAGAGATGAACCGAGCTTGCTGCTTAGAGGAAAATCCAAGCCCCTTCCCTCGGTTTCTCTGGTTTAGCCACACATACCTGCCCCAGGGCCTTTGTACATGCTGTTCCCACCACCTGTTAGGACCCCTCTCCTCTCCATTCTTCTCTTAGCTGACTCCTTCTCTTTTTTTTCCAATACAGACCTCAGGTTTTCTATCTCTCCCAATTCCTAGCCCAGACTCGTTTATCCTGTCTTGTGGCTTTTAGGACAACTGACCATTTTTTCATTTATTTGCTTTCTCTTTTTTCCTTTGGTCTGATTCCCCCCACTAGAGCCCAAAGTCTCCGTTTCTTTCTCTGTACACTATAATAATAGTTCCACTCTGCCTATTACTTTCAGGACAGTTGAGAGCCTGAAGGCCAACCCACCCATGGAGATCTCTTCTCCTTCGAACTCAGTAGGACTTCTAGTCTGCGGCAGGAAATTTAAATCTGCATTTCGTACTATGGCAATTCTCTAAGCATACAGCTCTACCACAGAGAGCATATAACACAATGTCAGGTGGGATGGGGAGAAACTTCAACCACCTTTTTAATGGCACCTGCCTTCCACTGCCACCCTGCTCTAATGTGCATAATTCCTGTCTTATCACTGATAGTCCTACCTGCTTACCTTGCTTCTTCTAGTCTTTTCTACACTCTGGAGCCAGAGGGGTCCTGTTAAAGAAGCCTGATTATGTTACCCCTCTGCTCAGGACCTTCCATGGCTCCCATCTTCCTCAAAGGAAAATCCCAAGTCTTGACAATGACGTAAGTGACCTGCACAAGCAGCCCCATCCCATGTCCCCCACCTCCTGGACGTCACCTACTGTTCTATCCCCCCCACCCCGGGCTCACCCATCTCTAGGCACATTGATATCCTCAAATATGCCACACGCTCTTGTCTCAGTATCAGTGCATCTTTTGTTCATGACCCTCAAACTTCTCTCCCACGTGTTTTGCATGGTTTGTATTCTTAGCTCCTACAAGTCTGCAGTTAACTGTCAGCTTTTCGCACAGGCTTCCCCAACCGCCTCAGTTAAAATGGCTGCCATCCCATCCCCCATCCCCGTCTCTTTTGTCGACTTCCTTTTTCTCCAACACACTGATCCCCTCTCTGTGTCCCATCGATCTTCTTTATTTCTCTCCCATGTGGTCTGTCTCCCTTACCAGAAGTAAGCTCCAAGAAGACAGGACATTTCTGTTTTGTTCACAGCTGTATTGCTCATGCCTTGAACAGTACGTTTGTAGGAGTGCGATCATTCTCATCAGATGAAGGAATGATTCTGGGTTACTGAGGGTGAGCAACAGAAACTGACTCTGGGTGGCAGAAGCAGAAGCTGCTCGTGTCCTGGAAGGTTGGGGAAGCCCCAGCCAGAGCCACAGATAGCGAGCTCAGAACCAGCAGGAATCCAGCAATCTCAGGAGAGCTGGGCTGCAGAATCATAGCCGAGCTGATGGAACGGCTAGCACAACTGCTACTTGTGACAAATGACCTCCCGATTTGCAGCCAGCTGCCCACGTTTCAGGGTCCAGGGAGCGATGCCTGACCACTTGTGACCGCCGCCATTGTGGTCTGGGTTTGGGAAGGCGGACTCAGCCGTTGCAGCCTCCACAAATGAGACCTTTCCTGAAAAGGGAGATTGTGATGCTTTAAGAAGGGAAAAACTTGGATGCTGGGCAGAGAAATAAATTAATTAATTAATAACAACAAGATAACAACAATAAATAGTTCCCTTCTCTAGAGCAAGTATGGTTGTCAAGAATGCGATCTCCGCTCTCAAAGTTGAAGGAGAAGAAGAAGAAAATCCCCAAATGGGTAAATCTATTTTGTTACTCTCAACCAAAGGTGTTCAAATGATCTTTAGACATGTGAAAAGATGCTCAATTGAACTTAACATAATAGAAACGCTAATTAGAACCAGACCTGAGACACTCTCTCTCACCCATCACATTGGCAAAAACCCAAAAATTTATCAACACACTTTGCTGGAGATGCTGCAGGGAACCAGGTAAATTCACGGATGGCTGGCGGGTGTGCTAGAAGGCATGCCTCCAATGGAGGGGATCTGGCAGCACCTCGGAAAACTGTGTATGCCTCCACCCTGTGTCACAGCCATCCCACAAAATGGAATTTACTGAGAAAATACACTTCCACAAATAAAAATCACATATGGAAGAGGTTATTCACTGTGACATTTTTTTTTGTTACAGTAAAATATTGAAAACAACCTAAGTGCCCATCCATAGAAGACTGGCTGAATAAATTATCCTAGAACCAGACAACTGAGTACTATGCAACCGCAAAAACGAATACAGAGTGACTTCCGGCAAATGCTAAGTCACAAAGCAAGGTACAAACAGATGTCTGTAGAACCTCAAGAACGGTATGGTAAGTGAAATAAACCAGTCATAAAAAGAGAGATGTTGTGTGATTCCACTACCTAAAGCAGTCAAATTCATAGAAACAAAGTACGGTGGTTGCCCAGGGGCTGGAGGGAGAGGGGAGTAGAGTTGTTGTTCAATGGTTATAGAGTTTTAGTTTGGCAGGATGGAAGGTTTGAGAGCTCCGTCACACAACATTGTGAACATGCTTGACCGGACTGAGCCCCTGAGATGGTTAATGATAAGTTTATGTAATGTATTTTTTACCATAATTTTTAAATGTTTAACTATACATAATATGCCTTTGTGCAACAAACATGAGAAAAGAGGAACATATATAGTATTTGTGCCTTTTTCTAAAAGGAAACCCAGGAAAGATAAACCAGAAATGAATGAAAACATTTTCCTGGGGCAAGTGAGCTGAGAAAGGGGAAAGGAAGGAGATGGGATGGAGACTTGTCTTTATATATCCTCTTCACAAAAAGGCTCTAGCGCTTGAAACTTATGAATATTTTAAAAGAATAAAATAAATTTAGAAGGGTCTAGAAGGCAAATCCTAACTTTGAACTCAAACAGAAATGGATGCGCTGGGCTGTATATCATAGTGATAGTATAACCATACACACACACATACACACACACACACACACACACACAAGAAGTAATTCTGGCAACGTTTGAACATAATATTCTGACTGTCCATCTATAGTGTGATATATATGGTCTGGGATCCAAAAAAGAATGAAGAAATCTTCACCTGCTTTGGAGGGCTTTCTGTCCATAGGGGTACGATGTAGCAATTCTGAACCTATTTTGTAGGTTTGTATTGCAGGCTGGACTGAATGAGTAATGTATCATTATCTAATGTATCATTATCATTGGGACCCAATGTCCTCAGGGTGAGAAGTGGGAATAGGGGAGGGAGAAGAAAGCCCTGTTGAGTTTTGAGTGGAATGGAAGGCACTCTATAAACTCAGGAATTGTCCTGTGGAACAGAAATGACATGACATCAAAACTGATTGGAACTATTCTCCGTAAATAGGGCTCCCAGAAGAAGCATCCCAAGGGGTCCTACTACTTGAACTTCCAGAACAGTCCCTGGTCCTTTCAGTGTGGCTTTTCCTTGATTCCTGGGGCTACTTCATGAAGGTTCATTGTATGTGTTAACTCGGCTAGCCTATAGTCCTCAGGTATCTAATCAAATCTGGATGTCACAGTGAAGGTTTTCTGTAGATGTGATTAAAGCCCCTAATCAGTTGACTTTAAGTAAGAGAGCTTATTCTAGGTCACCTGGGTGGGCCTGACCCAATCAGGTGAAAGGCCTTAAAAACAGAATGGAGGCTTTCCACAAGAGAAGAAATTCTGCCCATGGACACAGCTAGAGTCCGAGCCTCAGAATGCCGGCCTGCCTTCCCGACAGCCTGGCCCTCAAACTTAGGCCTTCCCTAGCCAGTCCCACTGGCATATAAGCCAATTCCTTCTGATAAAACTCTAAATATATATCTTCTACTGGTTGTTTCTTGGATTGAACCCTGACTGATACACCTTCTAATAAACGTCTTTGATTTCTCCCTTGATGTAGTTAGTTTCTGTTGCTTACCACCACGGAGTAGAACCCCACTTAAACTACGGTATTGGGAACATCCCCATCATGCTTCCTGTAGAAACTTCTCGTCATGGAGAAGGTCAGTCAAAGTCACGATCCTCATCGGCCGCGGGTTCCATGTTTACCAAAGTCTGCGCCTTCCAGATTCAGGGGGGGTTGGGGGGGGCCTCGCTAGGATTCGATGAATGAATAACTATTTCTATTAGCAACAGGGCCTAAGGTCAGGCAGTTCTGGGTTCCTTTCTCTGTGCCTTGCTAATCAGGCTCTGGATTTGTCAGAGGCCCTGAAATATTCATGAACAACTGCTCCAGTGATTTTAACAGCTGCACAAATAGAGAGGGGCCCACAGGGGTAGCAAGGAGGCAGGGGACCTGGGCTCATCATGTCATCTTCTCCCCTGTTCTCAATCCCATTAGACGAAGAAAGAATCTGGGAATTGCCAAGGAGCTCTGAGAGCCAGACAGGGCCAGGCCTCAGGCAGGAAGCCACAGGAGCCCAGGGGCCCGGGCATCAGCATCCCTTGGGGGGGCCTGTTAAGATATGGGGCACTGGTAATAGTCTGAGGTCATCTGCATCAGTAGGTGTGGGCTGAGGCCCTGGATTTGGCATTTTGAACAGGAGATCCTGATGCCGCTGGTCTGGGGACCTCACTGCTCTACGGTATTAAAGCAAAGGCTGGAAAAGAGAAAAGTGCAGACAGTCTACACTTTATCTGTCTACAGAAGCCAGCCAGAGTCTTATGCGCATCCGGGTCTCTTCTCTGCACCACAGGGTTGGCGCCGACCTGCAGCAGCTACTTGGCTATTCTGGGATGTGTTCAGAGGCCCCCGAGCCACCAGTCTGAGCAAGACCCACCTTACTGTCCCCAGAGTCCCATCACTCAGTTGAGACACCCTACCTGTGAGACGCCCTACCTGTGCATCTCGGCAGATGGCTTAAAGTCTCTCTCTTCGGTTTGTGCATCTGTGAAATGGGGACAGCAACAGGTACGGCCTCGCCAGTGGCCGTCAGGACTCCAGGAGATGACGTGCACAAGAGCGCTGACCCCTAGCAAGCAGTCGCCTCCATCAGGATCCTGGCAGGAGGCGGGATTCCATTGTGTTCTGAGGACCCTCTAGTGAGCAATGCGGGTGCTACTCACAGAGGTGTGGGGAGGGTTGTGGGAGCCAAGGAGGGATCCAGAGGTACCTGGAGACGTTGCAATTGAGAACAGCCGATTCCATCCTCTGGTGCTGAAGAGGCAGGGAGAGGAACTGGGCTACCAGTGGCCAGAGAGGGCTGGGGCTTGGAGGAGGATGGCCTGGCGGGCGCTGAGCCATGGAAGGGGAAACCCCTGCCAGAGACGCTACAGCAGCATAGGGGGTTAGCCGGGAAGAAATACTCAGACTTCTCGCTGCTCCCGCCTTCTGATCTCCTGCGAGGCTTCCCATTGGCAGGAGCCAGGGAGGCAACAAAGCCCAGAGATGTGGTACACACAGATCCATTTGCTGGAGCAGGGGGCAGGAGGAGAAGGGCAGAGAAAGACTGGGTTAAAATTAGGCACCCAGCACTTCGCACACATGTACTGCGGTCATCGGCAGGGTGAACATGCGTCCTAGCTTCCTGGGACAATTCCAGCTTTAATGCCCGTTGTACATTTTCATCCCCAAAGTTGTCCCCAAGGGGATAAATTACACAGTCACCCTCCTTATTAGCTATTATCAAAGCAAGAGAAAATCTGATCTGCCGTGGGAAGCGTTCCAAAGAAAGCACCTGATCCTTGGGCTACAACGTGTCCAAACTCGAGTTCTGCTCATTGATGCAAGTGGGAGTGACTTGGGTGTGTTCCACTGGTGAACACAACCATACACAAGACACAGATACAGAGTGCACACTACAGCTTATAGAAAATGCTCTTCTACATCAACAGATAAGGTTATTGTGTTGAAGTACCTAAGCCGCACTACTTTGGGAAACTCTCAGTTTAGGGGCCGAGAGCACAGAGAATGAGTACTCCACTAGAGCCCTCTCTAGAACCCCCAGGTGAGGGGCAGCAGGTGCACTGGACTCGCGCACAAGAAATCCCCCAAGGAGGCTTTGAGCAGCCAAGACAGAGTGAAATCTCTGGGTCCAGAGAATCTGCCACCCATCTCCTACCCACTTGCTTTATCTGTTTAGCAAACTCACTCCACATCTCGCCTCTTCTTTGAGCCTGACATCTAGCAGGATCTTTGAAATTTATTTTCTCCTTTTAGCCTGCTGTATTTTTAATGTCTGAGTGAAAGAACAAAGGAAGGCGAACACAAGACAAGATCGTTTCATTCCTTCAACGGGCTGTTGTGTAGCCCAACTCGAGCTCAGCCAACATAAATGTTTTAAAATTCTGCCTTTGCACAGAACAAGTGCTGGTGTAGTCATCCGCTCCCAAGCCAGGCCCTATTTCTGCCTTTCATTTGGTGACTTAAAAGGCCCCCGCATCAATCATTAACAACCTATTAACACAAGCTGCCCAGAGAAGTTTTTCCTGGTCTGGTCAACCACAATGGAAGAAACTCCTGTTGCCCAGCTGGCCGGCCATCCGCGTGAGTGGCCCATGCAGACTGTTTTCAGCTTTGAAAAGGGCCTGCTGATTCCTCTTTCATCTCTCTCCGAGTAACAGATACCTGGTCGGCCTGCTCTCCTCCTCCCCCACTGCAAAGCTACCCACCTGCTTCCCCGACTTCTGGCGTTCAGAGCTGCTTGCACAAACATCCACGGTATTGATCGCATGTAACTGACATGCAGGGCGGCAAGATGTCCACTCGGCATGTGGGCCAGAGCTCACATCTGTGCTCTCCGCGCATGTCGGACCAAGGAGCGTCTCGAGGTGTCTTGAGAAGGCACTTTTCTGCCTGGTGTTTCTGACTCTTGTATTTAATTGGTTTTGATTTGAAGCAAAAAACAATCAACACCAAGAGGCTTTTGCTAGTCAGCTCGAACCTGGTTTTTTGTTTTGTTTTGTTTTTTTGTTTTTGTTGTTGTTGTTGTTGTTTTGTTTTTGTTTTAAAGTCCATGGGATTTGGACAAAGACACATCTTGGAACTTTGCCAACCTGGAGAATTGGACTCGCGGCTTGATGTTGACACTGATTCACCAAATGACCTTGAGGAAGTCACTGGTCCGCACTGGACTGGTTTCTTTGCCTCGAAATGAGAAGTTTGGTCTCCTCTGATTCTAGAAACTCCGACCACAAGGTTTTCATGCCAGCTCTGGTACCGAGTCTGGCTGAGTGTCTTACTCTTCCCCTGCCCCTGGCCCCATGCTTGTTTCCCCATCTTGCGAGTGGGGACAATAAGATTGGTCTTTCCTCCTTCCAAGAGCTATGTGCTGGCCAAGGATGGGGAAGCAATATAAGGGACTTTGGAGGACTAAGGAATGAAAGCACCAAGGACTTGAGCAAAATGTGTGGTTACTCATGCATGTGTTGGTGGATCCCTCCAAGGACCTTGGATGTGGGAGTGACAGCACTCATATTAGCCTGTCTCCCTCGGCACTTGTGAGTTTCTTGAGAAGAGATCATGTCGTATCCATTCTGTACCTAACCCAGAACCTGGCACCCTGTCACTACTCCCAATATCTACCCAGCAAGTGACTGGAAGAATGTATGAATGGATAAGAGCAGCGGGTAGCAGATAAATTAGCACTTAAAGCCATGAGAAAAGAGAAATCGGGGGAAAGTACTACACACACCACCTGCTGATTCCTCTGCCTCATTTTATCTCCGCTGTCAAGTGTTCATTCTCTCTTTCTGCCTTTTTTTTTTTTTTTTGAACTACCAAGGCACTGCTCAAGTCAATACCCTAAGAGTGATATTTTAAATTCTAAGCCTGCCAATGAAACCGAGTTGAACAGGCACCAGTGTTCCTGTTTGGTAACTAGACCATCTATTTCTATATCCAAACTACCCTTAACTCTGTCTTTATTCCCACCCTCACTTGCTTCCTACTCAGTTGACTTACATGACATCTGCTCCTTTCGAAGGTAAGGGAGTCTGTCTTCACTCGTTTGTTAATTCGGCAAATAATTATTAAGAGCCCACAAGAGAGAAATCAGGCACCATACTGAATTCAGGAGGCAAACAGGTGACTGAGACTCGGCTACCCGTCAGGAGAGGCTGGATCGTGCTGCAAAAACAAGCCAAGTTCACAATCTCAGAAACCTGCAGTATTGAGTCGACCCCTAGTTCATGCTGCATGTCCGTCACCCGTCACTAGGGGGCGCTGCTCCTCCAAGTCCCTGAGACGAAGGCTGGGCAGGGGCTTCCGCATCCCTGCCGCAGTGGGAAAAGGACCTAGTACATCATGCCAGTCGCTCTTTAAGCTTCCTCCTGGAGGTGACATACATCACTTCTACTCACATGTCATCGCCCGTGCCTGGCTTCACAGACATCTAGAAAATGCAATTTGAGAATTGGCATGTTTGTGGTCGGCACTAACGACCACTCCCGACGCCGCTCCCGCCCTCTGGGAGGTTACGGCTAGGGAGAGACTCAGGTGTGTAAGCCACCAAACACTAGAGTCTGATCAGCAGTGGCTCTGGCAGAAGCCCACCCAGGGGCTGTGGGAGGATAGAGAAGAGAGGTCTGGTCCATGTCTCTGCAGCATCGAGAGGAAACCTCATCTTTATCTTGCTCTGTTCAACAGAGATCTCTAATGTCAAGTTGGCTAGGGTCTATCATAGTCGGTGAGAACAAAAGGAAATAGTATTTGGCTCTATGGCTCTCTCTTTCTCTCTCCCCCTCCCACAGTTTAGAACAGAATAAGCATGGGGAAGAGAGTCTTAGCCCAATACGCATGAACAGAATTGCAAGAAGCCTTGAAGGGTGGAGAATGTGGCCGAGGAGAAAGCAAAAACATTCCAGGCCCAGAAACAACCTGAGTAGATGTTTAGGTGCAGGAAAGCACTCTTCGCCTAGCCATGTGGCAAAGGCATCCCTTTTGGCCAAGGACAGGCTATTCTCAGCACACGCCCTGGCCAGCTGCAGGTGCACACACACACAGGTATGCACACATGCACACCCACCACTGAGGCCCCGTCTTCCCAGAACCCTCCCCCCAATCACACTCTTCCCACTGCCTATGTCTGAAGTCTCTTTGGTCCCCACTGGGCTCATCCCCGTTCTCCCTTTGTGCTATCTGTGTGCACACGACCTCAGCATGCTGGAACAGGTGACTGGTCCCTAGGTGACCCGCTGTGCCATGAATTAACACTTTAGATGCTGGATCCAGGGGAGCTTCATAGAGTCCAAGGGAGAAGACAAGAATGCCAGGGCAACAAAAGCCTATGGGGGTGCTGTGTGTTGGATAATGCCCCCTCCCAAATTCATGCCCCCCCCCACAACCTCAGAAAGCTGACTTTATTTGGAAACAGGGTCTTCAAAGATGTCATTGGTTAAGGACCTCAAGATTAAGGATGCAGCCTAAATCCCATGACTGGTGTCCTTATAAGAAGGGGAGAGGACACAGAGAGACACACACAGTGAAGGAGGCCATATGGAGACAGAGGCGGAGGTTGGCGTGATGTGGCCACGAGCCAGGGAATATCCAGGACCACCAGAAGACAGAAGAGGCAAGGAAGGACACGCTCCAGAAAGCCTTCAGAGTGAACGTGACCTTGCCGCCATCTAGACTCCAGAACAGCGAGTGAATAAACTTCCATGGTGCTTAACCACTCCACCTGTGGTTATTTGTTCCCCCAGCTTCCAGAAACTTCTTATCCAACAGAATTTCAACAATTAATGATTCCTGCAGTAGAAACACAGCCTATCAGTCCAATCTGGTCCAACCTTCTCGTATTCTGGGTACCGAATGGCTGGGAAGAAGAAGCCCGCCGTTAACAATGGATGGCAGACCGAGTTGGACCTAGAAGTCAGGCCTATATTCCTTCCCTGGCATTCCCTAGCTGAGGCAATGGAACTGGGAAGGCATGGGGTATGTCCCTTCTCTGTCCCCTCCTGGTCCCCTTCCCCATGCCCTCTCCTCTGGTCCATTTATGCCTCCCTGGCCACCCCAGGCCACCCTGCCTTGTTTGGCCGCTGGAACCTTTGCCAAAACCCATATTTAGTTGTTGAAAGAACCTTGCCTGAGTGCCTCTGAAGTTAATGATGGGATCTTTGAAAATGACATTAGAAGCAAAACATAAGCAACTGAAGACATGAAACCACCTCGAGTCCATCTGTTCGAGCACGATCCACCTCAGAGCTCCCATTTCTCATGTAAAACAGAAGATATGATTTATAATTTATATCTCACCGGTACAACCCTGATTGAAGCAAGCCACTTTGATGAAATGTTGGTTTTCATGCTAGTGGAACACCATTCCAAATCAGAGAATACTTAGAACTCTAACTCCTCTCCTGCTACTTTGAAGTAGAAAGATTTGTATTTTATGTGCTTTTCTTTAAAAAAAAAAAAAAGAAAAGAAAAGAAAAGGAAAGGAAAAAGAAAACTATGTACTCTCCAACATGCATGTGGTGGAAATATGAAAACATTTACGTGCGAATCAGCACCGAAATGTAATTACCGCTTTAAGCATTGAGAATATTTATAGACTCGTATCTCGTGTTGAAGACCTGGTTCCAATAATTCTCAGAAAATTGCAAAATTCATACTTTGTTTTCTTGGGACTAACTTAATTTATTTGAAATCTACAACACATGAAGAACAAAATCAAAGTGCGTCAACTTTCCATCACCTCAACTAATGATCTAATAAAGTTGTTCCAAGGAAATGTATGTGTATATGTACACGTGACTTTGTTTGGTCAAGAAAGTGAGAGACAGAGTCAGAAAGACAGGCAGAAAGGGAAAGAGGCCGAAGTTTGGAAGACAATCTCTCCTATTCTTAGGGGAACATCTTGAAAGTACCGGTTACCATACAACTAAAATATCAATCAATTTAATCTTTTTTTTTCTTCAAGATTTTATTTATTTATTTGACAGACAGAGATCATAAGTAAGCAGAGAGGTAGGCAGAGAGAGGGAGGGAAGCAGGCTCCCCACTGAGCAGAGAGCCCGATGCGGGGCTCGATCCCAGGACCCTGAGATCATGACCTGAGCCGAAGGCAGAGGCTTAACCCACTGAGCCACCCAGGCACCCCAATCAAGTTAAATCTCTTAATTATGTCCCCAAGTGACACAACTAGCCAGTGAGTCAACATCATAATAATCCTTCCTTCACAGGTGTTCACTGCTCCCTCCTGGGCCAGGGATCATTCTAGAGGCTGAAAAGACTGAGGATTCTGTGATAAGCAAGACAGATGACTCCTTCTCTTGGGGAACATACATACCTTCCAGTGAAGGAACGGAAAATAAACAAATTAATATATGGACTGCCTTTATGAAAGCTATAATAAACAATTTAAAAAGCAGCAAGCTATTTTTAAGTAAAGGGAAAAGAGGGTGTGTCATTTTTGATAGGGAAGAGCTTTCTGGAGAGGTGACATTTAAGCAGTTCCCGGAATTAAGTGAAGGAGACAGTCGTGCAAACATCTGGGGATGCAGATTCTGGGGAGGATCAGACAGTGAGTGCAAAGGGCCTGTTGTTGGAACAAGGTTGCGTTGCTGGAGGAAGAGCCAGAAGGTTTGCTGTGGCTAGGCAGAACTGAATGGGGCAAAGAGGAAGGGACGAGGGTGTGGTCAGGAAGTTGGGCAGAGCCACACCCCATGAAGTATGACGTGGAGGCCGTGTAGACTTCGTCCTGCATCAAAACCAGAAAGGGTGGGTTTAGCTACTCAGGCTCAGTCGAACAACCACAGGCTAAGTGTCAGGAATAGGCAAGGCTCTGAAGGTACCAGGCACTGTGGGGAAGGAAAGACATTCACAATGATTCTAGAATCAGGAAATGTAGAATCAGGACAAGGAAGCTATGCTCAAAGGGCGTTGCCTTTGACCTGAGCCCTGAGATAAAGTGGATATTTGGGCAGATAGAAAAGGGAGAACTTGAAATTCATTCATTCATTCATTCATTCATTCATTCCATCAATATTTATGGAGTGGCCAAGCACTATGCAGTTAGACCATGAGAGTATACAGCTGAAGATGAACAAAACAAGATCAATCCCCTTGTGGAACTTAGGGTCCACGAGTCATCCGCGCAAATACAGTTCTGACTGCAAGGCATCCTGGACGAGAGAGGTTCATGGTGGACTCACCAAGGGTTAGCAGGGAGACTTCTCTGAAGAGGGCCTGCCTGGTTGGGAGCAACCTGGGGGAAGGGGTTGGGATCAGGAGCTTTCTAAGGGAAGTCGACATCCATGCAAAGAACCTGTGGTTCAAGGACTCAGAAGGACAGTGAAGGGAAGCACAGCCGAGATGAAGTTGGTGGAAGTAGTTCAGGGTCCAGCCATGATGCAGAGCAATGGAAGGGCCATGAAAGGGTTGAATGTGAGGTGAGGGTCATGACATAGAGTCGCATACTGAAAAACCTGCTCTCTGTACGGAGAGCAGCTGAAGGGAGAGAAGCGGGGTAAAATTAGGGAAATCAGATGATGGCTGCTGCAGAAGCCTAGGGAAGGAGAGAAATTGCTAGTGGAGGAGACAGTAGACGCGGAGGGGAAGAGAAGCCATCAGGTTCAAGAGAGATTTAGGAGTTTGTGATAGGTCTCAGGCTTGAGTGCAGCATGCCAATGGGACTTGTTGGCTGCCTTGTGAGCAGAAGTGACAGGTGACACTTCCAGGTGGAAGCGTTAAGAGCCAGTCGGGGTGGGATTGACTACACTCTGTCTTTCCCTTTGAATGACATTTGTCATCATTTCGAATGGGGACCACTTACACATCCTGGGTTCCTCATGCGGAGGAAACACGGAGCAGAGCCCAGGTGACCCTCTGGATACGTAGCATGAGTTGGACTCCAACTTCTGCCAACTTAAGCCTCTGAGGTCAGGGGATTGTTTGTTACTGCAACGTAACCGAGCCTACGCCACCCAGAAAAAGAAATAAGAAGGCACGACAGGGACACAATTACAAGAAACGACAGTTATCCTGAGCTCTCCAATGCATATTTTCAGGTTGCTTTCAAGCACTCCTCAGCCCTCTGAGGGAGTCCCCCGCACTCCTTGTCCTCTCCAAATTCAATCTGAGGCGATCCGGCATGACACAGAGGAAAGCAAATCTCTCTTCGGCAAATGTGGTCTTTATGGTAGCAAAGGGCTTTGAAGATGAAAAGTTCTCTGCGAGTGCCAAGCATTATTATCCTGCATCACATGTCAGTATGCACTTTAAAAAAAAAAAAAGATTCAATTAAACTGCCTTGCCATTGTTTTATGATATAACCATCAGACATTTTCAAAAGGGTCAAGTCATGACAGGAATATTTAACTCCTAGGAGAAGCAGAGGGTAATTGGAGTGGACTGGAGAAAAACCGTTCGGTTAGCATGGAATTCGTGGGCAAGAGAGGCCACATAAGAGAATAAGGGTTAAGAGTGGTCGGATAAGGAGCCCAAGGGTACAGAACCTGTGGGGGTGCTGACTAAATGGATCTGGGTCCCCAGCGTCTCTGTGTGGGCAAGTGAGGCAGAGACAACCCAGCTGGGGCATAAGGAAGCAGGGAGGGAGGCAGACACACACACTCATGGTCATTGCCGTTTCCTGTGCATCAGTCTCAGATGAAAGAGGCTGGGAGCTAGGAAGCTGAGCCCTGGCCCCATTAATCCCACTTCCTGTTTGCTAACTATGATAATCTTCAGTGGTGGGCATCTCCATTACCAAAGAGATGGAAAAAGATGCAGAGGAGGACAGCCTGGAGGAGGAGGAGGCATCTTCAGGATAGTAAGGGGGCTGGAACGGTGCCAACGGGCAGGCATCTTATGGCGTAATATTAAGTGGTCTGATTCTAAGGTGTGGAGAGGATATGTGACAATTTCAATCAGACTACCCCTGAGACATACAAAGAAAATGTCACTTTTCTTTTAGATAATTGGTCTTATTATCTCCCCAAATCTCTTGCCACTGGTTGTGTGTGTTGGGCGGTAGGTTTGGGAATGGGTATTGTAAGCTTGCTCGTAAAGATGACTCCATTTCCTCAGTTGAAAGCATGTCCTCAGAGTTCAGGTCGTCTCTTCTGGTGCTCATGTGTGTGACACCGGAGGGAAGGGACCTCTTAGCCACACCAGGTCTTCTGAGTACTTGCTGGCACCTGTTGACGTCAGCTCTGCCTGCAGGACCAGAGCCCCACCATGGCGATCTACCCCATCTGGACAGTCGAGATGCTGCTGACGTGGAGAATGTGACCCTGGCATTTCCAGCTGAGGACGGCCATGAGAGCTTCCCTTCCTGGCCATGCCCTGCATTTTCCTCTCACAGCTCCCCTGCCAGGAAGGGGCTTCCCCCTTTCTCTTCTTGTCCACAGGGACGTCTCCTCTCTTATATTACCCTCCTTCCCAAGGTGGCATTCACCGTTCACTGGAGCAGGCATGGCGGAAAGCCTGTGGACAAGGTGATTCATAGAGGACTTGGATGAAAACCACAGGCATTTAATATTTTTAAAATATTTTCTCCATCAAAAGAGGTGCATTCCTTTAGCCTAAGGTTTATTTCATCTCATAAAATGCAGATACGCCTAGAAGGTGGCAAGCAAAACCTCTTCTTTCGGGGCGCCGGTGGCTCAGTGGGTTAAAGCCTCTGCCTTCAGCTCAGGTCATGATCCCGGAGTCCTGGGATCGAGCCCCACATCAGGCTCTCTGCTCAGCAGGGAGCCTGCTTCCCTTCCTCTCTCTCTGCCTGCCTCTCTGCCTACTTGTGATCTCTCTCTCCGTCAAATAAATAAATAAATAAATAAAATCTTTAAAACCTCTTCTTTCTAAAACCCCGTTGGATAACATGAGTTGATTGTTGGTTTATTCGCACCTGAGACGGCGTGAGCCTTGCCATCCACCCATCCGTCCATCCGTGCATTCATTCATTCATTCATTCAGGCCTAGGAACCAGGATCACCCACTACCCAGAGGGATAGAAAAGGACAAGGACAGTAACTAACGACAGCTGTGAGCAGGGCCAGCTGGGGACAGTACAGGATGTTCCGGGAATGAAGGACTTAGAGAAGGGGATCTGGGAAGGTGACCTGAACCCGTGACAGGTGACACATAAGGACAAGAAGGACTCGTGGGGCTGGGGTGAGGTGGACGATAGAGGCACTCACAACAAGGCCAATGTGTGCAGAGGCCTTGAGGTAGGAAGGAGCCTGACGGGTCCCCTCCAGAGTAGCCTCTGGAAATAGGCTCTAGAGGGAATGGAGAGGACAGCAGAGGAGAGAGGCTAAGGGAAAAGAGCTGGCATGGGAGGGAACTGAGGCAGTCCAAAGTCACCTTGAGAATCTGACAGGTAAAACCAGGGGCCACTCTCCCAGATCATTGTCAAAACCCGACATATTTTTGAAGTCCTATCCTCTTTGCTTCCTAACTGAGTTTCGACGTCCTTCCACCTTGGCCAGCTTGGTGTGCTTTCAGGTTCTCTCTTGACTCCCCAGAGGAGGTGTGCCTTGAAGGGACCTCGATGGCACCCTGACCTAGCACCTGTCATAACCAGGTCACCAGGCAGGCACCTTCATGGAGCCTGTTTCCCATAGCTCCCAGCAGGCGGAAGAGTCAAGGCTTCCTCCCTCCGGCCGGCACCCTGCCCAGCCTTCATCTGGGGGCACAAATCCCAAATCCACAAATCCCAAAACTCAGAGGGGTTTTGATGACTTTTTGTGTCTATATCTCAAGGCTAATTACCTCTAAGTCCTTCTAATGCTACCAGCAAAACACTTCCAGGCTCCTCCCACCTCCCTCGGGCCTCCCTGCCTCCACTCGTATCAAACTTTAAGTTTGCAGCTTGATAAACTGTCATGACCTCTTCATAGGGGACCCCATATCCAGTCTGATCCCCCCCACCATGGGTCCAGCCAAAGTGATCTTGTCCAGTTGCATATCTAATCACGTGGCTCTCTGCTTTGCCCACTTGAGTGGCTTCCTTGCTCTCAGGGGAGAGGAGGACCCCTACCCAGCGCACAGGGTGTGGGGAGACCCAGCCGGTCCCCCTCCTCCAGCTTCATGCACCTGCCATGCTCCCCATCTCTCTCCGCCTCCCAACCACACCGACCTTCTCTGAGCTCCTAGAGGGGGCCATGCTGCCACTCACCAAATGCCCAGTCTCCCCTCTGCGGTTCCTTCTTTGGGGCAGTTTTCCCCAGTTGCCAGAGTCAGTTTCCCCTCTAGCCTCCTACTCCATTACCCTTCAGAGCAGTGGTCTTATTCCTATATCTTTACTGAATTCATAGCTGCCTACCCCTGCTTGATTTTGAACTCTTTGAAAGCAGAGACGATGGTGTGTGGCTATGACATAGAGTGAGTGCTAGCTACATGGATATGAGTTGGAAGAAAAGAGAAATATTTTCAATGGGAATGAGCGAAGAATCTGGCCATATCCCCAGCATCCCTGTACATGGAAGACTGCAGAACAGCCTGCAAGGCCTTACATGGTCAGCACCCTTTACCCAGCCTTCTTCCTTCACTGACTCCTGTTCTGCCACCTCCTCTGGAGCACTTAGCTCTGGCCTCACTGGTGTTCCTGGTGTCCCGGCTTCCTCAGTGTTCCTGCAATGGACCAAACACGTTCCAGCCACAGGGCCTTTGCATATGCAGCTCCTGGAATTCTTTCAATATCCATGTGGCTGAGTACCTCTTTTCATTCCAATCTCTGCTCATATAACACCTTCCCAGTGAGGACTTCTCTGATCTCCGCACACAAAAAATAAGCCTCCCCTCGCAGCACTTGCTAACCCTCTCTGCTCTGCTTCATTTTCTTCTCATAGCCCTTATCACTTCCTGGATCCTGTGCTCAAAGACTCATTTTCCCTGGATCCTGTGGCAAGGAAAATGAAGCTCTATCCTCAGCTGAACTCTTGAATAGGGGTGGGCTCCAAATTCCCAGCTGCTGATTAATAGCATTCGTGATAATCACTAAGTACTAACTGTATCCCAGATATTCTGCTAAATGTTATATCTGTGTGTATAACTCCTACAGTACCACTATGGAAAAGGTAGTTAGAAGCCCCACTTGGTAGCGAAGGAAAATGGTATTCAGAGGGGTTAAGTGACTTGCTGCACATCCCACAGCTGGGATTTGTATGCGCACCGTCAAATTTCGAGAGCAGAGTAGTTGGCAAACAAGGGCCCTTGGCCAACCCCAGCCCACTACATGGTTCTGTACCACCCGCAAGCTGAGAATAACCATTTCCATTTTTAAATAGTTGGGGGAAAAATAAGCAACAGGACCACACCCAGTCCACAAAGCCTAAAATGTGTACTAGAGCAAACGTACAGAATTACGAATCCCCTGTATGTTACCCATGCGTACAGAGTGGGTGTGGAGAATGGGTGCATATGTAAGTGACATTGGGTCACCCTTATGCTCCAGACACCAGCTAAGCCCCTTTGTGGTTTTTCTCCTACCTCGTCCCGTGGAAGCTTGGCTGTAGCTCGGAGGGAACGGAGTCCTGGAGAGGAAGGGACGGGGACCAGGTCAGACGTTAAGAGACAGAAGAGGATGCGGAATCACGAACTAATGGCTGGTGAGGCCTCTAACATTCATCTGTCAACAGCACCTTGTTTTATGGATTCAAAACAGAAAGCGGCCCCGAGTCCCCCAGGGAGGCCCAGAGAGGCCAGGAGCAGCGGACTAATGCTGCAACCCTACTGCAATCCCTTGACCAGATGTTTACCCTGGTGCTGTCAGTCCTTCCCTCCCCCCTCGTTTCCAACTCCTGGGGCGTCTTCCCCAGCCTACATCCGGCCCCCTTCCTCTCCCGTCCTGACCTTCCTCCTCACCCACCGCTGCCCGCCTGCCAGGACGACTCCAACGACAAATTAAGCGAAAGGAAAAACTGAATTGATATGATCTGAGCGAGGGAAGCACAAAGGCCCCAGTTCCCTCCGCACATTATACAGGAAGATCTGGGCCACGTGGGGAGCGGGCACCGGGCCCTTTGATGTTTGCCTTCCTGCAAGTAACAAGCAGAAGGACATGGGAAGCCTCCACCTCCTCCATCCAAACTCCCACAGCAGGTTTCCAACCATGCTTGAAACAAATCCAGAGATGAAAAAAGAAAAAAAAAAAAAAGAAAGAAAGAAAGAAAAGAAAGGAAGCCTAGGAGGAGGAGACCATTGTTGTTTAGAGAGCTTTCAGGACAACGAGACCCTTCAAAACTGACTATAGGACACGTTAAAGAGCTTACGGACACCCGCAACACAGCGCTGGGCTGAACTCCCAAGGGGGCATCTGCAGGAACATGGGCCTGAACTGAGGCTGTTCCAGGTGGGGACACCAGAGCCTCCTCTGCACACGTAAGCTGGGATTTCTGACAGCCTGGCCCAGGACGCTGCCACCTTGCCAGCTCCCGTGCTCACTTTCACCAGTCAGGACACCTGGTCTGTAAATGTAAAAATCCAGAGACCCTCAAGCCCAACTCTGGTATTCATGGTTCAGTGCGTGACATGGGCCACAAATCATGGCCGCAGTTAGGTACTAAGGGGAAGCGCTAGTTGATTGATTCTCTCTCATTCTGCCCAAATTTTTATTGTAGTGAGGTGGGAGGCTAATGTGTGGTTCCCAAATCACCTTGGGCTTATTCTGTAGCATTAGAAGTTCTAGAATATTCCAAGGTGCCAACTGGAGATCAAAGCTCTTGTACCATTACAACACCTTCCTGCTTTCATTCACCATGTTGGCCAAAAACATTATTTAGGAATTAGAGAAGAAATAGATATAGGCAAGAAATAGTAATAGGATTTTCCTTCCAGGAGGTGCGGGGATTGAGTAAGATGCATTAGTTTTTTCTCTTTGTTGAATTATTTGTGGCATGGCTTTTTTTTTTTTAATCTTAATATGCCAACACTCTACTGTCGTTATTCTACAGGTGGCAGACCTAAGGCTCAGCAAAGGTAATTGAGTTGCCCAGAGATCGTAGAGTTTTAAGCGATGGAGCCAGACATCCAGCCCAGGGCTCTCTGATTTTAAAACCTGAGCTCCTTCAGAAATACCCATTCGTATTCATCTTAAAATGGCCATGTGGGGGCGCCTGGGTGGCTCAGTGGGTTAAACATCCAATTTTTTATTTTGATTCAGATCATGATTTCAGGGTCATGAAATTGAGCCCTGTGTAGGATTCTGTACTCAACAGGGAGTCTGCTTGGGATTCTCTCTCTTCCTTCCCCTCTGCCTCTCCTCTCTCTCTCTCCCCCCAATAAATAAATAAAATCTTTAAAAAAAAAATGTCCTCATTAACAGCCTGTGCATTGAAAGAGTTCAGTTGATGTTCTTTGAAAATGATACCAGAATAACTTGGACTTGGCACCAGCCTGGGCTTGGACATGTCAGCATTGTCCACTCTGCCAGCAAAGTTGGAAGGTGAAGGTCTTCTGCTGTTGACATATATAAGTACCAGCATGCTCTGTACTCAGATTTATTTCCCCATCCTTGACCTCAACCCTCAACTTCCCAGACTTGTATTTCCACCTGACAACTCAACAATTTGACTTGAATCTCAAACTCAGCATGGCCAGATCTATAATCTTGACATTTCCCCTCTAAGCCTTCTCCCTGACCATTGCCCAGGTCTTTCTTATCCCAACAACAGCACCACCATTCATCTGGTCAACCCAGCCAAATGCTTTGGAGGTATCTATTTGATGAGTCCTGGAATTTGAGCCCAGATCCTGCCCCAAGGGACCAACTGATCTGAACCTGTGGGTGCAGTGTGAGCATCTGGAAAGAATGGGTTGGTGGGATGGCTCTCCTGAGAGCAATCATACAGAGAAGAGGCTACACAAGAGAGTAGAATATGGGTCTCTGGAAAGAACGGCTCAATAGAACCACTTAAGCATCTAGGAGGGAAGAAAGCTTCCAAGGAGCCATTTGGGCCTCTCAGTCAAAGCAAGCTCCCTTGGCAGAAGCTCTAGAGTCCAAACTTACATGGCATTTTCTCCGTGCCTGACCCTGCTTATGTGTTCTAACCACGATCCGTCTATTAACTCATTGAGTCCTCACAATAACACAGGGAGGGGGGAGGTATATTTCTCCCCCATCTAAAACTTCCAGAGTTGGTGGTCTGGGTTTGAATTTGTTCTCCCCCCCGGTGGGGACCCTTGTGCCTTCTATCTTGTTACCCTGCCTCATTTGAGGTGGCTGCTGGAGCTCCAGCCTTTACGCACAGTTCCAGCCTGCAGGAAAGAGGAAGCTATAAAGAAAGGAAGACATGAGACAGTGTCTCTAGTGAGGACACCCTCCAGAAGTTGCATGTCCTCCCTCCTCATATGACCACTAACCAGAACGTGGTCACGTAATCACACTTAGCTTCGAGGGAAGCTGGACAGGACCTCTTCCAGGCAGCCAAGGAGCCATTTAAAAGCCAGGGGTCTCTCTTGGGGAGGAAGAACAGAAAATACCCATTAGGGGACAGTAAGGGAAATCTGCCACACAGACTGAGTAAGCTGACCTGGAGCAGTCCAGAGAGCCTTGGGACTAGTTCACCGGTATATCAGCTATCTGTTTCTGCATAACAACTTATTCCCAACCTTCACAGCTCTAAACAAAGCATGCATTATATCTCGCAGTCTCTGAGGGTCAGGATCCACAAGCAGGTAGGCTGGCCGGCTCTGGGTCTCTCGGGGGCTCTCACAAGCAGTTGGGGCTGCTGTCATCTGAAGGTTCAGCTGGGGTTGGCGTACCCACTTCTGGGCTCCCTCACATGGTTGTTGGCAGGCCTCAGCCTCAATTGGAGGCTTCAGTTCTTGGCAGGGTGGGTGTCTCAGGTGGCTTCTGGCAACATGGAAGCTTGTTTTCTCCAGAGCCAGAGATCCAAGGGAGGGAGGCAGGGGAGGAAGAGAGAGAAAAAGAGAGAGAGAGAGAGAGAGCATCCAACATAGAAGCCAGTCTTTTATGATGCATTCTCAAATGACATACACCATTACTTCCACCATTTTGTTTTGGTCACACAGCCCCACCTTGGTGCAAAGCCAGAGGGGACTAAGCAAGAATGCGAATATCAAGAGTTGGGATCTGTTGGCCAACTTGACGCCTGACTAGCAACCATGGGTAGGTAAGCGAGAGGCAGGGAATAGACAGAGGCTCAGGAAGGCTCACTGGCCCCAGACAGCAGCAGGTCAAAGGGTAAGGAATTCAATAGAATATTCCTTGGGACTGCCCCCTGATACCTACCCGATCACCCCTAAGGAATAAATCTTTTTTCCAGGTCAGGGAGAAAGACAGTCTTACTAGCACAGAATGAGCAGCACTGGTACCCACACTATCTGCCCCTCAAGCGTCCCCAGGAGCGAAGACAAGACCACTGCATGGGTAAACATCTTAGCTAAGTAGGGACGCAGGGCACCAACGAGAAGTGAGCTCACAGAGGGCTTCGCTGGCTCCCAAAAGACCACTGCTCACCATTGGAACTCGCTAGTATGGACGAGCCAGTCATTCCCAGGACTGACAGTCTCCACCAGCTCATTACCAGGAACCGGGGACCCAATCCCTTGTAGAAGGTATAAATCATCATGGAAGCAATGAAATGCTCACCTCCGTAGCCAAATGCCAACATGGAAGCCTTTGTGCATGGATATCTTAACTCTTTCAGCAGGGGAAAAAATATCTTTAGTCTTATTTTCTCCCAAGCCCAGAGGTTACTCAGGAAGCCAGCTTCCGTGACTTGTACACAGAGGCTAATTTGTACAGCTGTTGCCTAAGAGTGGGGAACAAGGCAGGGTGGGGAGGACAATGGCAGGCAAAGCACATTGCTGGAGACAGTCCGCCATTGAACTCGACCTTAATATTCTAGTCCATGAGCCAGCACTTGCACTAGAGCCTGGTTTAAAAAAAAAAAAAAAAAAGACAGGAAAAACCCACACACATTCTTTCAATTTCTAAAGGGAAATTTGACTCGCATTGCAGAACAAAGGATGAAGAAATAGAAGTAAAAGAAAATCAAAGAAAAAGTGATTTGGATTCAAGGGGATCAGATGTTTCATTTACTGCAGGTTGGAGACCTTCAATCAGTCAAATGAAAGGAACATTTGTATTAAAATACCTACGAGGCAGAGAGAAAAGCCTTGATCGGGCGCCGGAGAGTAAAGTTACAGCAATCTTGCTGAGAGATATGAACCCACCTTCGAGGCTATCTGTTCCCAATATTGGAGGTTTTCGGTATTACGAACCTGAGATGAAAGGTAGTCATTTTAACGTCTGGGTCTGGAAGCCAGACGCTGAAATTAGCAGCATTCTCGAAGTGCATGCTGGAGGGCCGGGGAGCCCAGAAGGGGGTGAAAATGTAGTTGCTTGATGAAGATGAAAAAACGTTAATGTAACACTGAGGGTTTTTCACCTCTGCAAGCAGGTGGCGGACAGGAAGTATGAAAACACCTTCTACCAGATGAGAAAGGGCAGGGAAGGAGCACTAGACTGGGAGTCAGGGGACCTGGGATATAGCCGCTCAGGTGGTAGCTCCATGATGTTGGGACTTGGCGGATCCGGTTCACAGTGTCAAGCATATAGGGGTGTCCCATGGATAGACATCAAATGAATGTACAAACAATTAAGTGAATGTGACCTTAGGCAAACCCTTCTCCTTGGGGGCATAAGTCTTGCAAACGAGAGAGGGTTTGACTAGCTGTGGGTTTTCCCAGTGAGATGGGTACCATCTGGTTGGGACTGGGTGATAGACATGAATGTGACATTGAATCATATTGACAAACAGATAAGGGGATCGCTATTGAACTATCCTTCGAGCTTTCTGAGTTCCTGTAGGAGAAAGTCTCAATCCAAAGGTACTATGATTTTAACACCGCTCTTCTGTTTCTAAACCGCTTTTCATCATTATAAGAGGGAGGCCTCAGGCAGGGCATCCAGCTAAGGTTAATAACACGATTTCTTTCCTTTGTATTTATTTTTATAGTTACTTATTTATGGCGAGCGATAATAGTTTTCCTTTTACAGGACTGATTTTTTTTAAGGTTTCTTTGTCAGACAAAATTATAGTTCAATAATAAAAATAAATAGTTCAAGAGGGTTGTAGATAAGGCAAACATCTTTTTTTTTTTCATTTTATTTTATTTTATTTCTTTTCAGTGTTGCAAAATTCATTGTTGATGCACCACACCCAGGGCTCCATGAAATATGTGCCCTTCTTAACACCCACCACCAGGCTCACCCATCCCCCCACCCCCACTCCTCTCCAAAACCCTCAGTTTGTTTCTCAGAGTCCATCATGATGGGGACACTCGAATGCCTTGGGCTTGGGAAAAACTGTCTCAGCTGACCTCCAAGGTCCCTACTTGACAACATCAACCATGGGACAAGTGGTTGTCCCAACCATGGTTGTCCCATGGTTGGGGACACCTCTGGTTTGTGAAAACAGAACCAGCTGTCTCCAGCAGAGGCACGTGTAACCTAAACTTTAGGAGGATAGGTCCATGCATTCAGTAAATATTTATATGGGAGCCTGGTTGACTCAGTCAGTTAAGCCACTGCCTTCAACTCTGGTCATGATTCCAGGGTCCTGGGACCTTCTCCCTCTCTCTGCTTGTTCTCTCTCTCCCTCTCTCTCTCCCTGCCAAATAAATAAATAAAACCTTTAAAAATATATTTATCAAGGGCATTCTATGTGTTCACTGCTGTCCTAGGTACTGGAGATACAGCAGGGGGAGAAAATAAACCAAAGAATCCTTGTCTTTGTGAAATATCTATTCTAGAGTTTTGAGACAGGATGGGGTCGAGCACATGAAGCACACCAGGGTGCAAAATTTAAGAAGGCAGCCACTGTCAAGGTCATGCACACCCAGACTGAGCTTGAGCACGGTGTTCAACTTGACATAGTTGATCATTATGAGGGCTGTGGACTCTGCCCCTGGAGGTTCTGCTGTTTGATCTTGGGTGGGCCCCCGAATCAGTATTTTGCCGTGGTTTTCCAGATCATTCCATGAGTGGTTCATGAGAACCACTGAGTTATAGCTCATTTTTATAGTCTGGCATTTTTTCAAAGGCATCTACCTCCTAAAGTCAATCAATATTTATCAAACAATTTAGCCAAGAATTGAAAAAGTCAGTGAGTTGCCACTCACCACGATGACAAAAATAGCTCCTTTCCTTTATGTGTTTATCAGGTGTCAGAGCTGTTCTGAGCTCATTACACTTGTTGCCTTACAGAGTCTGGCAATCCCCTACAGGATAAGTATGATTCCCATCATGGCCCCATTTTGCAGATGATGAAACAGAGGCAGAGAGAGTTTAAAGAACTTGCCCAAGGTCACCAGAAGAGCCACGCTCCTAACCACGGTGCCCTACCACCTCTGTGGAATGACCTTGGTGTCTGAGCCCTTGGGCACAGGGGTGACAGTGAAAGTGAGTGAAGGAGGGGGTCATTTGTACCTTAAAGCTAGCACAGAGAAGTAGTCTTTACTTCTACCAAAATATGTCCTCTCTCTTCCTCCCAACATCAGGCACATTCCAGCTTCATTTTGCTTAAAGTCACAAGTGAAAGCCATGACTATGTAATAACGTTTCTCTCTGAGGGAAAAAAACAACAATGCATGCCCAAGAATCTAGAACAACGGTCCTCCCACCCTAGTGCTGGGGTCATCTTGGGGAATGGTAGGGTGTGCGGTAAACTGAGATTTAGATCTGATTTAGCAAAAGAAACAAGAAATTCAAACTTAGCATGAAGGCCCTCAGTTTCTATGTGGGCTCTCACTTGCATATACCTGTGAGGGGCAGATATATGCTTTGTAAAATGTGCAAGGCAAAGCTGGAGGGAGAAAAAAAGTCCCTCAGGGTCTGGTCTAAGATCTTTGTGTGATCTAGGACAAGCGCTTGGGTTTCTCTGGGCCTTAAATCTAAAGCCTAAGAACATAAAAAGCATCATTTATTCTTTCTTCAACTTTCAGTGACCATTTCTACATATTAATTCTAGTCAATACATTGCTATTTCCAAAACCCAGATCTGACAGCATCCTCTGCGGTTTTAAACCTGCAATGGCCTCAGGCCAAAATGGAGCAGGGTGTCCTGGGTCCTTGGCACTCTGGCCCTGCCTACCTTTCATTCCTCACCATCCCTAAAACAGATGCTCCCCAACACCTTTTTCTCCTGTTGCCCCCCCAACCCTCCCCCAACATTCCTAGCACTGCCCTACCCCGGGGCGGCGGGGGGGGGGGGGCGGGGGCTGCCACAGGCTCTTCTAGCTTCCTTGTGTGATCTACCTGCAGCCTTTAGCTATGGACCCATGGCCAGGCTCAAGCTTTCCCCCCTGGGGAGGGCTTCTCCTGCTGTCTTGCAGCTTGGGGCCCAGCAAACGGGGGAGTCAGATCTAACAGATAACCCCATGAGGTAGGCGGGGGTGTCTTGAAAGTCAGAGAAAAGCCTTTCTGAAAAGTCACTTTTGCAAAAGCCTCCAACCGGAGGACTCTTACGCCAAGCATGGAACCCACCCGCAGAAAGAACGAGAAAGCAATTTCACATGTTGGAAAAAGGCCCAGGGCAGAAGAAATGAAAAGCCCAGTTGGCAGGAGGTGTGACAGAGGTTGAGCAGAAAACCCAGAGCAAATGGGAGGCTGAATGTATCTGGACCACATCTGGGCCCCAGCCCTCAGCAGGCTGACACTCGCTTCTAAAGGGCTCAGACAGCCCCCCCCACACACAAACACACACAGGGCCCCCTTCTTGGCCAACAGGCGGGGAGAGGGGCGCACGCACAAGGCCGGCTCTGGGCTCCAGGCTGCGGGAGACAGGCTGATCCTTTCAAGGCAGAGCAAGGCCCTGGCTGTGTCTCCGTCAGTCACCAGGGAGAAGACCAACAGCCCCACCAGGAGCATCCCCCCTTTTCTGCCTTGAACATCCAGACCTTCTCCCTGGAAAGCAGAGTCTCAGACACCAAAATGTCACCCAGCAGGGACGGGACGAGAACACCATGCCCAGCGCAGCCTGGCACTCTCCTGCTCAGCCCCAGCTGGCTTCAGCCAGATCCGGATTGTCCCTGACATATCAGATACTGGCACTTTTACGGGAAATCTTTGGTTGGTTATGAAGATGATGCTTGGTTTTTCGAAAATACTGTATGGCACAAAATAAAGAAGGCCTCCCGTGTCTGAGCTCTGATGCACGAGCTCAGATTAAGCTCATTGAATTCAGACCAAATAAATATGGCCCTTAAGTCTGCATCACTCTCTCTCTTTGGCTGAGAATTAAAACTCTGTCATTGAATTAGATTTTTCTTAAGATCAAGATGTTTGGCTTCGTGGGAGACTGGTCTTCAGTAAGCAATATATTACTGTCTACTGAATGTGTTATCCATAGACCTATTGCCTACTGTGTACTGATAACAGGCCTATCGGTAGTATATTAACTATCAGGCAATCAGTAGTATATAGGCAATAGTAATCAATAGTAGTATATTATCAATATATTATCATGATCGCTTTTCTGGGAGTTCTCGGCGCATCTGCATTTTTATCTGAGAGCAGTCTCCGTAGCATTACTTTCTGTTTTAATTATAAGAACAAGAAACTTTCTGCACCCTCATAGGTTGGACTCCGTGCCACAATTTTACAGTTTGGGGAACTGAGGCCCAGAGAGGAGATAGGCTTCTGGGGCTCACGGAGCGGGTTAGACGGCCCGCTCCCAGGCTCCTCTTCTATCCATCCTGGCTTTGCACCCCTCGGCGTATTTGTCTAGCCTGCACACCCACACCCACCGTGTTTGTGTTTTCCCTGGTCCTGAAAGGGAAGCCCACCAGGTTGCCAGATGTCCCGGGCTCCAGGGAGCGCGCGGAAGTGGTCTGCCCTCGATGAGAAGCAGGCCCTGGCCAGGGTGTAATCTGGCCTTCTCATCAGGCCCGACTTTCCGCCCACAGCAGATAAGAAGCCGGCGTGGCGGGGACTGACGCACGGTCACGCACCCAGGGCCCCCCCTGCGTTCTTTCATCTGGGGTCTGTGGCGGGCCTGCCCTCCCCCTCTTAGGCACCAGCGAAGCCCCGGGACCCCTCAGCCCATGTGCGAGGGAGAGGCATCTCTACCTTTGCTTGGTCCTGTACTTTCCCCCTTCCTTCCCTTTCTTGGGGCCCTCTGGTTTCTGGGGGATCTGTTGAACCAAAGCACCCAAAACCAGAATTTTCTGCTTTATAGTGGGCTCCTGCATCTCCCTGGGGAGTCTGCGGAAGCTGCGCGAAGCCAAACTCAGGTTCTAAGTGGGGATCGCAGGCTGCTTGGCTGAGAGGGACTTCCTGGTTCATGTCAGAGGGTACCTCTTCAGGGAGCCCTTGCTCCAGCTTCTGGAAAGTGGGCTTGATGCCTGAGGGACTCTGGCTCACTGAGCCCAGCGAGGAGCCCGGCGCAGGGCCTGATCTCACAACCCTGAGCCGAAATCAAGAGTCGGATGCTTGGATGCTTAACCGGACTGAGCCACCCAGGCGCCCCCATTATGTCTTTGAACCCTCCTGGTTACATCACAAAAGTCTCTGTTTGAAGGTAGTGTGTCTTCAACACCCAACGCAGGCTGAGTATTTTTGTTGTTTCCTTCGTGTTTTAGCGAAGATAGAGTACGCTTCGGCCTCCAGTCTGTTCCAGGCAGTCATACGAAGGTAGAATTTAAGAAACAGTTTCTTTTGATTGAAGGGATTTGCATGATTCTTAACTACAAGTCTATTTACAGCAGTGACATGGACTCTGCTCTGTAGATAAATAGACATAATTCTGAAAAGCACATCCACTGAAAGGGGGAAAAATCACTAAGTAGATAAGTTTTGATGACACTCAGATATGGCCAAATTTATAAAGGGAGCCACAAAGGAAGGAAGTTCTGGAATCACTGAGATAATCCACATTGTGGGGAGGGGCGGGGCTTGGCTATCAGCGTGATTACGATTGCTGTTTTTTGGTGTCAGTTCAAGAGATACCACGAATCCCGAGAAGCCGGACCCGTTCCAAGTCCAGACGCCCTCCCCCATCCCTCCATCACCAGGACTCAGGCTGAAGAAGAAACCGGAAGATACTCAGGCTGGCGCCAGGACACTAAGACTCAGCCCAGTGGGTTCAGCGATCCTATAAACAGGTGGGACAAGCTGGATGGCCTTTCCCATTCTGAGGATCAGACAATCTTTGCTTTCTGGGTCCCTCATTTTTCTCTGCTGGGTTCAAAGCCAGGCTCGCCAATGAGACGTGATCTTTCTGTAACGCAGCCCCGGGCTTCCACCAAGAAATTCCACAGCAGAAAGATGTTCGATGCAGAAGATCTCTGGGATCAGGCAGATTCACCTTTCTGAGCCTCGGTTCCTCATCACAAAATGCTGTTCCCGATGACACCAACGTCACAGGGATTATAGAATCACTAAGATTAGAGAGAGAGAGAGTCTCACCAAGGGTGGGAACAATACACTGAGATTAGGTGAGTGGTGCATGGACAAAGCATTAAGTAATTAATATTCACTCGAGTTTCTCCGTCGCACCAAGGGGAAGTCTCGGTGTGGTACTAACATGGCTTAACCACACTCCTCTGAAGCTTGCCAAGTTAACCCTCCCCCGAGGCGGAGAGCAAGGCCCTGGGGGAGGTCCAGCTGGGATCCTAGGAGCTTGCCTGGAGGGATGTGAAGACTATGCCCTCAGGTGAGCCCTGGGAACAGAACAGAAGCCACGGGGACAGCGCCAGTTTGAGCTGGACCCTTTGAAGAAGGAATATTCCTCGGACCAAGCAGGCTTGGAAGAGCGTACAGGCATGAGGAAGGACAACCCCTGCAGAATGGGGGGTGGGGAGGAGTCTCAGCCTAGTTTGTGACATGCAGCCCTCCAGTGAGGCCGAGGAACCCCCTTTATAGGGTTTATCTTTTTAAAAATGTGACAGGAAAAAAGTCTGTATTGTTCCCATGGATTTTTAAAAATTGTGATAAAATATACATAATGTAAAATGTACCATTCTAGCCATTTTTAAGCATAGGGTTAGTGGCATTAGGTACACAATGTGGTAAACCACGACCACCATCCATCTCCAGGACTTTTTTCATCTTCCCAACTGAAACTCTGTTCCCATTAGACAATATCTCCCTCGCCCCTCCTCCCCCAGCCCCAGCACCACCCTGCTGTCTGCTTCCATGAATTTGACTCTTGGTACCTCATCAGAGTGGAATCACACAGTACATGCCTTTTTTTTTTTTTTTTATGTTTCTTTCTAAGATTTTTGCATTTATTTTTTTGAGAAACAGAGAGCAAGCAGGAGGAGCAGCAGACAGAGAGAGAGGAGGAAGCAGGCTCCTCACTGAGCAGGAAGCCGATGCGGAACTGGATCCCAGGACCCTGAGATCATGACCCAAGCTAAAGGCAGAGGCTTAACCCACTGAGCCACCCGGGCACCCAGTATTTGTTCTTTTGTGCCTGGCTCATGTCATTCAACATCACATTCTCACGTTTTATTACAGAGTAACAGCTTCACAAGGATACCAAAAAAAAAAAAAAAAAAAAAAAGACTACAAAGAAAATAAATTCAATGGAATGACCGTTGTGTGAATAATCTTAAAAGATACAGTAATTCCTGTGTGTTTATCAACCTTTACATAACGTGATATAGAAGTGGGTCTCATAGTTATTTCAGGATAGTAATGAGTCTCTTTCAAGATATCCTATAAGAACTATCACGTGGCTTGAAATATCTGTGATATCAACGAGTGACAAAGACATACGAGTCGGAAGTGATAGTGCTGATACTCTTGTGGTTTGTTATCTGAAGGAACTTTCCTTTGAGACTGAAGGAAATGCTAACTTTCAGACAGAAAAAATGTGTGTCCCATGGGTGTGTGCAGGTGTGTGTGTGTGCGTAAATTTCCCCCATGTAACCTCATCCACTTCCTGAATTCTTCTCATGGGCCTTCCAGGGGTTTTCTGCTCCATGAAAGCCAAGTTAATGAGCCCCACCCAAGAATGGGCATTTTTTGTTCTCCACTGGCTATTTATTTTTTAAAGATTTATTTGTTCACTTTAAAGATTTTATTTATTTATGTATTTGACAGACAGAGGTCACAAGTAGGCAGAAGCCGGCAGAGAGAGAGAGGGGGAAGCAGGCTCCCCGCTGAGCAGAGAGCCCAATGCGGGGCTCGATCCCAGGACCCTGGAATCATGACCCGAGCTGAAGGCAGAGGCTTTAACCCACTGAGCCACCCAGGTACCCCTATTTGTTCATTTTAGAGAGAACGTGCAGGAGCAGAGGGAGAGGGAGAAGCAGACTCCATCCACACTGAGCGGGGCGCCACATGCGGGGCTCAATCCCAGGACGCTGACCGAGGGCATGACCTGAGCGGAAATCAACAGTTCAAATCTCAACCCACTGAGCTCCTCTCCGAGTCTTTGGCTCTTTCAGTCTTGGCTCTAAGGTGGGGCCGAGCCAGAGTCTCCCCACTTCCACCTGACCCCAGAAACTGGCATGGACAGTGGGCTGGTCTCTGAACCCCAAACAACCTTTCTTAAGCCCCCACCCGCCCTCCGGGTGGCCTAAGAAAGGGAGTGATTCAGATCCAGGACAAGCCCATCATCCTTGCTCTGAAAACTCTTCCTCTTAAGCCTCGTGGCTCATTTCTATTTGTCCCCCCGAGACGCACTCTGCACTCGGATGAAGCTGGGGGTAGCTGAAATGGAGGAGACCCTCCCCCGAGTGTAGACGGCGGTGTTCCCACCAACAGAGGAGGCGCACTGCCTGTTTCATAGCGTCGTTTCATTTTTCTCATCTGCAAACAGGCTTTGGATGGCCAACCTTTAATTAAGATGCCGTTTTCTTGTCAAAAGCAATGTGTTCTAATAAATACCATCTGAGCTGGGGTGGGGGTACCACAGAAATTATAGCTGTAGCTGAAAAACCATGAAGGCCTTCTGGAAGGGAATAGTTTCCATGTGCTTCGGAGAGGAGGACACGCCCCATGGACCATGTTTCCCGGCTTCAGAGCCAAGCCACAGGGCCGGGTCCTGCCTAATCCGGTGGAGAGAGGGCAAAGAGAGGCAGGGCTTTGCTTAAATGATCCCTACTCCGGCGCTTTGACTTTAGAATCAAGAAGGTACAGGGCATGCGATGACTATGGACGAGACCCGTGGGCTTTGGAGGAGGGAGTTTCTAGAAAAGAAAATGTTTCTGCAGCCTGACATATCTCAGCATCCCTGTGGCTGCCCCTCACCCCCAGCACCTAGAGCTACCAGATAAAATCCAAGATGTCCAGTGACATCTGAATTTCAGGTGAATAATGAATAGGTTTCTTTCTTTTTTTTTTTTTTTAAGATTTTATTAATTTGACAGAGACACAGTGAGAGAGGAAACACAAGCAGGGGGAATGGGAGAGGGAAAAGCAGGCTTCCCGCAGAGCAGAGAGACCAATGTGGGACTCGAACCCAGGACCCTGGGATCATGACCTGAGCCAAAGGCAGACGCTCAACCACTGAGCCACCGAGGCACCCCAATGAATAGGTTTCTTTAGTGTAAGTGTGTCCTTTGCAATGTGCTAAAAATATACAAAAACATGATCATTGTTTTCCTGAAATTCAGAGTTAATGGAGTGTCCTGTATTTGCTAAATCAGGCAGCTCTACCACCCCTTTAACAGGATTCGGGAGCCTCTCCTTATAAAGAAACGCTGGGCCAGCCTGGGACATATTGAGGTCAGCTTAGAGAGATCTTCACAGTCAGCACAGTGGTTAAGAATGTGAACCTGGGAGTCTTAAAGGCTCAAAGTGGCTCCCAATCCAGGGCAGTCGCTGTCTAGAGGGTTGACCTTGAGAAGGTTCCTTGGCCCCCAGATCCTCACGTTTGTCCTCTGCAGCATGGGGAGACTGAAATTCAGGGCCGATATTCGCCAATATCCAGTGCGACCGCCTTGTATTGGTTGTTTAAAAATGAGACACTTCCCAGGCCACTGGTTAAACAGCCTCCCAACCCTACCTCCTCCGAACTCCACCCCTTCTCCTAGTCAGTGAGCATCTGGCACAGATAGAGCATCGGAGGCTCGGCCAGGAATCTCTTCTGATGGGCAGGTGTCAAGATTTAGGGATCGTTATGCAGGTTGACTATCACTCCTATAAGGAAAACCCCTCTTGGAAGTGTAAGGGTTAAGTGAAATGATGTGGAAGAACTATGTGTTTCAGGACCTGGCCCATAGATCTCTCTCTCTCTCTCTCTCTCTCTCTCACATACACACACACACACACGCACACACACACACACACACACACACCACACACACACACACACACGTGGTGAAAGAATGAATCCATATTCTACTTAAAAAGAAGAGCCTTGGGGTGCCTGGGTGGCTCATTGGGTTAAAGCCTCTGCTTTTGGCTCAGGTCATGATCCCAGCATCCTGGGATCGAGCCCCGCATCGGACTCTCTGCTCAGCGGGGAGCCTGCTTCCTCCTCTCTCTCTCTGCCTGCCTCTCTGCCTGCTTGTGATCTCTGTCAAATAAATAAATAAAATCTTAAAAAAAAAAAAAAAAAGGAAGAGCTTGCTTTTCTTGTTTCCTTTGCACATAACAAAGTTTTCTCTCTCTGTATATGTATGTACATAGACACACATATATACATATATAGACACATATATGTGATGTGTGTGCTAGAATCTCAAATCACATCAATTTTAACAAATCGTAAAGATCATTCTAGTTCTAGTTCCATTCCTTCCCTTTAACACAGTAGAAAACTGAGATCTGGCTTCATTTACTGACTTACCTAAACATGGCTGACTCCATACATTGGAGGAGAATAGTTTTAAGGAATCGTCGGAAAGATGTTTTGCTCAAAGACGTCCCTTTCATCCAACTGCCACAAAACTTGAAATTCCACCATTAGTATTTTATGCATCTTTTAAAATCAAACTGGTGTATTAAGGTGTTTCTCAAAGCTCCCTCTGTTCAAGCCTGCAATGACCCAGGGTTATCCTGAGACACTTGAGTGCTGGGCAGACCGGGAGAGGGGGTGGTAGGAAGGAGATTCTAAAGAAGCTGAAAGACACATGTGGCCAACTTGAAAACTTTGTGACAGGCTGGCTATGCACGAAATTGTCCCACTGTGACAGTTGTCTGTTTCAGCTGTTGCATGATACAGAAGACAAAATGCATAAATACTAACTGATCATTTCATTCAAAAGAACTGCGACTAGAAAGCTGGACCCCTTGATGCTGTCTTATGCTAAACAGAGCTAAAAGCCTCTCTTATTTTGTTTGCCAAGGATTTTTCAACTGGGTGGACGGGAATGTTTTTCACAGATCTACAAAGCATCGATGGTAAAACAAAGCCTCGAAATGTCCAGGGGCAAAAGTGTAGCCAGGACCGTATCTGTTCCTATACACAAACTGGTTCTCCCACTTGGGTGAGAGCTCTAACTGTTGGAGATCAATGTCCCTTGCATTTGGATGTGTCCTTCTCTGTCAGTGCAAGTCAGCCCACCTGTGTGTTATTTGGGGGACAGTTGTCGAGACCTAACCAGTTGCTGGGATCAACTGGTTGATATTTTCCCTACAACAAAGGAAACACAACCCCTTCCAGTAACTTGGTTGGTTTGGAAGATCGGCATCTAAGGAAAGGAAGGAAACTTCTAGAAAACCGGGGGGATTAAAATTCTGGCGATTTCTTCTAATACCAATATTTGTGACTTATTAATTACCAATGGGTGATCACTAAATGCAGAGAGGTTTTCCCATCAGAGTCTAATTAGTTTCATTGTCTTCTCTCTGAGTTCTATTGTATTGCGCTCTACCCATCAGCTGCTTGTTTTAATTAATTTTGCACTGCATTCAAAGCTTTTGCTTTTGTGCCTCTCCATTTGATTTAAATTCCTTTTTGCAGATAAATAAATAAATAAATATCAAAGCTAATGAGACTCTGAAGATTCGAGATGTAAATATCATATGCAAATGCCTTTTTGGGTCCCAGCTCTGCGGAAGACCAAAAATAACACTTGGAAGTTTGATTAAGAAATCTCAGGTTCCCCTTTCCAGACCTCCCTCCAGACAATCTTTCTGCTGGCAAATTCAGTTATTTGACAAAAAAAAAAAAACAAAAAACGTGCCCCACACGAACAAAACCCCAGAAGCGAGTTCCTTTCAAGAAGAGCTCAAATGGGCCTCAGATTGTGCTGAGCTACGGAAGAGCCGTCTCCAACGGATTGATTCGGGTCTGTCCTGAGAGGTTTCCGTGTCTGTATGTGTGTGTGTGTGTGTGTGTGTGTGTAGGCACACGTTCACATGCTCACACATCTTTCACACACATGCGGACTCACGAACACCCAAGACCACAGACATGTACATATACAAGTTCATGCAGACACACAGACAGATTCCACATATACACTCACACATACCTACACCAAATGCACACACGCACACACACACACACTCATGCAACTTCACACACATGCACAAAATCACACACACCGACACTCACACAAACGCACACACATTCGCGACACACATTTTCACGCTCACACGCACACAACCTCGCACTCCTATCCACGCACACACACACGTGCATCATCCCCTCACACACGCATCCTCATTCACCTACAAATTCACACACGTGCATGCGCACACGCGCCCACGTTCTCCCACACAGCGGGACACGTGTATCATGCCTCGGCTGGTCCAGCTTTCCCGTTTCAAACCTCTGTCTCCAGCGTCCTCCCAAGAGACACCTCTGTCAGATAGACCAGGACACCCTCAACCCCCCCACCTCCCCACCCCCCCACTTCCCCACCCCCTTATCCCCCCCCCACCCTGTGAGGTGCAGGGCGGGCTACACAGTTATTAAACTGTATCCAAAGCATTCTGACATTGTGCAATCTGTTTTTATCCCGGCTATTTGTATCCTTTCCCTAGAAAGTCTGATTCATTTCCCAGAAAGGTTCATCTGCTATTAATCTTTCAGGATATAGTTAGTGTTGTGATATTTTCAGATATTGTTTTCGGGTGGCAGGGGGAGGGGAGGGCGGATTTCACCTGGCTGTCCCCTGGCAGATTCCGAGCTTACACAGTGCCTGTAAGCAGCTCAGAACTGTGTGACAACATTTCCATGCAAGGGACTTACAATCATGTTTCATTAATTCAACGTGAATGAAGCCTCATTTCTGGCCTTGAGGAGCTTAAGACTTATGTGAAATTAATAACAGAACAGATGTCTTCACAATTTGGTTCCTCTGGAAAAAAAAAAAAAAAAGAACCTGATTGCTTTGAAAACTTCAATGCTTTAAAATGCAGACCCAGGGAGTTTTTACTCTGGGGTAAAGAGTGATGCCTTGATATCGTCCACATTGCAGAACTAAGTGGAATTTAAATGTCAGATTTATATTAAATAGTCATATTCCCCATTATGACATATAATAAACAACAGCTTATTACTTTCATTAATAAGATGTGTTGGACATTTAAACTAAAGCTTCCAAGATAGAGCTGGCACCTCGTAAGCAGGAGACACCGGGGAAGTGTGGGAAATATGCAAGCAGCCTGGTTTTTAGCTTGGTTTCTGATAATTTAATCACTGATTCCTCCCAGAAAAACAAAATGCATCTGTGCTCACACAAAACTCACCACTTTATAAAGGACTTGAGTCATCTCCTGCAGACATGTGTGCCGAGGGCCAAGCGCTCTCCACTTCACAGGACATTTTAAGTCTTGCCTCTTTATTTTATTTTTCCCTCTTGCCTGAAATCCTTTCCCTTCATCTAGGCTTCTGTAGCACTAGGTGCCTCTCCAGCTGAATTTTAACACTCCTCCGGGTTCCAGTGTGGCTACACAGCAGTGGAGGCTGGGTTTTTAATTCCCGAAGTCCAAAGAGGGCAAGAGTGATGGAGAGCTCCCTCCATGGGGATGGGTTGTTCTGGAAGTGGGAGAGAGAGAGCTGAGACAGCTCCCCACCCCCACTCCCCACCCCACCAAGGCATCAGGCAATTCCCTTTCCTCTGGCAACACAAGTTAATGAGGGTTGCAGAGGGTGGGAACTGTCAAATGGCAAAGCCCAGAGTTAACTACTAGCTTCCAGAATCCATTCCCTACAACCACTGTGATGGTTCTCTCTTCCAATCCAACCATGGGGGCTGGACTTGGAACCTTCCCCACTTTCCCCATGAGAAAGCAAGAACATGGAGCCAAGTAATCTGAAAGCCCCTCACTTTAACAGGCTCCGTGTCCTCTAGTTGTTGCCTTCCCTGTCCCTTGTTCTCTTATTTCTCTCCTTTCCCTCCCTTCTTCCTCACCTGGACGGGGCTGAAGGTCCCAAGGTCCAGTCATCTCTGCTGACTGACCCACAGACGGTGGTCTGGAGAAGCTCCAAGGGGAAGTGACCGGTCCCAGCACTTCCTAAGGGAGTGTGGCCTTGGGCAAGACACAGAGTAGTTGGAGTCCCTGTCCCCCTCGTTTGAAAGGGGACAGAAGCAGCCCCATCCAGGGCTCTTGTGATGATGCTAAGACCCTGGAAAGTGCTTGGCAGGAGGTTCTCCACCAGTTGGAGGGGTGATAAGCTCTTCAGAAATGTGCAGGTTTGAAAAGATGATACAATGCACCTGCCGTCTATTCCCGGACATCCCTGAGTGGGGCTCTGAAGCAACGGGACACAGTCAAACTCTTTGATATCTCTGTATCACAGGACCGGTCACCACTTCCTTCTCCCCATGGGGCACCACGCTGGCAGGTCGGGAATGGCTTCTGGCAGAGCGGGGCATCCGCGGTGGATGTCTTGTGACCCAGTTTCCTACAGCTGGCCCTGCTCACTTTAGAGAGGCTTGCAGGAGCCGTGAACCTTTGGGATTCCTGAGCTGAGAGATGCCTGATGATTGTGGCATGAGTCACTCGGCTCTAAGTGTGGAAACCCAAGTCAGATAGGGTTCGGCAAATAATGGTGGTAACAATCTGTTTACTAGTTTATGCAACGGAAGAGTACAGGGGTGATCGAGGTACTCTGACAAGGTCCCTAGGACTCAGTTTATCCTAACGCTCTCCTTCACTTTCACTTTGTGTTGGCCCCAACCTCAGGCAGATGCTTCCCTCATGGTGACAAAATGGCTGCGTACAGTACCAGCTACATGTTTCTGAGGTTGGGCCCCATGAAAAACAGCACATACTTCTGCCCCGAAATCTAAACAACAGCCATTGGGCATCTCCATGGCTCTGATGGAGTCACTTGTCCATCATGAAACCAATCAGTGCCCAAGGTCACACGTTTACCTGGACCTGGGGATGGATTCCTCTTGGCCCAACCTGCCCAAACTTGAGAGTAGGGAATTCTAAATGGAGGCCAGGGCTGGGGACAAAACCACAGATGCCTGTTACCATGGTGACCTCTTTTTTCATGCTGAAGGGATGACAGCCCTCCCATTTCAGCAGAAAGGGTATCAAAACTAAGGGAGGAGACACCTGGCCAATCAGCCAACAAGGCGCTGGCAAAGCGAAGACTCTGACCCAGATGTCTCAGTTCAGGACTCCCTTTGCCACACCAGGGCTCCAATCCCAGGCTGCTCGACAGAGCCTGCTCCAAAGCCTTGTAGGAGATTGTTTTTAAAGTTCCCCGATATTTCCTTCCAATCCATTTATGCATTATTGAATGTACACAAACATGGATTCATCTGGAATTTATTTGGATATAAGTTGTGAGGTAGGGGTCTAATTTTATATATATATTTTTTTTCGAGATGACTGCTTAGTTATTCCAAAGACATTTATTCAGTAAGTCATACCCCCCTCCCCACTTCTTTGAAATTCCCAAACCTTGGAATATTTCAGCATTCTACATTTAACTCATTGTCTGGAGGCTAGGCAATTATTCCACAAGGCCAAGATCACTCCCGGGCTCATGGGACCCATCTTGCACATGAGGCAGGCGATACAGGTGTAATAATTCTGATAAGGAACCAGGGCTGTGAGCAGACACCCACCGGAGAACTACACCGACCCATGCCATCAATAAAAGCACGGTGGGAATACTTCTCACCATGAACCTCTGTTTGTGTGCAGGTTTCAGCCACGAAGTGGAAAAATTTGAACACCAAAACAAGACATAAAAGTACACAGCTCTGTAAACAAAAACTTGTAGCACAAGGATTGAGGAGGTTCTCCTGTAAGCTTCAATTCCCAGGACACATGGATTCACCCCCAGCTAGGACAGCTTCTGGAACATGCTGTTAAGTTCGTGACTCTGTAGACATAACCAGACAATTACCTTCTCACCAGCAGCAGTGTTAACTTCTGGAAATTTCCTTGAGCTCGAGGTGATCCTGGGACCTCCCTCCCACAGGCGAAGGCCTGGTCACCCTTTAATCTTCTTAGAGCAAAATCCACTGGGTAAAATTATAATTTGATATGGCTGCACTCAGCCAATAGAAACTCATAAACCGTCTTAACATCATAATGCATTGTGAAAAAGAATCACTAAGTACCAGGAAACATATGAGAACCCCAGGCTTCCATTCATCTCATCTCTAGCTTTATACGGGGGCAGCATATTAAAGTGATTTCAGCTTCATAGCAGAGCTCCCCGAAGAGTGCTCCAGTCTTAATTAAAATGTCAATGAAATACAAAAGTGCATAGGGGACATTCTCAGAAATCATTCCCTTTTAACTTCCGGCTGGCTGGCCGCTCCTTCCTTCAAGCCTGCTAGCTTGGCCACTCAGTACGGGTACTCACCCCACCCTTGTACTCTGCCATGGGGTAGCCGTGGTCCAGGCGTTCCCATCCCCCGGGGAGACCAGAGGGAGGTGGCCCGTAAATTCTGCTTGAGGCTTCCCTGGATCTTGAGCTGTCCTGAGTTGGAAGCATGGAGTAGCCTTCCTTGGGTGCAGAGCCCAGAGCTGCAGAATAAGGGTGGGCTGGAAAGTGGGGGGAAATAAGAGAAAGCATCAGCCTCAGACCAGCGGGGTGCAGCGTCAGTGAACTGAGGGAAACAAGAGGGACGTGGGGATTTTTTTGAACTCAGGAATTGAAAATGCAGATACCTATGGTGACATAAGGGAGGCTGTAGAGAAGGGGTAGGGGAGGAGGGAGTGGTAGAGATGGCCACAAGCTAGAAATCACTGTCCTCTCAAAAGGGTCCCTACTCAGCTTCCAGATGGTTTACGTGTGGGAGTACTAACCTGATATCACTATACTTTGAGTTTTTTTAAGGAAAAATCCAGACGTCTGCATTTTGCAAATGTGAAATCTCATGATTTTGTATTGGCTACTTATTAAATATTTAAATAATATTTATATTTGTTAATATTATTCAGAATTTAAAATCTTTGCATGGATCTACGTATGATCAAAAGAAAACATGTGTGGATGAGTTTCTGTCCTGGGAGGGAACTGGTACGTCCCAGGGATGTCCCTTCCTTAATCTCTATACCCACCCATCCATCCATGCACCCGTCCTCCAGTGAACAGTCACCAATGCCTCCAAGTGCAAGAGTATACGATCGAACAGAAATGAGTCTAACCACAAATTGAGTCTTCTCTCCAGTCCCATTCCGATCCCATCTTGGCTTGAGAAAGGGAGGTAGCCAGATATAGTATTTAAATAATATTGTGTGTGTTTTAAGCACACACCAGGAATTAAAAGGCAAACTTTTTTGACATACCTGTCTTGACTTCTAAGTCGCCTATGACCTTGGATTCATGCCTTCCCTTCTTTCTCACAGCACAAGCTGAAGAATCTTTTATAAGACTTTTCCATTGTCAGAGCAACGGTTCCTGGTCTGGTTCACGACCTCACTTCAGGCTCCAAGCTGATGGTCACTTTTCTGTTGACATCCCCTCTGGCAAGCTGGCCTTCAGAGGCTTACATGGCTGAATCATGACTTCCATGTCCCCAGGGGTCCTTGTGCCTGGTGGGGGAGGGGTGGGGAGGGGTGGGGCTCTTAATAGCAGGAGTAAGACAAGCCCTTCTCTGTAGGTGGTGGTCTTCCTTTTGGTTGAGGTGAGGGCTTTGGGAAGAGGCCTGTCCTAATTATCCCACACCTGATGTCACTGATACCTTTCGAGGGCAGGGACCTCCACTTGTCGCTTCTACAACCCCAGTGCCCAGCACAGAGACTGCACAGAGCAGGTGTGTCACTGGCAGGGGAACTGGCCCACTGGGGGGGATACCATTTTGCTGAAGGGGAATTAAAGATCAGAGAAGACAAGGGACTTGCCTGAAGCCCTCTCCTCTCTTGTCCCTCATACCTCTGTCAAAGGAACCCAGTTTGTGCTGAATACTTAACTGTCACTCGACTGCCCCTTCGGGAAAAGTGTCCCTGTTTAGCACGATCTCTACCTGGAAAGACAGTTGTACCGACGGGGTGGTGGAGGAGGGGATTCCAGTCATTTCTGAAGTCCCAACTTTAAGGAAGCATTTAACTTCCCTTGAGGCACAAGGAGGGAGCCCAACCAGACTTGACCTTGGGCTGGCTAGTAATGCATCAGCTCAAATATGCCTGGGGTTGCAAAACCGCAACACCTCCTCTGGACTATTCTATAGGAAGAGCTCAGAAAGCTTCTGCTAGATCATGGATGCCTGCTTTCTCTGTGCCTGGTTTGTTGAGTGCAAAGTTCCTGTTCTCCTTATCTGCTTGTCTTTTCCTGTGTAGCAGGGACTGGGGGCCCACATAGTCTCCTGTGCGTATTCAGGGGGCTGGAGCCTTTCAGACTGTGTTTTCTGATCACCCAGCCTGGGATCTTTATTCAAGTGTTTTTCCAAATGTGTGGGTCTGCCTCTTCTTCAGCAGATAACTTGGCCGTAATTGAACATGTATGTTCTTTCCACTGTGTCAAACACTCTCCTTTAATGGGGCCAGCTGTGCTTTTGGAAAGGCAGGGATGGGGACAGAGGCTTGGGTTTGCTCTCCTTCGTATGTGCCTGTTGCTGAGAACTAATGTATATTTTCTTCATCTTATCTGTCTTTCCAGCTTTTGATTGATAGGAGTGGGTATGTTTCTTCTATAAGAACGAACCACATTTATTCAACAGATTACACATTAATTTCACTGCTAGGACATCGTATGAACAGATAATCTCCCAAAAAAAAAAAGTTCTGGATTTCTTAAAAAGTGAATTTAATTATAAGTAGTTACATGTGCTGGAGAATTATAATTATGAGAAGTCATGTTCTGTAAGTCTGAAATGACAGATTATGTTTCAACGACTTATTGGGGAGGAATTAAAGGACCCATTTATTAGTTGTAAATGTATGATTATTACGGCTTTGCTTGAACACACGCGCGCGCGCACACACACACACACACACACACCGCTCACAGCATATTCTAGCTGGATTTAGCACACCTAATCCTTTCGACAAGAATCATATTTTGCACCAAAAGCTGCCACTCTGTTAATTTGTTTGTGAGACAGAAGCAGACAAGTAATCTTTGTCTTCTGATCCCTGAACGGCAATAATTTCAAGTCCTCTGTGGGCATGTTTTTTGGTGTCCCTCCCTCCCTCCTTGCAAAGTGATTACAAAGTTGACATGGGTCAGAGAACAGAAATGCTGTTGTTCCGGAGGAAATGAAGAGGGTTTTGTGGGTATTGGTGGGGAGGGTGGGGGTGGGGTATTGGTGGGGGAGGAGGTGGGTGGCAGAGGCTGCAAAGGGCCTGGAACGGAGCTGTGCTTATTCCCAACCACAAAATATTTACTGAGCATCTACTACATTCCAGGCAGAGTACCAGGCACATTTGAGGGGTTATCTCAATTAAGCCTCTCAGAACAACCCCCCAAGGTAAATATCTGGTGAATTTATTTTACAGATGGGGGAAAACTAAGGTTCAGAGAGATCATCGAGCAACTAGCCCAAGGTAACTGAGTTTAGGGAGCAGGTATTAGAAGGGCCAAATCCTACATGGTCGGCACAGCTCCCCGTTCCCGGCCCCAGATGAGACACACAGGCTCACTGGGGAGGGAAGGAGAGTTGTGGGCAGTGGCATGAGCTGAGAGGTGTGTGTGTATAGTGCTCTTGGAGACAGGAAGAGAAGGAGGGATTCGTGGTGCTAGGTCAGGACGGGGAGAGTGGTGGGGGTGCTGGGGAGATCCAAGATAATCAGGCAGGACTCTGGAGACCATGACATCCAGCCAACCCCTGAAGGATGAGAAGGCTTCTCTAGGCAGAGGAGAAGCATTCCCAGCAGAAGGAACAGCCCATGCAGTAGACAAATTCTTTTGTTTTTTTTAAGATTTTATTTATTTATTTGAGAGAGAGAGAGAGCACAAGCAGAAGGAGAAGCAGGCTCCCCGCTGAGCAAGGAGCCCAATGCGGGACTCAATCCCAGGACCCTGGGATCATGACCTGAGCCAAAGGCAGACACTCCACCGACTGAGCCACCCAGGCATCCTGAAATAGACAAATTCTGAAGTGTGCAAAGAAAGGGCTTGTGTTTGCAAACGTGTAAGGAGGGCTTATGGTACAAGGAAAAGCAGGGGAGGAGGGAGGGGAGGCAGAGACAGGACATAAGCCTGGAAGAGTCACAAAGGAGGGCCTCTAGCACCAAGCTAAGGGGCTTAGACCTTCTCCTATAGACGGTGGGAAACCATCGGTGGTTCACGAACGTGAGCTGGTCTTGGGGAAAGACGTAGGCAACTCTTTCGCCTACAGGCGGGTAACATAGGCCCGGGAAGGCTGTAGAAGCCAGAGAAAGGCCACGCCATCCAAAGGGGCAGCCACTCCTTGGCTCCGATCCACTGTGCACAGAGAACCCGGAGCTCCCAGCTTGTTACCGGAAGCTAGAGACGCGGTCGCCGGATTGCAGAAATAGTCCCTCCTTTTTCTGGGTTCGTGCCCCGCACAGTGTGACTTGGTCCCTCTTCCCACCGCGTGTCGGAACCTTCCTCCCCAACCCTGGAGCTGCTCACCGACGTCTCCTCGGCCATAACAGAGCCTGGCTTTCGGGTGTCCTCGCACACCTCCACTGTCTCCCTCGGGAGCCTGTCCCCACGCTGAGCACCCAGCCCAGACCCCGCCAGCCGGCCAGCCCACGGGCTAATGACAAATAACAAAGGTTTCTTGTTTCACACCTGGAGCTGTGGAGTCTTCTGTTCCGTGGAGAGAGCTAACTGATACAATAACTAATTCATGTTTTAAGAAACAACTGTGGGGACATCCTTCCTCTCCCCTGCTCCCCCCACCACCCCGCCACCCACACACACACATCGAGGGACCAGAGACTCAGTAAACGTTTCTGGCTCACCAAACATCCGAAAGGGTTCTGTTCTAAGTTGCTGGGGTCTGGGAAAGGGGAGGAAGCCCAAGAACAGGTCACACCCGGCCACCCTCCCTGTCCTTGCTGCAGGAGCCGTGGCCCACCCCTGGGGCCGCTGTGGCCTCAGCCCTCAGTGCCCCCAACTCATGCACAACCATAGGCCCCAGTCCCACCATGTCTCCCTCAGCCCCAGCCCCCAGGGCCATGTCTGGGGCTGTGACACCCAAAGGCTCTGAGCCCCAAGCATTTGAATCTGAAATCTCTCCCTTCTGGGTACCACCTGGTTTGAACACTCTGTGGACCGAACAAGCCCTCGGGCAGGCCACAGTCCACCCTCCAGCCTCCAGTGGGCCTACGAAGTTCTTACTCCAGGGCCTGCATCCCTGGGGGAGAGGTCAGTGAGGCCCAGGGGCTCAGGGCAGGCTCTCAAGCCAGATCCTACAGCTAGATCTTCCTCTGTCCCCAAGGTCTTGCTGTTGCGTGAATTGGAAATACTCTCTCTGGGCAGAGGCCCCTCCAGCAGCCGCGGACAGACACAGCAGGTCAGGGCTGGTCTTAGCTGGAGGTAAGCCCCACTCAACCCCCAGCCAGGGCCTATGGTTTAAGGCGCCATGTGACATACATCAGAACTTGAATCAGCCCAAGGTTCTTTCCCCCTCCTCAGCCTTCAAGACCCCACTCCAGTGACGCCTCCTCTGGGAAGTCCTCCCTGATGCCCTCCCTTGACTGAGATTGCTCCTTCTGAAATTCTTAAAGCCCTGGGAGCCCCCTTCTTCAGCTTCTGCCTTGTCCTGGGGGTCCCTCATCACCTCCCAGTCACCCCCCGCACCACGTGACCAAGGAGGGCTGCCCAGCTGCCACCCACATGGGTGTCCACAGGCTCTAGGGCAGGAGTGGGGTGGGGGGAGTGGTACCTCTGAAGGAAATGGGGGATGCATGGAGGGGTCCTCTGAGAATCTGAATTAAGGGGAACCTAAAGGCGTCAAAGGAGGCTGGCCTCCCTCTCTCCCACTCTGCTTTGCTGCGGGTGGCGTGCCTCGCAAAGGTTCCCCAGGGAGACGGGCATCGCCTACAAGGTGCACGGTGGACACCCCCCCCACCCCATCCCTTTCCTAGGTCTCCCTCGTAGCTGCTCATCTGCATTCCCACCATAAATCCCCCTCAGAGTCTGGCCCAGAGGCACGTACTCTCGCGAACCTCCACCAGGTGAAGGAAGGGGCTTGTCAACCCCTTCCTGCTGGTCACCGAGCGGGGAGGCAAGGACTAGCGAGTTTGATGAGCTGGAACAGCACCTGGAGAAAGTTCCAGACTTGGAGACTGACTTGGGCATCCCAGTTGGGGCTCCAGGAGCCTGGATGGATCTGTGGGTCTCTGGGCTGTGGCGGGGAGGACAGGGGACTGAAGTCAAGCTAAGGGGACGGAGGGAGCTGAAGCCCTGGGGAGCAGAGGGGAGCCAGGTGGCATCTGTGGCCAACCGGGGGGAGGGGGAGGTCGGGGTGGTACTTACAGCAGAGGGATTTTCTGGATTCTTAGAAAAACAATAGCCAGGGCTTGTTGCTGGGGTGGAAGGATTGGGGTCACCAGCTGGCTGTTAGGTTCCGTGATTGGTTCCTGATGCTTCGGAATTCAAGGACGAGAGGCCCTTGGGGACACTGGCTGACTCTCAGGCTCCCTAGCCTTCTCCCCAGCCCCACCCCGGGCCCCACAGTATGTAGGATGTTCTGATTGTCCATTCCCCTCTCCTTCTCACTTTGCTCTTCTTGCCCTGGGGCGTGTGGTGGGGATGAAGTCTTAGAGGTATTTCTCTGAGCCAGGTAGACACCACACAGGCACAGGAAATAGACAAATCGTCTCAAAGCCATGGGCTTCTTGTCCTTTGCCTGGGCACCTGCTGAAGGCAATTGCTTACCAGGCATAGAGTGGGGTACAGGCCTGGGCTTGGGTGAGGAAGGGGGACATTCTGGGTGGGGGCTGGTGGAATAAGGCCATCCCTGAAGGTAAGGGGCCAACAACCCCCAGTCTTAGGATCTCAGAAAGGTGTGACAGAGGCATCCCCGTGTTCCCATTGTCCTCAGGACACAATCCAACTCCTTAGCTCAGCCAAACAGCATCATCTGGCCCCAAGACCCCCCCCCCAAACTTCATCTTCCTTTATTGCCACAATGAACCCTTCTGGCCCTTGGGGTGCAAGCAACAGAAATATACCCTGACTGACTTAAGGGCAATGGGGGTCATTGGGGTGACACCAAGCAAGAGCCTCACGACCGAAGCAGGGGTCAAGATGGGGATACCAGTCCATGAGGCCCCACAGCCAGCATGCTTGGGCTGCCAGAATTCTCTATATGTTTCTGTCACTCGAGATTTCATGGGCATCTCATTGACTGAGCCTAGATCACAGCCCAGCTGTAGGGTAGCCAGAGGAAGGATCTGGCCCAAGAAGGCTTCAAGGACTCACTTGGCTGCTGAAGAGCGAAGGCAAGTGCCCCAGTTTATCGTCCCAGCAACAGTCCTCAGTGGGAAGGACAGAACTCTCCCAGAGGAAGAGGGGACATGTGTTTGGTGATCAAACCCACAAATGTCTGTTGTGCCTTTCATTCGCTTTGTAGCAGCCACAGTGCCCTGCTTTTTGTTCCTCAAATACAAGAAGCTTGCTCCTACCACAGGGCCTTTGCACTTGGCATGCTCTCTACCTAGAACACTCTTCCATCTGTTCTGTACATGTCTGATTCTGTTTCTTTCTTTCTTTCCTGGAACTCAGATCTAAAGTCTGTTCCCCTCAAAGTCTCCCACCCCACCACCCCTTCTCAAGATTTCTCCACCAGATCATCTCGAGACCATCGTCCAAATGTCTTCCCACCAGCCCAAATCACTTTATCTATGGCCATGTCTGCTTTGTGTTGCCTGTCTCCTTCCACTAGAATGCAGGCACCATGAAAGCAGTGACTGTAGTTAGTCATTAAGGCTTTACCATGTAAATAAGCAAATAGGAACAAGGAGACCCAGACAAGGGATGGGCAGCCTGGCCAAGGATGCCCAGAGAGGAGATCATGATGGCATTCAGGGTGCAGAAGCCAAACTTCGCCCATGCTGGGACACTGGGTATAGGCTGGCTAGGAGGATCCACAGCAGATTGCCTGGGTAGGTGCTCACTGATTGTGCCTCAGTTTCCTCATCTTGGAAATGAGAATCCCAGACGTGAACTGGGTGACTATTTTATTGCTGAACAAGCCGGGAGAGGCTACAAATACATCCACAGAAGTCCCTTTAAAGGTATGCTTCTCAAACTTCACCTTTCCCAGAATTATAATAACCTGGAATGTCGTCAAAAGGTCCTCAGGAAGCATCCCTCCTACCCCAAAATTCTGATTCAGAACATTCAGAACATTCAGAACATTTCCAGGAACAGCCTCCCGTGATTTTCAAGTTGAAACCACGAGGCTGTAATTGCGCCTTAATGACACTAGATGGAGCCACGAGCCCAGAGAAACGGTCCGGCCCAAGCCGCGCAGAGCTCTGTGGCTGCTTCCCCAAGAGTGGCCACCAGATGGCGTAGGCTGCCTACAGAAGGAGCCGCACTGTGTGCCGCGGGGAGAAAAGGCTACCCCTGCCTTATAGAATGAGAGGCAGGAGGGGGACACACACACACCCTTCCCTGCTAAGGTGGGTTTTCGCCGCAGGGAGGAGCCCTGAGACCAGGGGAGATGGAGTTTATTTCAGGGTGATGGATTTCACCCCTGTCCCCATCAGATCAGTGTCCCATCGGCCAATAATCTCAGCAGTTCTTCCCAGGGCAAAGGCTTTGCATTCAGTAGGTGCTCAACAAAGACCTGATCACTTGAACAGATGCGCACACATACACACAGGCCTGCTTGGTGAACCCTGTGGAAAACAATTAGGTAGTGATCATTTCATTATTAAGTGCCTACTGCGTGCATGCCAGGCACTGTGCTAAGTGTTTAATACACACTAACAGATCCTCCGCCCATAGCCCTGAGAGGCGGCTCTTATGATTACTGGACACAGAAGGGGAATGAGGCTCCACGGGGTTAATCACAGTCAGAAAGCCGCAGGCAACCCTCAAGCGTCGTTGCAGAGCAAGGGCTCTGAACCAAGGAGGGCTTCCTGGGGGTGAGCTCGGAGCAGGCTCCAAAGTAGGAGAGAGTCATGGACTAGCAAAGGGAGGGCATTGAGAGAACACCCCTGAGCAAAGGGGAAACCATTGGGCCGAGAGTGGTGGAGAGGCGGGTGTTTGGCTGCAGAGGTGCTGGAAAGGGGTGGAAGCCAATGGGGTGGGGAGCTGGTGGATAGAGGACCCAGGGCCTAGGGAGGTAGCAGTTGCTGCAGGGGAAAGAGTCAATAGACTCAGGTTCCAGTGCTACACGTACATGCTGTGTGTCCTTGGTCAAGTTTCCTAACTTCTCTGGGCTCCCTTTCCCTCCTATTCACAGCCCAGTCACAGGTTCATGGGGAGGACTGAGTGTAGCAACCTATGAGAAGGTACCTGCCACAGTTCCCCGTTCAAAGTGAGCCCCCCGGGGTTGCCGCTTTTCTTTCCCTTATCATGTGACCTAAGCAAATCTTTCTCTGTGCCTCAGTTTCCCCCATCTCTCCAGGGTGGCTGGGTAGAGTCATGGTTGGGTGCAATGGCTCTGGTGTCAGAGAACCCCGGGGGTCTCCTGGTGGTGATGTTGGGTGTATGACCTCAGAGGCATCCAGCCGGGGGCATGGGGATGAAGGCTATATGCTCCAGCACCAACCAGTCGTGAATGCTGTTCCAGGGGGAGGACATGGCCTTGGGTGGGCAAAGATGGGGTACTGAACTTCTACTAAGCCAGTTCCCAAAGTGTTGACCGCTGGCTCCCAGCATATCAGCAGCTGGCGGCACAGGTCCTCTGGTCCAAGGGGGATGCAAGCAGCACATAAGCCAACCCACTGCAGAGGACATATTACAGGAGTCCTCTCTGCAGCCGCCCTGACACCAGGACCCCCGGCCTTCTTGAATGCCTCCAAGCACGGGGAGCTTACTACCTTATGGTATTCTGTGCTTCTCTTTGCCTGCTCAAGCAATGGCAGGAATGGGGCCCCTTCCTTGCTGATGCCCTGGTGAAGTGTAAATAAAGAATCAGGCGGACAGACTGGCACCATCAAGTCCATAATCCTCACAGTCTCATCCACTGAGGACGTGTACCCCCCCCCAGCCCCCAGCAGGATCCTGCCTGCGTTAGCAGCCTGGTGGCGGACCCTTCCCAGGTACCACATGCATCACCCAGGACGATTTAAGGTACAAATAACAGAAATGCTACTCAAATTGGACTAAGTCTAAAAGGACTCATCAAATGGAAAAATCTGAGGCAAGATTGGTTTCAGGTAAGGCTAGATCTGGAGGTCTCAAAGAGTGGTCCCAAGTCTGTGTCTCCTGCTTCCGTCTCCACTCTCAGGCAGCCACTACCCCCTCAGATAGAAACCGCCAAGTGGCTCCCACTCCTCGTGGGGACTCGAGGCTCCTCAGGCCCGGCCTGCCCCACAGGGGAGGGAGGAGCCGTATCCCGAGCCAAGCTCAGCATGCTGTGAACTGAAGAACAGAGCGGAGTGCTGAGCAGGCACAAAGAGTACCACGTTCCATCCTGACCATCCCAGCCAGAGACCACACATCTGGACAAAGACAGAGGCCGAGGCTAGAGCTAATGGCATGAGGGAGAGCCAGGGGGGTGGGCAGGGAGGGAGCCCCAGAGGAGGCAATGACTCAGGGACGCAGAGACCTCAAAGTTGGCGTGGTAGGGAGAGAATGAAGGGACAACGGGCAAGGTGGGGGCAGCAAGGATGGAAGCCAATGGCCCACTTGTCTGTCCCTGCCCAGACAGGATCTTTAAGCTGTCTGAAGGCCTTTGTGTCCACCTGACTAGTCCACGAAAGGTCAAACACGTCTTGCCTGTCTTCTGCCTCTGCCTGTTAAGGAGGCCACTGTCTCAGCCTACCTCGTGGACACTTAAGGTCTCATTCCATTTTTTTCCTACTGTTGGGAAGTTCTACCTGATGTCTACCCTAACTTTCTCCTGCTGTTGGTCACAAATGAACAACTCTGCCCTCAGACTCCCTAAAGTCTAAAGTGGTCTGTCCTCACCTCACTCCACGTGGCAGGAAAGGAAAACGTAGGACGCAGTCCTGGCCTTTCTAAGACAAGAGAAGCCACAGAGGTTTGAGTTATCCAAAATGACTTCAAGACAACCCAGTTCAGAGTCCTCACGTGCTCCTTCTGGCCTCTCCTTTTACTCCAGGGACACCCCATCACTGTCTCCCATGGTTACTGAACCTTTTTCCCATGTCCCCACATCTAGGGGAAAATCATTAATTAATTCAACCATTTATTTGACACACATAGTACCTTCTTTGTGAAAAACCCTATTCCAGTGAAGGAGTCAAGAGACAAATGAGAAACTGAAGTAACAACTTTGCTTCAAGGCTATTGTAACTTCCAGGAAGGAAATAACATGGGTGGGGGGTAGTATCCTTCTGGGGGATGGTCAGTCCAGGAAGGCTTCATAGAGGAGGCAGCATTTGAGCTGAGACCTGATAGAAAAGAACTGTGCAGGCCAAGAGGGATGGGTGTGTCAGTTGGGTAGTCCAGGAAGTACATTCTAAGATGGAGTTGGGAATTCTGTTTGCCCCTGCAGAAGGCGCTCCAACCGCCCACCCCTACGTGCCACCCCCTCCCAGAATGCATGGCCCAGCTCTGTGCCCTTGGCTTTGGGCTGCAGGAGCCCAGCTAAGGGCTGGAGGGAAGAGAACAAGATCAGGGAATTCTTTCCTGGGTCCCTCCTCTCCCCAACACCAGAGAGGTTTTTGGGCACCTGTTCTGTGCAGTTCTCTCTCCTGTTGGTTTCCTGTGACCCCCTGTCCTGTCACCCCTCTGGGCCTGCAGTGGTCACAGGCCTGGAGCTTCTGGCCCAGGTTGCTGTACCTCGGGCTGGCTTCCCCAGCACCCCGCCCACAGGCTTTGGATTTAATCCCTTCGTCAATAAGCTTTCCTAGAATTATCCTCCTTCAGGAGGGCCATCTGCCCCCTCCCAGGTCCCTGACTCCAGGGGAGAGGCCATGGCGGGTCAGGGAGGGTTCCCCAGGCTGTGGCAAGGAAGTGGGTTTTTTTCCTAAGAGTGGGTTTCAGTCGGCAAAGGGTTTTAAACAGAGCGTAGCCAAACCTTCCGAGCCTGGCAACCACAGGCCTGGGTGTGTTGACCCGAAGGCTTACTGATAACATAAACAGCAAGTGAACGCTCTTTTGATGGTGTATGTATGTATGATATGATATACTCTTACAACAAAAGAAGCTAGAGACAAGAAAATGCTATTAAGAAAATCATAAAGGAGGGGTGCCTAGGTGGCTCAGTGGGTTAAAGCCTCTGCCTTCGGCTCGGGTCATGATCCCAGGGTCCTGGGATCGAGCCCCTCATCCGGCTCTCTGCCCAGCAGGGAGCCTGCTTCCTCCCCTCTCTCTGCCTGCCTCTCTGCCTGCTTGTGATCTCTGCCTGTCAAATAAATAAATAAAATTTAAAAAAAAAAAGAATCATAAAGGAGAGAAAATACATTTATAGTCTTGAATTGTATTTATGGAAAAAAAATCTGCATACAAGTGGACCCACACAGTTCAAGCAAAGGTCATGCTGTTCATGGGCCAACCAGATTTCCCAAGGAGGACATACTGACTACAGATCCTGGGGGTTAGGGTTTAATCGTATCCTGTTGGCGGGGGGGGGGGGGTGTCACAGTTCTCCCCACTATACAACCCCTTTACGCTAACCTGTATTAGGATTGCCTAAAAGATGCTGTGGTCCCAAACATAGCTTCAAATCTTGGCGGCTCTCATGCAAAAGTTTGTCTGGTTGCTTTCGTTTTGTGGTTCCACCACACCAGCATGGGGCTACTGGGATTAGCACGGTGAAAGGGGCAGACAGGGAGCTCATGTGGTCACCAACAAGTTCATTACCACCAGACCCAGCCTGTGCTCTCCAGGCGCCGTAGGCCCAAGTCGCTTCGGGGCACGGCCACTCCTCCCTCAGTTCTGCAGCTGATGGCATCTCTAAATGGGCACCAGGCGCCTAAGCTGAACACCTCGGAATGCCAAAGCCACAGAGGGGTCAAAGGCACATTCACGGCACCTGGGTGGCTCAGTCAGTTAAGCGACTTTTAGATCAGGCCATGATCCCAGGGTCCTGGGATTGAGCCCTGCATCGGGCTCCCTGCTCAGTAGGGAGCCTGCTTCTCCCTCTGCTCCTCCCCATTCTCTATCTTACTCAAATAAATTTTTTTTTTTAAGAGTCACAGTCAAAGCTACTCTCCGCAGAAGAGCCCCAAAGCTATGTTGTTTAGGCCCCTGTGTCTTACAAAGCCTTCTGAGAAACGATCAAACCCTGAATGGGGCCTGCGATGTAAATGAGCACAGCTGAGCACGCGGAGCCCCACACGAGGCAACAGAGAACGGTGGGGACTGTGGCAAAACAGAGGCCACGCCTCATCTAAACCGGGCAGCTGTGATTGAGCTCCGGCTACTGGCTGCCATGCGAAAGTTGGCACCCAGGACTGCCAGATCTTGGGGCATTTTTAAAAGAAAGCCAGAAAGTCAGATTTCTACATGGAGTTGCCCAAGTTTCAAAATGCTGTTCAGGCTGGATTCAGCCCACAGGCCACGAGCTTGCAAGCCGGCTTTAGTGAGACAAGTTTTTCCATCTCCCCAGCTCTCCGCTCTACAGCCTGGCTCTCTGACTATCCACAGGACATGGACCTGTGTCAAATAGGGGCAGAGCCAGGAACAATCCCCTCCCCTGCTGACCTCAGAGTCACCCTCCCTCAAATAGCCAGGGCTTCTCCCGGTGGGTCAGGCAGATGGGTCCGACTACCCCCCCTCCCCGCCCCCGTGGGGCTAAGTCCCTCCCCAAGGCCTCCTTTCAAAATGAGAACTGGCAGGCCCGCAGCACAGAGCCTCCAGGCAAGCCTGTGCATGTCCAAAGCCCACTGAGACCTTCAGAGGCTTTTCTGGTTCTCAAGAGAAAGTCCAGACTCGTCACCATGACCCCAGAAGGCTCCTCACTGGCAGTTGGTTCCTGACCCTTGCAGCCTGTGATTTTGTCCCTCAAACGGATCCCTGATGACCCCAGTGCCATTTCTTCACCCTGCCCCCCAACCCCAACCCCAACCGTACCCATTTTGGATAGAGGGAACTTCTTGCTGTCTGTCTTCCCTCTGGACCTTTGCAGGACTGTGCCTGAAGCATCCCTCCCACCACAACCCCCACCCAACACTCCTGTGTTTCTGTAGGTAGTAGCTCAGAAGCCACGTGTCCCTTCTTCCAGGACGCTTCTCCCCTTCTCCGACCATGTGTACCAGTTTAGGGGCAGAGGACAGATGTTCCCACAGCCTGCTGGAGTTTCCCCTTAGCGCTTAATTCTCTTCCCTGAGAGAGGGAGGGGACAGGGACGGTAACTGCTGTGTTTCCAAGTGTCTCCCAGCATCACGCCCGAGGCCAAGCAAATGCTTCAGTATTTGCAGTAGGAAGAAAGGAAGGAAGGAAAGAGGGAAGGAAAGAAGGGAGGGAAGAGGGGAAGGAAGAAGAGGGAGCGACTTTCCCTGTTTCCATCTCTCTCTCTTTCCTTTTCTGTCCATCTCCCTCCCTGCTCTCTGTCCTCATCTCTGGAGTTCTGAAATCTTCCCTGACAATGCAGAGGATCATCTGTTTCTGAGTGGGCCTCTCCATCTTGGACCAGCAGGCCGTCTTGCCCTCGCCACCCCCACCCCACCAAGGCGTCCCTCCGGGAACGCTGCTCTTCGACCTCAGGACGTGAAGCGTCTAGGGGGGGGTCGCTCCAGATGTTTCTCCGCAGGGGGTCCTGAGGCTGGACCGCAGGGGTGCCGAGGTCGCGCAAGGGACTGGGCATGCCACGGCCCGGAGCGGCGGGGCTGGCGGCGGGCGGTGGGGCTCAGAGGCGGGGAGAGGAGAGAGGGGAGGGAGGGCGGGGCGGCGCGGGGCGGGCCCGAGCGCGCCCCCCTCCCTGCGCAGCCCGCGCCCTCCCAGCCCAGCAGGCCACATCTGGCGGCTGCCCCCTCCTTGTTTCCGCTGCATCCAGACTTCCTCCGGCGGTGGCTGGAGGCTGCGCATCTGGGGCTTGAAACATACAAAGGGGCTGCCAGGACCGGCGGGAACGGGCTGCGGCGGCGGCGCGGGCTGGGGGCGCGGGGGCCGGACCATGCGCCGCTGAGCGGGGCCAAGCCCAGGCCACCGAGTCGAGCGGCCCCTCGGAGCGCAGCGCCGCGCGGCGGAGCAGGCGCCAACCAGGCGGCGACGCGGCCACACGCACCGAGCCAGCGACCCCCCGGGCGACGCTCGGGGCCCGGGAGCGCAATGACCGAGGCGCGAGGGGCCCGGGGCGCGCTCGCCGGCCCGCTGCGGGTGCTCTGCGTGCTGGGCTGCCTGTGGGGCCGCGCCGCCGCCGCGCCGTCGCCCATCATCAAGTTCCCTGGCGATGTTGCCCCCAAAACGGACAAAGAGCTGGCTGTGGTGAGTCGCAGCGCCCGCAGGCGGGAGTCAAGTTCGGAGAAACTTCCGAGGACGGGGGTCTCCCGAGCGACCGTCCCCGCGGTGGGCACGCGGCGTGGGGAGGAGCTTCGGGAAATGGCTTGGGAAGGGGGGCGCTTTCTTTGGGCTGGCTGAGGGAGGGATCTCTGGCAAACTGTAGGGGAGCCTTAGTAACTGGAGAAGGCCTTTGATAAACAACTTGGCGACTTCGGAGACCGGCAGGGTGGGCTTCTCGCTGGTGGTGGTAGGCAGGGGACGCTTTGGCAAACAGCTGGAAGGGAGCTCCTCGGTAAATAACGGCGGCATTGTCTAGTATCTGGGGGATCTGGCACGGGAGCCGCTCCGTAAACAACTTTTGGACACATCTGGGAGGTTGGCTAACAGGCCCTTGGCAAGCGTCTTCCTAGGCCTTTGGCTAAAGGCCTGAAAGGGGTCTCTTTTGAAAACGGAGGATCCGTTGAACCCCTGTGAGATTTTGGGAAGAGGGTCCTTTGGCACACAATTTGGGTTAACTTTTGCACACGTGTGGCTGAGAACTCAGGGCAGAGCAGAGCTTGGCCAACGTCAAGGCACCTTTGGCATACATCTGGAGAGAGGCCCTGGAGCGGATCTTTTGGCAAGTTTGGGAGGCAGGAGGGAAGCAGAGAGCGCATCTTTTTCACCTGGCTCAGTGGACCAGTTGGCCAGGAGGGTCAAGGGTTGCACCTCGGAAAGTTTCCTCGAACTTCTGCAGCGGGGTTGGAGAACCAGAGGACTGAACTGGCCACTGGCCGGCCAGGCGCCCGGAGGGGCGGGTGCACGAGGGCCCTGGCGCGTGGGGCGGGGGCGGATGGAGCCCCGAGCTCTGGTCGGAGCACCGCCAGCCCGCCCTCCCTCCTGGCAGGGCTCCGAGCTGTGGCTCAGAGGTTGTTTTGCCGCAAGCTGGGCCGGCTGGAGGAGCTCCCCCATGCCCTGCCACAGACCACAGACCGCGTTACACAAGGGGGCTGGGGGCATCAGAGGTGCACTTCCTCTCACCCTGTGAGCGCCTCGGGGGCAGGGACCCCTCCAGATGCGCCTTCCAGCCTGCTAGACGTCTACTTCCTTACTCCTTCAGCCACCAGAGAAATCTATTCTCCTGCATCCTTGTCCCCAACCAGCCTAGGACAGGACTTTCATACCCTCTGGTCACCCAAGGAACCCCTTCTTGGGATGTGACACCATCACTCCTCTTCCCTGCATACAGGGCTCTGACCCTGCTGGGCAAATGGGTGGGGAGACCTTACATTTATAGGGGGCTCCTTATTTCAGGGGCCTGAAGCTGGCCTGCACGATGAGATGGCCGTTGGTAGAGGGTGAGCTCTGGAGCCTTGAAAAATCTTGGTGGGTCCCCACACCTCCTACAGCACGGAGAAGTTGGTGTAGCCTGGAGGCCATGCAGGAGGAGGCTTGAGGAGCCTTTTCTGGACTTACATTGCCTGGTTTCATGTTGGGGAGTCACGAGCAACTGGCCTCCTTGGGGAATGGACTTCACTTCTCATTCTCAGCCGCTTCTGCAAACAGCATGATGGTGGAGTCTCGGGGTTAAGGGGAAAGTCATCCAGGACACCTTGAAGCATACCCGGGTCATGGTAGACACTCAACAAGAGATATATTTGTCATCATTGTTATTGTTACTATTATTATAGTCTCTATTCCCCTTTCCTAACTACCCCCCCCAAAACGTTAGGGCCCCTGTAGTAAAGTCTCTGGGTTTTTTTTTCATTATTCCGACATGGCACACATCACACATCCCATTTTCCATTGACTGTGGTCCATCTGCCTCCCCATACCAGGGTCTGAACCCTGGAGACTAGAAACTTCTGCCGTGTTCACCAGTTTCTCCCCAGTACTGGCACAGGGCTTGACACACGGTAGGAGCCAAAAAACATTTGTTGAACAGATAAATGAGCTCGTTCATCCCTGAAACTCCCTAGAGGCCTGTTTGCTTTAGACCTCAGTGAGCACAGAGAACGGGATGATTTTCTTTTTAGAAAGGACCTCTCCGGGATTTGAACCCGGGTCTGTCTGCTCCTGGAGTCCAGACACATAAGCCTTGAATCTCTTTATAAGGAAAGTGAGGGAACCAGTCCTGCCGTCATCAGCAGTGGGGTGAATTAAAAGAATGGTCAGAGGTAAAGAAGAGAGGCAGAGAGTTAGGAGTTCTGAGCATGGGCTCCGGAACCGCATGGCTTGGGTCCGAATCCCCTTCTGCCATATGTGAGCTGTGGGTTCTTAGGCAAGTTTCTTAACCTCTCTGTGCTTTAATGTCTTTCTCTGTATGAGGGAGGTAGTACGAGTAACGCATTATGGAGTTGCTATATGGGGCATACAGTAAGCGCCCACTCCATGCCATGTGTTACATCTTTTCTGTCACTCAGCTGGTGGGCGAAAGAGCGGGTTTGGGATCCTGGGAGGCTACCCAGGACCGTTGGGTCCCAGACTGCTTGGGTCAGTAGGATGCCGTGTTCATTTCTTCTAGCAATATCTGAACACCTTCTATGGCTGCCCCAAGGAGAGTTGTAACCTGTTTGTGCTGAAGGACACACTGAAGAAGATGCAGAAGTTCTTCGGGCTGCCGCAGACAGGGGAGCTCGACCAGAGCACCATCGAGACCATGCGGAAGCCACGTTGTGGCAACCCCGACGTGGCCAACTACAACTTCTTCCCCCGCAAGCCCAAGTGGGACAAGAACCAGATCACATACAGGTGCCAAGGCTGGGCGGCTGGAAACAGGGCCCCGGGGCTGTGGGACACTGGGTCTCTTTGTGCCTTGACTTCTCCCTTCTTGGGGTCCTGGGGAGTAGCCGGTGAGGACCTGGCCCCTTAAGTTCTGTCAATAAATTTCTTAGGAAGTGGAGTCAGACCAGAGCTTGAATCTCAAGCTCTTACTGGCTTTGGGGCAGTGGGCTCCTTAGGTTCTGGTGCGTTGAGTCTTGACTCTCCAGTCAACAGAATGGGGCTAAAACCTAACCTTCTTTGTAGGTTCTCTGGGAACTAAGCTTGGTCCCATATATAACGGGATATCAAGACAGACATCAGCATCCAGCATACAGTGAGAGCACAAGGAATGCTAGTCACTCTTGTTCTTAGACAGGCTCGCTAGGGCAGGGTGGAGGGAGTTGATGACTGGCTGCTGATTGAATTTTATATTCTATCATTGAGTTGTTACCATGGGTCGTTGGTTGGGCTGAGAGCTCTGTTCTGTATGGCTCATGCTGGATTCCAAGGGTAAACTCTCTGTCTCATAGCCTCCCTGCCCACCACCCAGAGGTGAGAAAGGAGACTCTTGAGCTGGGGGCATGGGGATGCGGGCTGGTCTAGGGCTCCACGAAAGCTCAAGGCATTCTGGGCGGGCTGTTCTCCCAGTGAGTTCTGCTCCACACGCACACATACACCTGCCCACGTGTACACACTCATGCACTCAGTTGTGCACACAGCAACCTGTGTACTCCTTACGTGCTCAGGCACACACTCAGGAATGGCACGCGGGCACGCACACTCACACCCGTTCCTGCACGGTCACACAGCGGCACACATACGTTTGGGCATGGATGTGCACACTTACATGCATGTGCACACTCCCATTCCCCCGTGCACACAGACACACTCGCATGCATTTCTACCCCCTGCAGGATCATTGGCTACACACCGGACCTGGACCCTGAGACGGTGGATGATGCCTTTGCCCGTGCCTTCCAAGTCTGGAGTGACGTAACTCCGCTACGATTTTCTCGTATCCACGATGGGGAGGCGGACATCATGATCAACTTCGGCCGCTGGGGTAGGCAGAAGAGGGGTGCAGAGACAGAGGGGCAGTCTGGCCATCAGGGGGCCCGGGATACTGAGTAGAGCTTAGACAAGAGGGTAGAAGGTGTAGACACTGGGCGGCCACACTGATTGGGGTCAGGTGACGTGACAGAGGGATCCTGAAGGCCGGTGGTCTGTCTGCCCCGCCCAGCATGGTGGCCACTAGGGGCACAGGGCCATTCACATTTAAATTAGTTAGAATTAAACTGAACTGGAAACTCCGTTTCTCCGTCACACTAGCCACATTTTGGCTTCTCAGTGGCCACATGAGATCAGTGGCTCTTGAACTGAACGGAACAAAGAATACCCCATCATCACAGAAAGTTCTCTTGGCTAATGCTGGCAGACATGGAGGCATTCTAGATGTGAGAGTGAGTCAGGAAGAGTGGAGCAGTGTAGACTTGGGAGGAAGTGGGCTAGATCCAGGGACCAAGGACGCCATGTGGATTGGTCCTATGAACGCTGGCGGCAGTGTGGACCTGAAGGTGGGTGGTGTGGACATTGTGAGTGGTAGCATGATGTGGGTAAATGACACGGGCACAGGCAACAGTGTTGATAGGCGGGTGGGCAGCGTGCTCCTGGGTGGCAAAGCAGAGCTGAAGGTTAACATTGTGGATTTTGGAGATGGGATGACTTGAGGGTAAGCGACAGGCTGGACGGGCAGTGTGGGTGTGTACAGTGTAGGTGATACAGACAACGGTACAGATGAGGGACAGTAGAGAGTGGCGAGGACATGGGTGGACGTATTGGTCTGTGGGTAGGTATGATGTTGCCGGCCGTCATGTGGACAGTGAAGGTCAGCGGTAGAGATAACGGGGAGCCATATAGACTTGAGGGGACAGCGCAGACCATCGGATGATAACAGTCAAGTCAGGAACTCTCTGCTGAGATGCTCTGTTCCCAGGATTGAATAACCACACCGGACAGGGAAAGGGATGGACGTCAGGGCAGCTAAGGGCCCACGGATGGGAGTGTGGCCGGGTTTCGGGGCCCAGCTGGAGCAGTTGGAAGCCGACACCCTGTGTGTTGCAGAACATGGAGATGGATACCCTTTCGATGGCAAGGACGGGCTCCTGGCTCATGCCTTTGCCCCCGGTCCCGGCGTTGGGGGAGACTCCCACTTTGACGACGATGAGCTGTGGACCCTGGGAGAAGGGCAAGGTAAGAGAGTGAATATCCGGGTCATGCCTGGGTCTCCTCTCTGGTCCGCCTCATGCCTCGCTGTCCCTTGGCCACAAGGACTGTGGCTTCCCTGGCCACCTCAGGCCCCTCCATCTGCTCTGATGGGACCAGAGAGCCAGCCGTGGGAGGGAGGTCCCATAACCCGGCTGAGTCAGAATCCCGGTCTCCAAAGAAGCGCCCAGAGGGGCTGACCACCCACCCTGTGCTGCCCACAGTGGTCCGAGTGAAGTATGGGAATGCCGACGGCGAGTACTGCAAGTTCCCCTTCCTGTTCAACGGCCGGGAGTACACCAGCTGCACAGACACGGGCCGCTCCGACGGCTTCCTCTGGTGCTCCACCACCTATAATTTCGAAAAGGACGGCAAGTACGGCTTCTGCCCCCACGAAGGTGAGCGACCGCCTGGCCCCAGGCTTTCCTCCTCAGCCTCCACCTCCCTGGGTCGCCCCCCCACTCCCATGCCCACTCCTCCACAGGCCTGATGCTGCCCATCAGCCAGCATCCCCCCACCGCCTCATTCGCGCAGCCCCCCCCCAACTGAGCCACAGCTGCATCCTTCTTGTCCACCCATTTACGTGATACTGTCATTAAACCAGTTGGTTCGTTGGTTTGTTTTGTCGTTAGCAATAATAGTTGTGAAATCACAGGTTTGATGTGCTAATTATGTTTTTTCTAGTATGTGTGAGAAATGAACTTGGAACTACTCAAATGCCCGGTGGTTCTCTCTAGAATCACTCTCTACCCCCAGACCAGGATTGGGGGGGTAGGGGCGTGCCTCAAGGACATGAGGAGAGGCTGGGGGATGGATTGAAAGCCCAGCAGCGGGAGTGGGAGGCAAGATGCAGACACTGAGGCTGGTACCCAACCCGGCTTGGGGACTCTGGCCCTGGGAATGTCAGTGATTGTTTCTGGTCTTGATGCTAACTCTTCCTGCGTGTGTGTGTGTGTGTGTGTGTGTGTGTGTGTGTGTGTTTGACACACACACATCTGGGTGTGGGGGCGGTTTCATATCTGTCTGAGTCTTTGTCTTTGCTTGTGTCTCCATCTCTGTGTCTTGGCAAAGGAAGTAGGCCTGACTCAGTATTCTCGTATGTGTTTTTGCCAATGCTTGGGACACGACATTTTCAGATATTTTGAAACCATATAGAGGGAGAAGTTTTTTAAAGGGGTAAGGTACTGACCTACACACTCAATCCTTTTTTAATATATTCTTCACAGTGAGACACACTCTGTAACCAGAAATCCTAAAAAGACAGCATGCACATCTTCGTACGTGGTCACATCATTAGATTGGATGATTCTAGAAGTCAAAAGTCCAGAAAACTGGGGGGGACATGGGAAAAAAACCCAAAAATTAATTTTGCGGATACGTGTTTCTTCTCCATCCCGTAAAGACTCTTTGATCTATCTATGCCTCTGTCTTTTCAGCTGTAATTTGACGTGTTTGTGACTCTCTCTGACCCCACTGCAACTGAACGCTGAGCACCAGCCATCTTAACAGAAGGGAGGGAACAAAGAGCTAGTTAATCATGTTCCTGTTTACACTTTTAATACCAAATCTCTCACAATACTTTGTATTAAGTAAGAGTTCAAGCCATTGACCATTCATGAGTCAGAAACTTTTAAACAAAAGTAGTTTATGTATGTGGCTTTTCCCAGGAGGGATTCAAGCAGCCTTAACCATGCCATGTGTCAGTCCCTATGATTAGAACAGAATGCCTTGATCGTAGAAGTGGAAACAGCTGTAATTCATAAGTCTGGTTTTTCCTTGCACTGGGCATTAGCCATTTACTTGGTCTTTAGCCAGATGCAAATACGTAGAACACGCACGGGTTTGGGTCTTGGGATAGATGTTCTGGTTACTCAGGCCCTCCTGACTGCTGAGTCAGTGGCTGTTTTTCTTTATCTTTGTTGGGGGCTGGATCTGAAAGGAGATAGGGGACTTCCTGGGGGGTAGACCTGCAGCTGTCTGCAGAGCAAAGGCAGAGGCTGGCCTCTGTGGAGGTTAACACTTTGCCTTTCCTTCTCTGAGGTCACCAAGGCATCTCTGGCTTCAGTTTGGGCTCTCCCCAGTGTCTCATTGTTTCTGGCTTTGCGGGGGAAGGTCTCCTGGTTGGGGAGAGGGGAGTAGTGAGGATATGGGGCCCTGATCCTGTGATCCCTGGCCCCCATTTTGGTCATGGTGGAGTTAACGGGGGGCTGATGAGGTCACTTCTGGCGCCTCTGCACACAGACTGTCCTTGTTACGCACTTGTGGTTTTGCTCATTGGCAATTCCGGAGACACATCATTTTGTAGCTTTGGGGTGGATGAACGCACGGGGGAGCGGGGGGAGAACCCACCCAGATGAGCCCAGACTCTGAACCCCACTCTCCCCCCAATCCTCCAGTCCTAGCCTCTGTCCTGGGGAGATTGGAGAGGGAACTCAGAGGGCGTGTTAAAAGGTTTCTGAAGACACCACCTCCCTTCCGTTCCCTCTGTCCTCCTCTGCTCCTCCTCTCTGTCCAGCAGGGACCACAGCAGGCCATCCAGGAAAGCCCCTGGGGTTGAAAGGGAGGTGAAGCTTCCTGTGTGTGTGTTTGTGTGTGTGTGCGCGCGCAAGCACGCACGCGTGCGCACGTGTGCTAAAGACTGTGAGCAAGAGAGAGAGGAGGACCAGGAGCCTTCTCAGAACTGTTTTCCTATCTCTCCAATGGAAAGACTCTTATGGTCCTGCCAACCACAATCTGCATGGCGTGGGCACGGCCAGGCAGCTTGGACCGTGTCCTTGAGGTGTGGGCCGGGCTCTGCAGATCCTGTGCTATGTGCCAGGTTTTAACCGTTTCATTGTTGGGAGGAAGGGGTTTGGGTGCGTTCAGGCAGGCGTCCCTAAGGTCTCTGGGAAGGGATGGAGCTGGCCAGGGAGGCAGGGATGCTCTCCAGGAGCCCGGAGAAGCACCAAGTCCCCCACCACTGGAGACGGTTTTGAATATTCTCACGATGCTGTAACCTCGCTGGTGTGACTTGGCCGCCAGCGCCATCCCCATGCAGGCGCCCAGCTGATCCCCAGCCAGGCAGGCGGGTGGCCTCTCACATTCGCACCCTTCCCCTCTCTCCCCGCCTCCCCAGCCCTGTTCACCATGGGTGGCAACGCTGATGGACAGCCCTGCAAGTTCCCGTTCCGCTTCCAGGGTACATCTTACGACAGCTGCACCACGGAGGGCCGCACGGACGGCTACCGCTGGTGCGGCACCACCGAGGACTACGACCGTGACAAGAAGTATGGCTTCTGCCCCGAGACTGGTGGGTGTCACTGCCTCTCCCTGCCCCTCCCTGCCCCTCGGGGCCGGCAGCCTGCCCTGCGAGAGAAAACCTACCAGAGCCCCTTCCCCACCCCAACCTCCTTTCCCCAGGACTGGGGTGCCAGCCAGAGTGCTTAGCGGCTGGGACAGCGTGGGCACCCACATCAGGACAGACAGTGCATGGGCACCAGTAGCCCGTTGAGCTGAGTTGGGGATGCCTAACATCCGGCCAGCTCAGAACCCTGTCTGAATGGTCCACATTCCCTCAGCTTTCCGGGTAATCCTCTCTCTCTCTCTTTCCCCGTCTCATCTTCAAGTTTTTCTTCCCTGCCTTTCTTTGCTCTCATCCGCATCTCTAGCCTTCAGTTGCTGTTTTACAGCAAGGACTCCCTGCTTTCTTTCTTCCTCCCTCTGTCCTTGCTTCTTTTTGCTTCTCCCAGCAGATCTTTACCGAACACCTGCTTTCTGCTGGAGACCCAGGTAGGTCCTCCCTAGGACCCTGCGTGAGGGTGCTCACGGTCTAAGGAAGTATATTGGCACCGTTAGCTCTGCCCGGCCCCTTCTGCCTCGGGTCCCTCTGGCCCCATCCATGGGAGGCTGAATTAAGCTCTGGAATCTGGTTGTGTGGGTTGAGTCTTAGCCCTCACACTTCTGGCAATAAACTGCTCAGGCAAGTTTCTTTACTTCTCCGAGCTCCATTTTCCCATCCATGAAACGGGGGGGGTAATGAATGGTCCCTACTGCCCAGGGTTGTCGAGACATGTATAAAGTGCTTGCTTCAGGGCCCGGGGCTGAGCGAGTACCCCGGACGTGTGGCTCATTAAAGTCCACATTGTGTCATTCCCTGGTGGTGGCCTCAGATGACTTACTGCCCCCTGACCCGTATCCCTCCCTCCACAGCCATGTCCACCGTTGGCGGGAACTCGGAAGGCGCCCCCTGTGTCTTCCCCTTCACCTTCTTGGGCAACAAGCATGAGAGCTGTACCAGTGCGGGCCGCAGTGATGGCAAAATGTGGTGTGCGACTACGGCCAACTATGACGATGACCGCAAATGGGGCTTCTGCCCCGACCAAGGTACAAGGCTCTGACCACTGGGCAGAAACACCAGACACCGCCCCGCCCCTGCACCAGAAACCTTCCAGGGCACCCCCACCACTTATGGCATAGACTCCAACCCCCCAGACCCCCGCTTGTGTTGGTTGAGACACGGTGGTGGCAGAGGTCCTGCCCAACCACGGAGATGCTGTCTTTCCCCTCCAGTCTTGACCACCCTTCCAGTGGGGTTCTTACTACCCCAAACATTCAGCACTGGGCACAGGGTATCCTATACCAGAGAATGATTCCCCTATGGGGCATCCCCACCTTCAAGGGGCTGGGTGGGCAGGAGAAGGGAAGAAAACGGAAGTAACCTCATTCTCCAATGCCACTGTCCACACAGCACGAGAGCCCCCCGAGCCTTCCTTGCCCCCTCGACACCATCCTTGGCCAAGTTGTGAATGGGGGTTCTCTGACAGTGCTGAGTGCTAAGGACAGAGCCACCTGAGACAGCTCTCAGCCCTCCAGGGCACACAGGCTGGGGCAGGAGAGTGACCAGGAGGTAGGCCATGACCTTACCATGTGGTCAGCACAGTGAGCAGGCTGCCTGGGGTTCCTATCTGATGGCCCCGATGGCCAGGTGAGAGGGTTGGTCCGTGGCTGGTCAGAATTCGATCAGCCTCTTTTTCTGTGACTTTTCTTCTTTTTTACTCACAGTGAGGTGGAGTTTGGATCATGCTAACTGAAAGAGGCTGGACAAAGGAGTTTTTTTTAACCCCTGTCGAACAGCATGCTGGGGCCTAACTCTGCCCCAGTTTCTCCTTAGAGGCGGGAGTCTCCCTCTGCTGGTAAATGGCGTGAGACTCTGGAGCTGGTGTGGCACCTTGGGGTGTACGTTAGATTCCCAGGGCTGTCATAGCCCAGTGCCACAACCTGGGTGTCTTAAAACGATAGGAATTTATTCTCGTGCATTTTAGAGCCTACAAGTCCAAAGTCAAGGCATTGGTAGGGCCAAGTTCTCCCTGAGGGCTACATTGTTCCTGTCTCTGCCTCTCTTGTTACGTGGCCTCCTATGTATCTTCTCTTCGTAGAATGACACGGTCACATTGGATTAAGGGCCCACTGTACCCCAGGATGACCTCATTTTCACTGAATTTATCTGCAAAGAAGCTATTTCCAAATAAGTTCCCATTCCGCGGTGCTCGGGGCTAGGCATCCCACTTATCTTTTTGGGGAGACTCAATGCATCCCACAGCAGGGTATGAAATGGGGTTTGCTCTCTGTGGCCGAGCCTGGGCAGCCACTCCAATGGAGAGTGGTTTTTACTGCTTCCTGGGGGAGATATGGCAGACCCACTCTCTTACCTCCTTGGAGACCGGGCATGCAAGGTTTGCCCCTACTCTTTGTAAAGAAACACATAGAGCCAGAGAACGGGATTTTTAACAAACGGGACTTGAAGTAGAGGATTTGCAGCCGCTTCTTGCTCTCCTTTATAGCTCCCAGGAAGCCCACCCTGGAAGGGGACAAAGGGACTTTGGCTGGCCCTTCTTGAAGGCAATGGGCATAGTCTCTTGGTCCCGGAACTCTTAGGAGAAAGAAGAATGGATATGAGCCAACCGCAGAGCTCTCAGCCCTGCTAAGGTCCCCACTGCTGGGGCCAGAGCCTCGCTGCTCTCTCAGCTCTCTCCCTGTCTCTCTGCCCCCACCCCTTCCCTCCTCCTGCGGCCCTCAGGGTACAGTTTGTTCCTGGTGGCAGCCCATGAGTTTGGCCACGCAATGGGGCTGGAGCACTCGGAGGACCCTGGAGCCCTGATGGCGCCCATTTACACGTTCACCAAGAACTTCCGCCTGTCCCATGACGACGTCAAGGGCATTCAAGAGCTCTATGGTAACTCTCAGCTTGGGGGCCTCCGGATGGGGGTCTGGGGCTGCCTGCAGCCTGGGATGGAGGCCCAGGGTTCTCCAGGACTGCAGGAGACAAAGGCAGGCGGCAGGAGCGTTGATCTGGGCTGGGGGTAGCAGACAACCCCCGCAAGGGTTAGCCCCTTTCCTTTGGATGGTCCTTTTCCTTTCCAAATAACACCAGCGTTCACGCCCCTCTTGGCTTCCCAGAGCCACTGCGCGAGGTCGGCAGGGGAGAAACTGGTCCCCCACTTTCTAGATGTGTAAACTGAGGCCCAAGTTAAGCGACCCTTCTGGCTCAGGGTCACCAGGTTTAGAATCCAGGTTTAACGAGCTAAACACAGGGAAGAATTGCCCAGTGTATAGAAAGACCCTGATGATACGGGGAATGAAAGTGTCTGGTTTTCATGCCGATTTTTTTCTTCTCTTTTAAGATTTTATTTATTTATGTGTGAGAGAGAGACAGAGATAGCAAGAGAGAGCATGAGCCAGGAGGAAAGGGGGAAGCAGGCTCTCCACTGAGCAGGAAGCCTGAAGAGGGGTTTGATCCCAGGACCCTGAGATCATGACCTGAGCCGAAGGCAGATGCTTAACCGACTGAGCCACTCAGGCGCCTCTGATTGCTTTTTTACTTTAATGTGCAGTAGGCACAGTCCCACCAGAGCTTGAAACCAGTGTTAAATTTATTAACACTTATAATGAGGTTAGAGTGGGCCCATTAAAAAAAAAAAAAAAGGTAGCTATAAAATGGTCCTGGACCAAGTCACAGCAGCGGGGGTGGTGCTGGATGACAGGGCTAGGGGCACATGGATTTAGGAATGAACACCAGATCCAGGGATAGACGCTGGGTTCGCATGCATCCACCACTCACCAACAGCAAGAGAGGGAGCAGGTCTTTACCTCCCTAGACTTGGTTTCCTCATCTCTAAACGGTGGCCAGTTGCCATGAGGGGCAAAGGGATGAATCCTGGAGAAAGTTCCACACACCCAGTGCTGGACACAGAGGTGGCTGCGGATGTCCCTGACTGTCCTGTAGGCTTGAGAACCAGAGCTTTGGGTTTGAATGGTTGGGCGAGTCACTCAACCTCTGTGGGCCTCAGTTTTCCCATCTGTAAAACAGAAGTAATAATGATAGTAATAATGGTGGTGGGGACTGGTCAGGGTGACATCAGCCAACAGCCTCTGTCAAGACTCAGGTTTCTCTTTACTGTCCTCCCCGCTCCACGTCCAGGCGTTCTCTCTGTGTCTTCCCCACGCTCACTCCAAGGCCATAATACTATTTTTTCTGACCTTTCGCAGGCAGGGGTGGGTGGTCTTGGGAGCTCAGCCTGGTGGGGATAGTCGCTGGACCTGGGAGGGTCTGAGGTCACATCCTCCTTCTCCAGGGGCCTCCCCTGACACTGGCACGGGCACCGGCCCCACTCCAACTCTGGGACCCGTCACTCCTGAGATCTGCAAACAGGACATCGTCTTCGATGGCATCTCTCAGATCCGTGGGGAGATCTTCTTCTTTAAGGACCGGTGAGTGTGGGAGCTTGCTCCTTGTTCTTGCCCTCTGCCCATTCCCTGTGATTCTTGCCTCCCCAACCCTCAGTCAGGGAGCCTACTGGGGGCTTCATAGAGCGGCCTGTAGAGGCACTTTGTTCCGGGTATCAGACAGCCCCCAGATGTCAGTGGCTTATGGCAACAGACATCTCTTTCGCTCTCTGCTAGTCTCTGGGTCTGCTCTATTTGCTTTGGTTGTCTGGGTTTCAGTCTGAGGTTTGGGTTCGAGGATGTTCAGCACGTCTCTCATTCTCCCGGGGTTAGCAGCTGCTCGATGCAGATGACAAGCACAAGAGGCCGAATCAAACCACATGAGCACATTTAAAGCCTCCACTCACATCATGTCTGAGAATTTTCCATTGACTGAAGCAGATCGCACGGCCAGCCCCAATGGGCCCTGCTGTCAAGGGTGGTGCCATGAGGTCACATGGCAAACGCACATGGATGTAGAATTTTGAAATAGGGGTGGAGGGAAGAATTGGGAACAACAATCCAGGCTCCCAAAGGCTTTCTCCTGGAATGGCCTTGACCCCAGACAGCCAGATCGTTCCTTGGAGGGGGAGCGAGTAACCACAGGGGAGGTGTGGTCGCCTTTGTGCTAGAGATAAAGGCCCCAGCTCAATCAGCCAAGAGCTGAGACTCACCCAGCCGCCCTAGCCCTCCCAGAGAATGGCAGACATAATGTGGGACTGCATTAAGGCGTCTGCCCATCATCCATCTGTACATAAGTACATGCATACATACACCCATCATTCATCTCTTTGCCCATCATCTATCCATCCATCATCTTTTTATCTATTACCCATTGGTCTGTCATTATCCATCCGTCGTCCATCCACCCATCCATTCATCCTACCACCCATCCATCCACACACCCAGCCAGCCATCCACTCATCCTTTCATCCATCCATCCATTCATCCATCCATCCTTCCATCCATCCAGTGTGGTAATTGACAGAATGGGCTCTGGACCCAGATTGCCTGGCTGGGTTGGAATCCAGGATCTGTGGCTTACTGGTTGCGTGAATATAGGCAAGTTAATTATGAGTTTTCTGTGTACCTCGATTTCTTCATCTATAAAACGGGACTAGTATTCTTACCTATTTCATGGGGCTGTTTTTGGGATTCGAGGCTGTAAGATTAGATGCTTAGAATAATTCCTGACATGGGGTAAGTGTATGCGATCACACTAGCTAGGATTGTCAGCAACGAGCCATTTGGGACCTACGGTGCCAGCTACTTTGCTTTAAGAACTGGGGTGGAGGTGGTGTGCTGGGAGCGGAGGGTATGCCTAATGCCTAGAGAAGCGTTCTCAAAGAGAGGTCCGAGAGCCTCCTACGCCAGAGCTCTCTAGGGAGTGAATGTTAGGGGTATGGGTTGCTGTACCTGCCCGAACGCCCTCTGGCTGAAATCTCTGGGAGTGGGCTCCGGGCATCTCCATATTTGCAAATTCCCCATGAGTCTTAGGCACATTGAAGTGTGAGTAGCAGCGGTCAAGTCTGGGAAACAAAGGCAGGGAGAGCTGACAGTAGTCCATAGCTGAGTGAAAGGATGGAATTGCAGAAGCATTTGGAAAATGCTTGCCTGGACAACCTCGAGTCAGGAAAGGTTCTGAGTAGGAAGCAGCACTTCAGAGGGCCTTTAAACTAGAAGCAGATCTGGGGGGAGTGATGAGCTGACAGGTTGGGAGGGTGTTTGGGTCGGGGGCCCTGCAGGACCAGAGCCACAGAGATGTGAGAATTCCTGGCTTGGGGGAGGGAGAGAGAGAGCCTGATGAGGCTAGAAGGTGTTCTGCGAACTTCCGTGAAGGACCTCCTCCTCTGGTCCAGGCCCTGGGCTAGGTGCTGGGGGACAAGGGCCCTGCTTTTTCCAGTCTTCTGGCCCACAGGGAGATGGCCAGGATGCAGAGAAGGGGGGGGAGACTCAAAATGCAGTGAGAAGTCAGGTACCATCGGGTCCCCCTCCCCAACAGAGTCCTTAACCTGGAGCTCTTCCCACTTGGGAGGCCCTGACCACGTTCAGAGCTGAGACATGCGGACCTGGGAAAGGGCGCAGAGCAAAGGCCTGGGTTTGGAGCCATCTGTGGCCTGACACAGCGTCATTTCAAAAAGAAGTTGATGCGTGTTTGATGGGTTCAATGAATTAGCCAGTAAATACTTAAGCACCGCCCATGTGCAGAACGGGTGGTAGGCACTGAGCTGGGGGCAGGGCCAGGGGAGGGGATGAGAAGGGTAATAGGCAAGAAAATTAAACTCAAATCTTGGAGTCAGGTCTGGGTTTGAATCCTGGCAATACCATAATCTCTCTGAGTTTCATTTGTCGGGTAAAGATGGTGATACCTTCTTACAGTATCAGGGTGCCAGGAAGAGGGAACCCCAACTCAAACCAACTTACACAGCAGAGAGAAACTGCTCTCACATGGTATGAAGTCCAGAGGTAGGGCTGCCTCGCGGGATGGAAAACGTTTCACTGATTCAGTGATGCCTTTGTCCACTGCTGTCCTCTGCATTGATTTTTCCTGAAGGCTGGGTCCCTCGTGGTCACACAGTGACTGCCAGGGGCCAGGGTGGGGGTGAGTGGAGGGGGCCGCAGGCTTCCTTGGCCACATCCAACAGGAAAGAGTGAAAGGTTCCCTAGCTGTGAATTCCAAGTCTGTTCGATCTCGTGGGCCCACATGAATCATACAGTCACCGCTGAATCAATGCCACTTACCAAGAAATGCTGATAGGCTTAGACCAGCGGTTCTCAAACAACGGCATGTGTTAGGATCATCTGGAAGGCGTGTTAAGACAGATTGCTGGGCCCCAAGCCCAGAGAGTCTGGTGCATAGGTCCCAAGTGGGACCCAAGAAAGTTGTGTTCCCCAGTTCCCAGATGATGCCCATGCTGCTGGTCTGGGGATCATACTTGGAGACCAGCGGCTTAAGCTCATCAGAATGGGGATGGGATCTGAAGGTGGGCAAGCTTGGATCATAAACACAGGAGTGGGGTGAGGAAGGATGCTACGGAAATAAACGTATCACAGATGCTGGTAGACCACCAAGAGTGCATAGTATCTTGTCATACTGTGAAGATTGCATTTTACAAGACACACAAAGTGCTTGGCACTTAGTAGGCCCTCCATAAATAATAATAGCTCTCACCCTTGCCAAAGTGCACGTGTCCATTCCATTGCAATTCAGGAAATATTTTGAGTACCATCTGCCCCTGCCTCAGTGGAATTCTGGTTCAGTAAGAGACATTTTAACAAACAATCAAACTACTATTCCAAGGCACTCAGTGTTAAAAGCCTCAGAGGAGGAAGACTATGGTAGAGACAGAGGTAGTTAGGGAAGGCTTCCTGGAGGAGGGAGCAAGACAGGGAGCAAAAACGTGGCTTCTCAGCCCTGGCATCTTGCAGAGGGGGCTCTGTCCATTCTCCAATCCCTCTCCAATGTGCCTTTGACCTCGCCTCCCCCTCTGGAGATACCACCACTGGGAAGTTTTTGAGTGGGTTTGGGGAGGCGTATGTGGGAACAGGTGCAGAGTGATGGAAGGTGTGGTTTCCTTTGTCCCCTGCCCCCTACCCCAGGTTCATTTGGCGGACGGTGACGCCACAGAACAAGCCCATGGGGCCCTTGCTGGTAGCCACTTTCTGGCCTGAGCTCCCAGAGAAGATCGATGCGGTGTACGAGGCCCCACAGGAGGAGAAAGCTGTGTTCTTTGCAGGTTTGTGGGAAGGGTTCTGCCTCGCCCTCAGCTCCGCAGGGCTCTGCACCAGGGTTCCTGTGCACCTGTGCGTGCTCCCTTTCCTTTCTGGATCTGTTCTCTCAGTCATTAGTTCCGGAAGCATGGGCTTCAGGGAGAAGGGCTCAGACACCCAGCATCAAACAGCACTAGCCCACGGAGTGAATGTTCCATTACATTTTAATTTTCAGTCCTTCCGACTCCTCTTCTAGAAGCAAAATCCCTGCTCAGTGAGGTGTCTCTAACACTTTTCCAGTACTAGAGCCTTCGGCAGACAGCGATTTTAGCTGGAACTTTTTAAAAGGTCGTGTCATTTTTAACATTTAAAGTGAATTTATTTCCAAAAAATAAATGTCTTTCTATGGATTATAAGATAAATTCCTCAAAAGCAAAGAAGGAAGTAAATAAAAGTACGGGAAATCTCTGTAAGTGGTAAAAACAACCGAGGTAGGGTCCCGTGGCCAACATTTAGGAAACCTTGCTCACCCTGGTTTCTTCAGAACCTACCGTGTGACAGGGGTCCAGGCGCTGACTTCATGGAGCTCACAAGCTAGCAGGGGAGATGGAAAAGCAGGTTTTTAAAAGGAAATGCAGTAAGGCTGTGGCTGGGGAGGGAGGACCTACAGGAGCCTGCCCGGGTCTGAGACGTGGGCCCAAAGGCTCGGCAGTGTGATGCGTATGTGTTCCCCCAGCCAGATCCCTACCTCCTCCATCCCAGAGGGGTCCTGGGCTGTGGTGCCAGTTAGGAGAAGGTCTCATGGCAGGTGTGACATTTAGGGTACGTGGCTCGGTGCGTGAGCGAGGGCTGGAGGTACCCCACCGCCCCCACTCACCTCCTCAGCCAGATAAGCAGTTTGTAAAACCATATACAGGAGACCAGATTCTGGGCACTGAACCGGAAGTGAGCAGGACCCCGTGTCCCCATTGAGAATGGCCACAGCGGGGCCCCCGGCAGTCAGATGACGGAAGGAACAGGCCAGGCTGCGGGATTCCAGCACAAGGAAACAACACAACCTTTGCTTCCGCCCCAGGGAATGAATACTGGGTCTATTCAGCCAGCACCCTGGAGCGAGGGTACCCCAAGCCACTGACCAGCCTGGGGCTGCCTCCTGATGTTCAGCGTGTGGACGCGGCCTTTAATTGGAGCAAGAACAAGAAGACCTACATCTTCGCCGGAGACAAGTTCTGGAGGTGAGGGGTGGGCGGGGAGGGCGCGGAGGAGGGGGGGGGCAGTAGAAAGGAGGTCAGTGCGGCCAGTGTGCGGACGTGGAGAAGATGCTTTATGGTTTCAGGCTTCCTGCGTTAGGGTCGGTGGTTTGGGGCCTCAGATACCCCCTCTCTGACCTCTAACTCGACAGGGCTGCAGGCCCTCTGAGAGGTCCCTGAAGGATGAACAGCACACTGCTGGTACAGGGCTGGTCGGAACCTCCTTTCCTTTTCCAAAGGCTTTTGATAGGGCCCATGTCTGCCCGGTCTGGAGCTTTCCATTTGGGGGCAACTCGCTGCAGAAGGGGATAATAAAAATAAGGCTAATAGCTGCTACTTCTGACTCTATATGCCAGACGTTAGTTATGTCAAGGGCTTTATGAGATCAGTATTGTTACTATTATTCCCATTTTGCAGTTGAGTCAACTGGAGTTCAGAGAGGTTAGGTGTCTAGCTTAAAGTCACCCAGCCACATCATGGCGGGCTGGGATTTGAACCTTGGAATTCTGGCTCCCAGAGAACACGCTATCTATTCTTCACTGTTCAATACTGTACCTAAGATAGCAGGGTCCTCTGAAATAGCGGTGGTGAAGGCAGGGGGAGGGCAGAGGATGAAATATGATGAAGACAGAGATGGGTGCCCCAGCTGCCTGCAGGAACATCCAAATTGGGCCCCCTGGGGAGCAGCAGGTGTGTCTGGTGTGTCTGCCACGGGCGCAGTGTCTGTGGGCACAGACTGGCAGGGGGCCAGTTCAGAAGCAGGTAGCTCCCTGCTCTAGGTCATCAAAAGGGAAGGGTTCAATTCCAAGAGGCCACGGTCAGGGCTACAGGTCAGGGAGCCCGATATCCAAGAAGGGTCAGTGAAAGGCCGCCCAGACTTCCGGAGTTTGATTATAATTTCTTCATATTTCCCAGACAAGGGAACGGTGGCCCAAAAAAATTAAATAACGTGGTCTATGTTACTTAAATGCAAGTGTGTTGACCACAGAGCCAGGACGATGACCGCATCTCCTGTGCCCTAACCCCACGCTCCTCCCCGGTACCCTCAGGGTCATTCGGTTAGTGGGAAGGGGTGGGGGGAGCAGGGGCTGGTTCCTGCATTCCTCCTGTGGCTGCCTCTGGTGGGCCCTTTGTCTGCCATTCCTGGAACAGTCCAGCTTCCCTCCCAGGCCTCTCTCTTCTCCCCCTTCCCTGCGACCCTCCACCCCCGCCCCCAGCTGCCCTGCATTCAGAAGCTGTTCGCCGGTGTCAGGGAGGGATTCCAGACATATCGCTAAGACACTTAGCAACTCAAGCTGATGGATATCTCAAGCCTCAAGAAAGAACACAGTCAGCCAGGAAACCTAGGAGCGGGCTTTCTGCCCACAGGCTCCGGAACAATCCTCAGCACAAGCACATACTACAAATGGCCTTTCTGCATGGTAGGCGCCCTGAATCCCCTCTCCAAATCTTAGAATGAGGACAGTAGGACACACAGAAACGTGAATCTCAGAAGTCGATCATAAAGACAGGTGTCTATGGCTCATGGTGTTGGAAGGACTTCTCTAATCTCCCTCCAGTGCCTCCTGGGGGATTGGTAAACAGACAGGACAGATGTGGTCATGTGTGAACGCAAGGGTATGCGCATACGCGGGCACTCGGGCTGTGCTGGTGCTTTGCTGAGTTTTGGGGAGAGTTACCTGCTTCCCGGTCCCTTTCTGCAGCAAGCTCACCTTCCCAAGTTGGGGTCCACAAGGCCCTGCTCTAGGTCAGCGACACTTACTTAAAAGCAGCCGAGCTGAAGGCCTTACTGGATGCTCTGGACTGAGTTTCCAGAAGAGACAGATGTGTCTCCCAGAAGAGGTGGTTGATGAACTTGACACTGTTACTGGAGCTGAGTCTGCAGAGGGCCCAGAGGAGAAGGACAGAGAGCCCCCGATGACAGAAGACAAGCATCTGCCTCCAGCCTGGCATCTCCCTTATGTCAGGGAGTACTCTGCTTCTGCTTCTGGAAGCTTCCACTAAACCCACCAATATACACTCAGCATCCCCTATGTCCCGGGCACTTAGCTGGGTGCTGGAAGACAGTGGTCAAGACATAGTCACACTTTAACTTGTGGAGCTTAAGCGAGAATGTGGGAAATAGGCATATGTGCATTTCACCTTTATTTCTTATTTAAGGTAGATACTATTCTTAGCCCCATTTTCCAGGTTTAGAAACTGAGGCTGAAGTGTCTCAAGGATACACACCTGTGGAAAAGTTGGGACGCAGGTGTCTGTGTTCTTCACATCTGCTCTACACTGCCAATTCCTACAGCTGCAGGGAAATACAGGGTGTCACAGAGAAAGAAACTTTTTTTTTTTTAAGATTTTATTTATTTATTTGAAAGAGAGAGTAAGAGAGCATGAGCAGGAGGGAGAAGGAGAAGGAGAAGCAGGCTCCCTGTTGAGCAAGGAGCCCAATGCGGGGCTCAATCCCAGGACCCTGAGATCATGACCTGAGCCAAAGGCAGACCCTTAACCGACTGAGCCATCCAGGCATCCCGAAGGAAACCCTTTAAAAGACAGCCAGCAGGAAACACTGTAGGAGCCTGGGGACAGAGCTAAACAAAGAGCTCCAGGCCCCTGCAAAGGCAGCACCTTCTGATGCCTTGATGCTGTGTTCTTCCCCGAGAAACAGAACTTGGAACCAAATGAGTTCACTTCTCTAAGCCTTCGTTTCCGCATCTCTAAAATGCGATTGCCTCCTGCCCTGCCTGCCCTCTGCGGGCGGACTGGACACTAACAGAAGACACATAGCTCCGAGCGGGGGCGTCAGGGAAGGTGATGTGGTGGAGTGCTGGGACTCTGAGCTGCACACTTGAGTTTGGGACGCCCGGTCACGAGGAAGCGTGTTAGGTTTTGCAAGCAGCCTTATGATGCAGCTGGGATCAAGGAAGGCTTTTCTGGCCGTTCTCAGGGTGATGAGGAGAGGGGGAAGCAAAGCTCCCCTGTAGAAGGGAACTTACAGGGGACGTTGTTGTTGGTGTCTCGGGTCGGGGTGATCGGGCTGGCCGTGGGGACGGGGACCCACTCTGAGGCACGGCTGAGGAAAGCCTGACTGTCACCCGAGTGGTATTCAAACACAGGTCTGTCTAGACAATGAGCTCCGCAAGGCCGGGACTTTATCTTGACTAATGCAGTAACCACAGGCAGACAGAGGGGGAGTTCATTAAGTATTTAGGGAACAATGGATAGGTTGAGTGTAAGTGGAGAAGCAAAGGAACCAAAGTGACCCCAGCATTTAAAAAATTCTCTCCGAAATGAAAAAGGTGGCGGCATGGCCAGGAAGAAGACTCTGCCAGCTAATACTCAAGGTATTTAGCTGCGTAACAGGCACAGCCCAGCATAACTACTCACCCTGGTAGCTGCAACAGGGATGGGGGTGGTGGGAGGCCCGCCCTGTGACTAACAGGGCTTAGGTCCCCAAACCTCTTGCCCTGTAACCTGGCCATCCCCGGTGAGATCATCTCTTGGGATGGGGACTGTCACCTCCACCTGATGGATAAAGCAGCAGCAGTTTGTCCAAGTCTCTCAGCCTCTCAGTGAAACAATAATGAGGCTGGAACCCATCCTTGGGCTCCCAGTCCAGTGCTCCTCATACCGCAGCAGGGATCAGAGTTTGGAAAGGGACTAACATTTCCCAAATACCTACAAAGTACCAGATATGGAGACAGACACTTTGCCTATGTTCTCTCATTTGCTCTCTATGTTAATTAAAAACATTAACTACAGCCCCATTTTACAGTTGGTAAAGTAGAGGTTCAGAGAGCAACTCACAGCCCTGGAGTCAGACAGACCTGGTTGGATTACCTCTTGGAAGTTGGATGCCCTTTCAAAGTCTCTGGTCTGTGAAATGGATATTATGGTAATAACTGTGTCCTGGGATTGTCACAAGGATTGACTGAGAAAGTATATGGAAAGCGGTTAGCACATTGCTTTACACATTAGCAATAATCACAAGACTGCTTTTATGGGACTGTTGAAGGTCATGTAATTAGTGAATAGTGGAGTCGGGATCCAGACCCCAGTCTGACTCTCTGGCCTTCCACTCCAGCCGGCTGCCTCCCTGCAGGGCTAGGTCTGATTTCCCAGGCTCAGCCAGGAACTGGCTGCTGGGCCCTCCCAGCCAGGTTTGGAGAAGGGCTGGCCTTTAGGGAGGTCCCATGGGTTCCTCATATCCGTTTCCTTGCAGATACAATGAAGTCAAGAAGAAAATGGATCCCGGCTTCCCCAAGCTCATCGCCGATGCCTGGAACGCCATCCCGGATAACCTGGACGCCGTGGTGGACCTGCAGGGCGGTGGTGAGCTGCCCGAGCCCCTGTCCGCTTTCTAGGACGTGCCTCCCTGCCCCCAGCCAGGGCCCAGCTCCTCCCAAGCACACACTCCCTCATTGTGTAGGGAGGCAGGCGGCGCTTGGTGGGGGGAAACAAACCAGCCTCTTCAGCCCCGTGCTGGGAAGGCATCCAGACCCCTGACCTCCGCTCACTCAGCCGGCTCCAGGCAGTAAGACCCAGAAAGGCCCATCACAGCTGCAGGGCCTGGAGCCAGGAAAGGGAAAGGCAGGAGGCCTGCTGGAACAGGAAACATGGGCTCTGTGCCCTGGATTCATTCTGGGGTTTGGTCCAGGCCTTTCAGGTTCCATAGGAGGCCTTGTGACTGCTTCTCATTAGCAGAACGATGGCTCCATTTGAGACAGGACAGACTTTGTCGTGCCCTGCTGCTGATGTGGCAAAGATCTCCCACTCACCTCCATGCGCCCCTGGTCCCACACTGAGTAAAACACAACTAGTATCGGCAAGGGATAGCATTTGGAGTTTGCAAAACATCTTCCTGGGGAGGCTTCTGTGAGGTCTGCAGGGGCCTGGAAAGGGGTCCCAGTTTGGCCTTTTTAGAAGAGGTTGCATTTAAATTCCTCAAGGATTTCTTCCGAGCCCCTCTGCTACGCGAAGCCCATGGCCCTAACTTCCGGTGGTGAAAGGTCTCACACGTCCGAGAAAGACCTGTGTATTATCTAGAGGGGGCTAGGTTGAGGATTATCTTCAAGAATAAACATCTAGGGAGCACCCACTAGGTGCAGGGATTTTCAAGGAAGTAAATGGGGTCATGTATGTCAGGGGTCCCACATTTTCAAGTCCGTGGGGGCCAGGCCAATAGCGCCAATGAGCAAGGCAGGCGGGCAGACGGGTCTGCGGCAAACCAGAAGGCACATGAGTTATTCACAATCACCTGCTTCTCCTGGTTGCTGTAGGAAAGGGGGGAGGGGCGTGCCGTTAAGATATTCTAGCTGTTTTAAAAGGAGGTGAGAAATGTATATTTTCGTGTGGAATTTCCAGATGTTTACGGGTTGGCATCTTACTCAGAATTCAGAACAAAACAAAACAAAAACCTTTTGGTGTGAGCCAAATACAACCCATCTGTAGGCCGGACAGAGCTAGAAGCCTCCTGGTGTTCCACAGCTGGTCTCTGGGAAGTGCTTCATCTGTGCCCGTGCTTGGTGGAGTGTTGTTATTATATTTATAATATAATAACACATATTATCTCATTTAATCCTTGCCACAAGCTCGAAGAGGTTGGTATCTTTAGTCCCATCTTCAAGATGAAGAAACAGGGATTCCGAGCACTTACTCCCACAGCCATTCCCCTTCTACCGCTCTCCAAGGGATCTTCTCTGGTTGAAAAGCTTGTTCCCTATGGCAGGTGACTCTCAAAGCTCCCGGGAACCTTCCATGTCTCAGGACACGGTGGTGACAGCCTCCCCTCTTTCTCCTCCCAGGTCACAGCTACTTCTTCAAGGGTGCCTATTACCTGAAGTTGGAGAACCAAAGTCTGAAGAGTGTGAAATTCGGAAGCATCAAATCTGACTGGCTGGGCTGCTGAGCAGGCTGTGTCTCCCCCAGGACCTGCCCCTCCGACATCTTCTGCCTACCGAGCCCTGAAGCCAGGGAAGGACCCGGATGGCCTGGCAGCCTTCAGCTCTGTACTTAACCAGCGTGCTCACCCCTCCCTGGTAATTTAAGGTTCTGGAGAGTGACTCTGCCCTGTGCCCAAGGAACGGTGCTGATTGTCCCCCTCCCAGCTGCCTTCACCTCCCCACTCCGTATCCCACCAGCCCTCTAAAGCCACCCCCCAAAGAGATACTTTGATGTTCTCAATGCAGCCCTGACCTGGGCTGCCCTGGTGCTCCCACACTTCAGGCTCTCCCCCCGGCCACGACTTTCTATGGCTGACAGCACCCTCAGAGCCAACAGACAGAGACTGTCTCAAGAGGGCACTGGTGGCCCGACAGCCCGGCCTGGCAGTGGGGCAGTGGGATGGGGACGTGGTCCCGCGGCCGCCCCACACACCTGACTTCTCACTGCTGGCTGCCTTAGGAAACTCTCCTATCTTAGCAGATCGCTTTGTACGCACTTTGTTCTTTTCTTTCAGTTTTTATTTTTCCACTTTGACGTTGAATTTCTTGACAGAAGGACTCAGGTTGTCTGAAGTCACTCCACGAGGCATCTCAGCCCACTGTCGGGATGGTTCTCTCATTTGCTCTATTTAGTACGTCCCTAACCCATCACTTCCTCCACTGGCTGGAGGAAACCCCGCTCAGTCCCGTCCCCCGCTTCCCTTCAACAGTTCCCCATGGGAAATGTCAACGACTACGAATAAAGACACCAACTGCGTGGCAGTGTTTGTGGACTGTTTTGTTTTGTTTTGTTTTTTGCGGAGTCCAGAGAGGATGGAGGATAACAATGTAAAAAGTTTACATCTCTGCTCCCTCTGGAGCTCAGGTGATCTTTGCTGCAAAGGTCAGAGCTGCCAAAATTAATAGCAAGAGGCCCTCCGAGTGGGGGAGCTGGAGTCCCTCTGTCCCGTGGAAAGAGCCTTGACATAGGGGTTCTGTCACTTTGCTGGCAGGGTCTCATTCAAGGCTCCCTGCCTTTTTGAGTCTCTGTTTCTTTGCTGACAAGAACACCAGTTCTAACACTGCTACTACTAACAATGAACAATGGTAACATCCCCTACATCAATAGAACGCTTACTCTGTGCCAGGCCCTTGACGTGCCTCACTTGGTTTAACCTTTACAACAACCTAAAGAGGGGGAAGCTATGATCCCCTTCTCTGGAAATCCTGGAGCTGCTGGGATAACAAGTTGAAGGCCCGGGATTATTTCAGAGCCCCCTTCTGGCTTTAATTAGACTTATGCTTCAGGCCTCTCATGGTGGGGCTGGTGGGGAAGGGGATGAGGAGTAGACACGACTCTCTGCGGGTGAACTTAGTGGGCCGAGAGTTGTCTTTTCTCCTCCCTGTGGCTTGCCTCATGGCTCAGGTCATTGAGGGTCCTAAAGAAATAATCTTCGGGGATGCCTGGGTGGCTCAGTTGGTTAAGCGGCTGCCTTCAGCTCAGGTCGTGATCCCAGTGTCCTGGGATCGAGTCCCGCGTCGGGCTCCTTGCTCCGCAGGGATCCTGCTTTTCCCTCTACCACTCTGTCTGCCTGTGCTCACTCTCACTCTCTCTCTCTGACAAATAAATAAATAAAATCTTAAAAAAAAAGAAAAGAAAAGAAAAGAAAAGAAAAGAAATAGTCTTCGGTGCAAGTTTCTGGCTAAAGAGCCACATGGGACTGCCAGCCCCTACTTGAAGACTCCCAAGGCTTATATTGTGACTGTAATACGCTATTATTAATCTATTAATACACTATTATTAACAATTAAAAAATTGTTTCTGCAACCCTGTGGCGTAGACATTAATCTTTCCCCATGCTTTGATGAGAGTACAGGCTCGGAGAGGTTAATCAAGGAGCTGCAAGCCACACATTTCTCTGGTGGGGTTGGAAGATTTTGAGATTCTGCAGTAGCTGAGTATGAAGCATCGCTGAGCCAGGGCCCAGATTCAGATTCTCACCATGCCCTCCAGCCTGATGTGAGCAGTTGACCCGTAACTGTAAATCATTCCCCATCTTCAGCCTCTGCTTCTCAGCACTCAGGGCTTGACCTGCTGACCTCGGGCTTATCTTACCCAGCGCCCCCCCCCCATCCATCTATGTCCAGATAGGCCCCTGAACTTCCTCAGGGTGAAATGGGGTCACAGCCCAAATCATTTCCCTTTTCAGGGCCGGGTTCCTCATCAAATGTGGAAGGCAATAGTTGTTTCTGCCTTTTTCTAGTAACAGCATTGGGAAAGCTCAGTTTTTCTTTGGACAGCCATCTCCCAGGGTCAGTCCATGTTTTGAGGGGAAGATTCCACCCCAAGTACCAATCTCTCCGTTGTCAAGGCTCTTTCAACTGTAAATCTGAGTTCCGTATATCCCCATTTTACAGAAGGGGCCAACTGAGGCTCATGGAGACATCGGTTTAGCCAAGGTCAGCCACAGAGCCCGGAAAAGAGATTGGTACTCCAGGTGGGCATGACCCTCAAGCAGAGAACTCTGCCTAAACTGTCATTGGGGGTGCCCTGCTCTGAGGGAGAAAGTCACCTCCAGGGGGCGGAGCTATATGACCAAAGAGGAAGAGCCCATACCTTAAGGGGTGTGGCTAGCGCTCAGAGGGTGGAGCCAGGGCCGGAGCATACGGAGTCAGAAGGGTGGGGCGAGACCGGACTGTGTCTAGTTGACTCGCGCTTGCGCGGAGCGCCCGCAGTAGCGCCGCGGGCTGGGACTCCGGAGAAGCTTCCCCTGGGTCTCCCGGGGCGCTTACTCCCGTGTTTCGCATCCGTCGCTGGGTCCGGTCCGACGGCCCGGCTGGGCCATGAGCCAGTGTGCGGAGGCAGCGGCGGTGGCAGCCACCGTGCCGGGCGCGGGCATGGGGAAAGCCGGGCTGCGGCCGCCTATGGTGCCCCGCCAGGCGTCCTTCTTCCCGCCGCCTGTGCCCAACCCTTTCGTGCAGCAGACGCGGATGGGAGCCGCGAGGTGTCTCCAGGTGAGAGCGTGGGCCAAAGGAGGGGTGTGGGTCTGACGGTGGAGGCAGACGCAGGTGAGAGATGTGGGACCGAAAGAGGAGGCAGATCTGGAGAGGGATGTGGGTCTGAAAGAGGAGGCAGATCCAGGGGAGGGGTGCGGATCTGAGAGGGGAGGCGGAGCCAGGTGAGAGAGGTGAAGGATGTGGGTCTGAGAGAGGAGGCAGATCCGAGGGAGGGGCCTGGATCGGCGGGGAGCTGTTGTCTGAGGGGAGTGTGGATATGGTGGGGAGGTATCAGGGGTGGGGGGCGCAAGTCTGAGAAGCAAAGGCCCTGCGGAATAAAGAGATGTGGATCTGCAAGGTGAAGGCTTTTGAAGAGACCCTAAGTCTGGAAGGGGCAGAGATGTGCGTATGAGAATTGAGGGCACTTGGAGGATGGTCCGAGGGTGTGTGAGAGGAGAAAATGCAAAGAACATGCGGGTCTGAGAGGCAGGTCCTAAACAGGAGAAAGCTGAGCCAGTGGCAGAGGAGACATTCCATGCCAAGAAGGGAGATCAGTCTGTGACAAGAGCTTCAACTTGAGTTTGTTAGAGTGGAGGGCTGGGCAATCTACAGGAGAGTGGGCTTGGGAAAGTATTTTCTTTCTTTCTTTTTTCTTTTTTTTTTCTTCTACCTTAGGGAAGGAGTGGAGTCAGTCTAGGAGGTGAAGAGTGAAGGAGAAGGCAGAGAACCCAGGTCTGGAATTAGAACAAGTAAGGCTGGGATGATCTAGCTGAGAAGGAGCAGCAAGGATAGGAAATCAGAGTCTAGGAAAAGGGATAATGTGGGTCAACTTAAGGTGTTCAGAAGTCTTCGCACTGATTCGGTCCTGAATCAGTCTTCACTCAAACGCGTCTAGATTCAACACTTCTGCAAACTTTCTTCCACTGTTAAAAATTGCTGAATACAAAAAGGAAGTTTCCTTTTCTTTCCTTTTTCTTGTAAAACGCTCTTTTACCATTAGCAGTTACAATTCGGTCTGTGGACTTCCTCTTTAGTGCAGTTAGCGATCAAAGAACAAGATAGAGTGTGCAAGCTACGTTTGTCCTGTGTGCTCTGCATGAAAGAAGAGGTTTTGATGTTTTCCTGTCCATCTCACGTATTTCTTTACTTCAGATTGGAAATCGTGTTATTTTTGCATAACCTACTTATATGCACTGAGACTTGTCCCCCGCAGTGGGTAAGAGTAATGGTAAATGGGTGTCTGTTGCAGAAGGGTGTGAGAGAGGAAGAGGAAGATAATGTAGTAATACCTCTTTGTAAAGAAACTAAATGTTTAAAAATTTAATCTTCATGTCTTTAAATGGGCAGATGCCCCCCTTTGTATCTTAAAACTTCTGAAACATTTCTAAATACATGGACTATCACTCAAGATTAATTTTAGTCTGATTTGGTCAAAGTAGTCATTCTTAAATGTAAATATGTCTATTTGGCTTCATATTTTGGAGAGAGGACCAAAGTGGTATATTTATAAAGAGACTAATTGTTGGTGTTGGTTTTCTTTTATTTTTCTTTTCTTTTCTTTTTTTTTTTTAATAGCATGGCCTGTTACTATTCGGAGAGCACTTTGGCATAGCTGTACGAGAGCTGTAGTATAATGGAAAGATCACTAGTTAAGTCAGGAAACCTGCTCAGGCTGTGCCATTTATCAGTTCGTTATATGACTTTGGCCAAGTCACTTAACTTCTTTGAACTTCACTTTTCTTATTTATTAAATTGAAATAGTCTTACACCAAAGAAGGGTTAAAATTAAGTGAGAAAATGTGTGAAAGAATCTGGACTGTTTGGTGATTTTAATATTGATAGTTATGCTATACTATGTTGCCTACAAATCTTAATACTGTATTTAAAATTTACAATTTGTATTAAATGGAATTGAATAGGTCTAGGTTTTTTTGTTTTGTGTTGTTTTGTTTTTAATTAAAAATGTAGACCAGAGATGGCTACAACAATGGCTTGAACAGTCTAGGCAAAAGGAAGATTTAACCAGACATGATTGAAAAACAGTATTGTCTGTATTATCAAGTTTAAAAGATCGATATGCTTTCACTTAAGTATGACTTACTATGATCAATTCAGACTAAATTTAATCTTGAATAATGATCAATATCTTGCTTAAGGGCTGTTGTCACTTTTGTATCTCATTGTAGGACTTAGCTTTGCCCTTCCCCTTCTCTTTTTTACAATTTAAGGTCCTGCTGCTTAGTGGCATGGAAACAAGTGGCCTCGCTTTCATTTCCTCAATAGAATATGGAATTGAAATAAGTGTTTCGTAGTAATCGTGGGTCATTTATCATACCAAAAGTATTTGTTAAATATCATTGTGTACCAGGCATAATGCTAATTTCTGGAGATATAGCAGTGGACAAGAGAAACAAGAACTCTGCCTATGAAGAAAATCCAGAGAAGAAGATTACATTAATAGAGTGTTGAAACAAGGCCTCCCTCCAAAGATGATGCATTACCAAACGGGAATATGATGGGGAATCCTCTTATTTTGTCAAAGAGTTAATCAAAGTTGGTTTATTTACTGTTAAATACTATTATTCGCTGCAGATCTGGAAATGGCACACAAAAAAATTAGCCCAATATTTGACAACTTAATTAAGGTGTTCATTCACATTTTGAATGTGAGTTAGCTTATGTGAATTCTAACCCTATCTTCAGGATCTATGCTATGGTCCTTTCTTGCAGTAAAGATTATTTCTAGGTCATGTGCAAGGCTATTTGCAAGGCTTATTTGACCTGCCTTGGAGGTCACCCGCTGCAGTCTTTTCTCTGGGGGTGTTTGCCAAAACAATCAGAGGCAATTGCTTAACATGACAGCTACCCGAGGCAGTGACTAATGATTGGAGCAAACAATAGGCTTAACCAAACAGCTTGCAAGAAGAAGCAAGGGAATGAGATGCCCATACGGGTTTGACATATTCATGGGAATCTAGAAGGGTATCTACCTGTATAGGTCTGTGTGTATTCCCAGGGCTAAGCAAGGGAATGAGATGCCCATACGGGTTTGACATATTCATGGGAATCTAGAAGGGTATCTACCTGTATAGGTCTGTGTGTATTCCCAGGGCTATGCACGTGAAAACAACAACAACAACAACAACAACAACAACAACAACAACAACAACGGAGACTATCCTAAGCTCTCATCTCTAGCTAACCATCAAGCTTTGTAGAAAGAGGAGGTAAAAGCTAAGGCAGAGCTGTGGACTTCCACTTGGCTGTGTGTTGAAGGTGTGTTCCAACATGTGCACAGAGATTCTTCACAAACATTGAGGAACTTACTGATTCCAGGCACTGAAGGAAATTTTATCTAATATTAGCTGACTCCCAAACTAATTGGTCAGAGACTTCAGTAGCCACACAGGATACATGGCAAAGAATACATCCTTTATAGAAATACATCATAACAGTTACTGAAGAAGCAAATAACAACAGATAGCAATAACAATGCACCTTGGTGACGGAAGAGAATCTGATTTTCAGAGTTGTTACATTATTTAAAATGTTTGGTTTTCAACAAAAAAATTGCAAAATATGCAACAAACAATAAAGTATGCCCCATAATAGCAGTCAGTAAAAACTATCTCCAAGGGATCCCAGATGTTGGACCTACTATCCAAAAACTTTAAGTCAGATATTTTAAATATGTTCAAATAACTAAAAGAAAAAAAATGTGAAAAGAACCAAAGCAAAATATGAGACAGTGAATCACCAAATAGAGATGGTCAGTAGAGATAGAAATTATTTAAATTATTTTAAAAAGAACCGAAAAGAAGTACAATAACTGAAATGAAAAATTCACTAGAGGGACTCAACAGCAGACTTGAGCAAACAGAAGAATCAGCAAATTTAAAGATAGTTCAATTGAAATTAATTGATCTGAGGAACAGAAAGAAAAAAAATTGAAGAAAAGTGAACAGAACCTCAGAGACCTGTAAGGTATTATCAAGTGTATCAACATAAGCAGAATGGGAGCCACAGAAGGAGGCAAAGAATTTTTGAAGAAAAAATGGCTGAAAACTTGCCAAATTTAGTGAAAAATAGTAACACATTCAAAAAGTTCAATGACTTCTAAGTATAATAAACTCAAAGATATCCGTATCTATACATATCATAATCAAACTGTTAAAAGGCAAAGAAAGAAAGAGACTCTTGAAAGCAGAAAGAGAGAAGTAATTCATCATACAGAAAGAGATCCTGAATAAGAGTGATGTCTGATTGTTCATCAGGAACCATGGAGGCTAGAAGGCAATAGGATGATATACTCAAAGTGCTGAAAGTAGAATATTGTCAACCAGGATTTATATAGTCAGAAAAACTATCTTTCAAAAATAGAGGAGAAATTAACAAAAACAGAATTTGTCACTGGTACACACGCTCTGAAAGAGATACTGCAGGGAGACCTTTGGTTGAAATGACACTAGAGAGTAACTCCAGTCCACATGAAGAAATTAAAATACTGGTAAAGATAACTACATGTATAAATATAAAAGACACCATAAATATAATTTTTATTTGTAAATCTTTTGTCTTCTTTGTGATCTTTTTAAAAACTAATTAATTTATTTATTTGACAGACAGAGATCACAAGTAGGCAGAGAGAGAGGGGGAAGCAGGCTCCCCGCTGAGCAGAGAGCCCAATGCGGGGCTTGATCCCAGGACCCTGGGATCATGACCCAAGCTGAAGGCAGAGGCTTTAACCCACTGAACCACTCAGGCACCCCTGTCTTCCATGATTTAAAGGACAACTACATAGGGGCACCTAGGTGGCTCAGTCAGTTAAGGATCCAACTCTTGATTTCAGCTCAGGCCATGATCTCAGGATTCTGGGATCAAGTTCTGTATTAGGCTCCACACTCAGTGGGGAATCTGCTTCTCTCCTCTCCCTCTGCCCCTCCCCTGACTCATGTGCACACATATGCTCTCTCTCTAAAATAAATAAATCTTTTTTAAAAAGACAATTACACAAAGCAATGTTTAGAAATCTGTGTTGATAGATATACAATGTATAAGATGTAATTTATATGACAAAATTAGCAAACAGGAGGAAGGAGGAAATAGAGTTGAGCTATTAGAGCACAATTTTTATATCCTATTATAATTAAGTTGGTATTAATCCAAGCTAGGTTACTGTAAATGAAGTTGGGAACACTTAGGGCAACCACTAAGAAAATTAATTTTAAAAGAAGTGACAAGGGAATTAAGATAGTACACTAGAAAATATTACTTAACATAAAAGAAGGTAATAATGGAGAAATAGAGAAATGAAAAAGACATAGATATGTAGAAAGCAAGTAGCAAAAGAGCAGATGTAAATCTTACCAGTAATTACATTAAATATAAATGGAAGTGAGAGATGGAAGAATTGATAAAAATATACAATCCAACTCTATACTATATAAAAAGACACACTTCAGATTCAAAGACCCAAATAGGTTGAAAGTAAAAGAATAGAAAAGATACACCATGCAAACAATAACCAAGAGAGAACTGGAGGGGCCATATTAATATTAAATAAAAAAGACCTTAAGACAGACATTGTTACTAGAGATAAAGGAAGACACGTTACAATGATAAAAGGGTTACATCATCAAGAAAACAATTAGAACCATATATGCACCTAACAACAGAGCACCAAATACACAAAGCAAAATAAATTGAAGCAGAAAATACACAATTCAACAATAGTAGTTAGAGACTTCAGTTCCCCACTGTGAGTAGTGGTAGAACAATGAAACAAAATATAAACAAGAAAAAGTCTTGAACAACACTCAACTAAGAAATATATAAAGAGAGCAGCCCATCCAGCAATAGCAGAAAACACATTTTCTCAAGTGCCCAAGGAATATTCTCTAAGACAATTATAGTAGGCTATAAAACAGGTTTCAATAAATGTAGGAGGATTACAATAATATAATATATGTCATCCAACCACAATGGATTGCAATTAGGAAAAAATAAGAAATTGGGACACCTGGGTGGCTCAGTGGGTTAAAGCCTCTGCCTTCGGCTCAGGTCATGAGCCCGGGGTCCTGGGATCAGGCCCCACATGGGGCTCTCTGCTTGGCAGGGGGCCTGCTTCCTCCTCTCTCTCTGCCTGCCTCTCTGCCTACCTGTGATCTCTATCAAATAAATAAATAAAATCTTTAAAAAAAAAAAAGAAATTTAGGAAATTCACAAATAATTGGAAATTAAATTACTGCTAAATAATCAGTGATTTAAAGAAGAAATCATAAGAAATATTTGTAAATACTTTGAGATGAATGAAAATGAAGACAGTGTGTAAAAAATATGTGGCTAGCATTACCTTGATAACAGCATCTGAAAAAATATAAGAAAGGGTTACACTTCTGTTCAACATTAAACTGGGGGTCCTAGCCAGTGCAATGAAATAAGAGAAGAATTACAAGATGGAGAGATGAGAAAAGAAAGTGAATTTTCTCAGTCAGAGAAAATCAAATACCTTATGATTTCTCTCATATGTGGAATTTAAGAAACAGACAAATAACAAAATAAGCAAAGGGGAAAAGAGAGAGACAAACTGAGAAACAGACTCAGAACCATAGAGAACAAACTGATAGTTGTTACCAAAGGGGAAGTGGATGGGGGGATTGGTAAGATAGGTGATGGGGAGTAAGGAAGGCACTCTTCCTGATGAGCACTGGGTAATGTATGGAATTGTTGAATCACTGTATTGCACATCTGAAACTAGGAGGACACTGTAATGTTCCCCTAACTAGAATTTAAAATAAAATTTTAAAAAATTAAAAATACAAAAAGAAAGGAAAAATTATATTTATTTCACAGATATCATGTTTGTATATGTAGAACATTCTAAAGAACCTACAAAGTGGCTAACAGCTAGAAGTAGTGACTGAACTTGGCTAGGTTGTAGGACATAAGATTAAAACTTAAAATCAGTTACATGTCTATATACTAGTAGCAAACAATTGCCATGTAAAATTAAATTATCTTGTTTATAATAGCAATAAAATAACATTAAACAACTGGGAATATATTTAACCAAAACCATTGAAAACAACAAAACACTGTTGTGAGGAATTAATGAAACTTTATATAACTGGAGAGATGTGTTATGTTTGTAAATTGGAAGAGTCAATATTATCATGGTGATAATTCCTCCCAAATTGACCTATAGGTTCACTGAAACCCTAACAAAAATCCCAATAGACTTTTTTGTTTGGGTAGAAACTGACAAATTAATTCTGAAATATATGTGAAAATGCAAAGGAACTAGAGTAGCCCCAAAAAAGTTTGAAGAAGAAAACGCTGCAGAACACAGTACCTGATTTCAAGACTTATTTAAAAAAAAAACAACAAAAAACGGCAGAGTTGAGAGAATGGGGTATAGACAGAAGAGTAGATGAACCAAGCAACGAAACATAATGGAGAGCCCACACATATGTGTTTGATTGATTTTTGATAAAGTTGTCAAGAAAATTCGTTATCGAGTATCAAGTCTTTTCAACAAATGGTGTTGGGACAACCAGATAGAGGCTATGGATGAAAACTAATCTCGATCCCTAGCGCATACCACACACAGAAAGTAATTTAACATGGATCATAGACTGAAAAAAGCTAACACCATACAGCTTCTAGAAGAAGAGAATATAAAATATCATCATGACCTGGAGGTAAGTAAAGATTTCTTAGAAATGACACAGAAAATTAAAATTGATAAATTAGTCTACATCAGAATTAAAATTCTTCTCATCAAAAGATACCATTAAGAAAATGAAAAGGCGGGGCGCCTGGGTGGCTCACTGGGTTAAGCCTCTGCCTTCGGCGCAGGTCATGATCCTAGGGTCCTGGGATTGAGCCCCGCATCGCATCGGGTTCTCTGCTCAGCGGGGAGCCTGCTTCCTCCTCTGCCTGCTTCTCTGCCTACTTGTGATCTCTCTTTCTCTGTGTCAAATAAATAAATAAATAAAATCTTTAAAAAAAAACCCCTCATAATCTGCACGCTTAGAGTAGATGCATTTTAATTTGAGATAAATTGTGCCTTGATAAAGTTGATTTTTTAAAAAAGAATACTAAGACCAAATGTTGGCAACCGACCAAAATTCTCATATGTTGCCAGTAACACTTGGAACTATTACAACCACTGTGGAGAGCACTTTGGCAGTTTCTTATCAAGTTGAACTGTCTGTAACCCAGCAATTCCCCTCCCAGGATGAGAAAGGAAAACACATATCCGCGAAAAGGTTTGTACAAGAATGTTCATAGGGGCTTCAGTCATAAGAGCCCACGACTGGAAATAAGCCAAAGATTGATCAACAGAAGACTAAATAAATTGTCCCATACACAATCAAAAATTCTGCAATCAAAAATAATGAATTATTCATTTATAAAATCACATAGTTGAATTGCAGAAACATTATGTTAAGCGAGAGAAGCTTAGACACGTAAGAATGGATAATGTATGATTCATTTGTATGATGTTCAAGAACAGACAAATGGATAATGTATGATTCATTTGTATGATGTTCAAGAACAGACAAAACTAATCTCTGGTGATAGAAATCTCACATCGGTTACTTAAGAGGGTAGGAAGAAGCCCAAGATGACTGGAGGGCAGACATCGTCTGTGTCTTGATTGCGGTGGTGGTAGGTACTAGAGTACACATTTATCAAAACTCACTAAGCTATCTACTGAAGAGCTGTGCATTTCCTTGTATGTAATTTTGACTTCAAACACGCACACATGCACACACATAATTTGACAGAGATCAAATTAGATGTTAAATCATCTGACAGAAAAGTAGGATCATTTTGGTGTTCATAAATTATCTGATGATGCCCAGATTCACATTAAGGGCCAGGAAAAGCAGAAGGACAGCGCTGTTTGAATAGTGTGGTTGGCTAATAGAAAGATGATTTAGCATGCATGAAAAAAGTCAATATGGTGGGACGCCTGGGTGGCTCAGTCAATTAAGCATCTGTCTTTGGCTCAGGTCATGATCCCAGGGTCCGGGGATTGAGTCCCGCATTGGGCCCTTGCTCAGCAGGGAGCCTGCTTTTCCTTCTGCCTCTGCTGCTCCCCCTGCTTGTGTGTGCTCTCTCTCTCTCCCTCTCTCTGACAAATAAATTTTTTAAATCTTTTAGAAAAAAAAAGTCAATATGGTATAGGATTAAGAGCAAAGGCTTTGTAACCAAGCTGGGTTCAAACCCTGGTGTTGCTTCTTAGTAAGTATGATCTTAAGCAGTGTCACCTAAGTTCCTCTGTGCCATTCTTTTCCCATATGTAAAACAGCCTAAGGTTATAGGAATCAAATGGGTCCCTATATGCCAAGTGCTTCTTCCACCCACTATATAATAAGCATTCATGTATTATTGGCCATTTTTACTAATTTTCATTCTTATTCTTACTTGTTTTTTATTTTATTTTTTCCTTCTCCATCTTCTTATTGTTGTTAGTTATAAAGGACTGGCAGGTCTATAAAATACTGCACTTACTCGTTCACACTCTAATACCTTCATTAACACTCTTCCTTCTATTGATAGCTCTCAAAAACCAATTTCCCCTCTTACCTTGCTAGCTTCTGCTTGTCTTTAAAGACCATTCAGCCGTCAACTCCTCCAGGAAGCTTTCCCTGACTGCGTAGTGAGATACAGCGTTTCCCCAACATCCTCTAGTCACTTTCCTTAATAAACAGATCAGGTGTTCTTATAGTACCTGGTTTTCTTCACTGTTGCTTTTGCTATATTGTAGGTGGTGTACAGCAGGATATAATATGTACATTATTTTTCTTTGAGCTGAGATTCATGTCTGGTGCGGGGTAATATTCAATTCATCCTTCAATGAACACATGAATGACACAAAACTTTGCTCTTCTGCGTTTCTGGTTGATAGCCAGAACATTAAAATACTGTCCCTTCATCTACTTTTTTTTTTTTTAACTTTGTGCTTTCAGATTTTCTTTCTTGGAATTATCCTGCTTCCAATCCGTGCCTTGTTGGTCGCATTAATTGTATTACTCGCCTGGCCATTTGCCACCATTTCAACTGCATGCTGTCCTGAAAAGCTGACCCATCCAATAACTGGTTGGAGGAGGTAAGAAAGAATAATGTCTAAATGTTAGGTAAATCAAATAAAGAAGAGTTTACCATAGTTCAGTCATCGATCGATAGCTTTAGCTACTGATGCCAACACAGTAGTCACCATTTATTTCCCATTTCTCAGATGAAACGGTTATTAATTCATCGTTTGGAGAAATTGCTTCCGGAGCACCTCTGGATAATCTGATGAAGCTCTAATTTCCTACTATTAAAATATTGTTTTCTGAGTTATTGCCGAAAAGCGATAGATCCCTTGTTCTGGAAGACCCAGGTAGTAGGCCTGAAACTACTACAGCTGAAAAGTACCTTTTTCTGCTCTCCCTCAGTCTTGACATTTGCTTTTGTCCCTCCATAGTAACTACGTATTTTCTGCAGTGGCATAATTAGGCAGGTCAGTTACAGTGTATTGAATACTTCAGTGATTATTATTACAGTTTAATTCTTAATCAGTAGAGCCTAGCTTTTTAAAACATCAGCGTAGAAGCAGAATGGAACTGCTTCTCCAGCATTATCTCATTAGGAGGGTGTTAGAGAATAGACTTATCACAAATTAACAAAGTTACTGGTCAAAGTTCACTCCCCTGGGGCAGAGTCAACTTGTTGCCTTAGGTTTATCCTGAGAGTGAAGCCTTTTAAAATGTGCATTTCCTTGGAATGGGAAGCCATCGCTGAGTTTTAGGGCACGGTCGAACTTTCTAAAATTGTGCACATTTTTTTCTTTGCACGCAGGGTCCATTCCTTCCATCCAAATCTCAAAGGAGAATGTCCTCCAAAAATTTTTGAAAACCACTGTTCTAGAAACTTTTAAAAATATGCAATTCACCATCCAGTTCATGTTCTAGTAAATGTCAACATTCAGCCCAAGGCTGGTTTGAAGCAGAAGTGAATCCAAGGCTGGCAGTGTCCCCAGAGAACTAATACCACCTCAATCCTTGCAAATTTCACTGCTTTGTTTTAGAGCTCAAGGTTGTATGTCACTAAAAATTACTTTATGAGAGGTTCGTTTTTTGGGTTTTGTTTTTTGTTTTTTTGTTTTTTCCATGATGTGCTCATCCCTCTCAATTACCCCTTTGGTTTCTATCATTGATGGCTTATGGAGCCCTATAATGACGGAGGGAATAGTCCAAGAATCCAGAAAACAGATTTAATAAATGTTAGGGGGGGCAGAAAGTTCTATTTTTGCCAATTAAGCAAGTATCTCTACTTATCCTCAAACGGGTAACATTGACGTTAATTATGCAGCACCCAACTTTTAGCCTTTTTGAAATCATTTGAATGGAAGTGTCCAACAGCTTTGAACATGGGATATTTTAAAATGCAATTGTCAGAATTTACATCGCTGTAAATCAAAACTAGGAGGTGTGGAGATTCGGTTAATGGGGCGAGCTTTTTATTCTTAGGTAAATGGACATCTGAACTGGAAAGACCGAGAAGGAGAGAGACAGTCATTTCCCCATGCCCTCTGGAAAAGTGCTTTGGTTCTCTGTGTCTTACTTTCTCCTTATGGAGAAACTTCCTCAGTGACCTTCCTAGCCCCTCACTGCATTTGGCAAGACTGTTGAGAGGTAGACAGGAAGCCTATTTTTTAAGGCTCCCATTAGATGTCTTGTGGGAAATACACACGATTTGCTTTCCATGAAAAGCTGTATGCTTATTCACAACCTCAGATGCCTATTCTGTGTTTGCATTTCTAGAAGTGGGTTTTTGTCTCCCTGCTCAGTTGAGCTTCTCAAGGACCGAGACTGGGTCTTATTTGTCTCCTGTGTCCAGCGCAGGTCACCTGGGCAAGTTCGATGAATTATTTTCTAAAGACAGAAATTCTTTTTAAAAAGGAAGCAGTTCGATATCTGAAATTAAGTGCATCTATGTTCCAAGGAATTGAGATGGCGAATTTACCTTTTAAAATATTTGATGATGTCTAAGAATTATAATGGTCTAGTTAATAAGGCTTTTAAAAAAAAAAAAATTACTCCGAGGACAGATTCAGCATGAGAGTTCCAAAAGTCTTTGGGGGAGATAGTAGCATCTTTATTACCCAAATGTACGTTCCCAAGGTGTCTGCTCTGAAGGACTGTACTCACGTGGGTTTCTCAGTGGGGGATGTGTGTTGTCAGTGGAGTCACTTATTAGCCATACATCCTTGGGAAATTTCGCTTCTCTCTGCCTCAGTTTCCCAGCTGCAAAATAAGGGTGCTAATAAATAATACCCATTTCATAAAATTGGGCTGAGGATTAAAGAAATCTAAAGTCCTTCGAATAGTGCCTGGCGGAAAGAATGTTTCATATAACTGCGAGCTATTCTTAGCTCATATTTTAAAATGAAGTATTCTGACACGTTTGGGTTTTTGTGTTGTGTTTTAGAGCAAAGCCCTGCTGTTAGCTGAGATTAGCAAGACTAATTGTGTCTTTTCTTTTCTTCCTTTCTTTCTTTCTTTTTTTCTTTTCTTTTTTTTTTTTTTTTTGTATTTCTTTCCAAAGGAAAATCAGTCAACCAGTTTTGAAGATTCTGGGTCATGCCATGTTCTTTTCAATGGGGTTCATAGTTACTGTGAAGGGAAAGGTGGCGAGACCCACGGAGGCCCCAATTTTTGTCGCTGCCCCCCATTCCACATTCTTTGATGGGATCGCTTGTGTCGTAGCCGGGTTGCCCTCAATGGTCTCTCGAAACGAGAATGCACAGGTTCCTCTGATTGGCAGTAAGTACTTGTAAGACAACATAGATATTTTCATGCTCATGGTTTGCCTTAAAAAAAAAAAAAAGCCAAACTATCATTTATCAGTGGGCTTTTTAAAAACTCTCAGATAATGAAATACTTCAAAACTATTCCTTACTTCTAGTGAGGAACTATATGGAAGGAAGGAATTTATGGTCAAGGTTAGAGACCTCCCTGTCTGTACCCTTAGAATTCTTTCAAATTCTTATTTTTGTCACCGTACTATCACTGCTTAGTGTTTGTATATCTAGCTAGAAAGACCAGCTTTCAAGTCCCAAACATGCTTGATTTTTCGAGAGAGAGAATGTAACTGAAGAATTTGTGAAAACACTGGTTACTTGCTATTTCACGAATTTCTCTTTGGGGTATTAGGCTGATAGACACATGAAGTCTTTTTCCTCTTAACTCTGTTTTCTTATTATTGCCCCAGAGTCTCCATGAGGGACCAACGTGAAACTCTTTGAAAATTATGATGTGGAACGATAAGTGCCTCCTGCCATAAAAAATAATGAAGTCAGTGAGATGTGTATCCCACCAGATGCTTTGGTCCCTCCCTAGGGTGCAGGTCTCTAAGCAACCGCTCCCAGTCGTCCCAAGGTTATTGCAAGCATCCAGTGGTGAGAGAGTGGGTGTGGAATTTGCCTGATGTTACCTTGGCACTCTGGAGAAATAGCATAGTTCCTGCTACTTTGTCACTCAGCTAAGAAAAACACACATGCACACTCTTTCTCTCTCTTCTCTCCGCCCCCCTCTCTCTGTCTCTTTTTTTTTTTTCCAGTGTAACCAACTTGCTTTGTATAATATGGCATTTTCATGAAAAACTATTTAACAGTAGATTTTCAATAAATTGGGGCACTTGAGTGGCTCAGTCTTTAAGCATCTGCCTTCAGCTCATGTTGTGATCCTGGGGTCCTGGGTCCTGGAATCGAGCCCCGCATTGGATGCCCTGCTCAGTGGGAAGCCTACTTCTCTCTCTCCCACTCCCCCGGCTTGTGTCCCCTCTCTCACTGTCTCTCTCTCTCTCTGTGTCAAATAAATAAATAAATAAACACGTTAAAAAAAAAGATTTTCAGTAAACTGAGGTTTATTATGCATGTATGAGAAAGCTCCCCACTTAGAAGACTGGCGTGCTGAAAATGTGAATAAAATTAATAATTGCTCCCTATCCATGTGTACTCTGAATTCACAAAATCAGTTGTCAGGCTATTCCTAAAATAAAACAAGATAATCTTGTAGTATATATTCCAAAGGTTGATTGTCAGTTGAGGAAGAAGACCTTCAGGGAGAAAACTGCATTTGTTTCCTTTCGTATTCTTGCTGCTAACTTCTGTTATATCAATGAAATCCTGTACGTATAAAAACAAAACAAAACAAAACAAAAAAAAACCCTTCTCATAAGCTGTGAATTAAAGCAGATTTTTTTAAAGTTCTCTTTGATTTGCTATATTTTAACTTTACATGAAAATTGTTTTATGATTTATCCAGTATCATTGCTATGGTAGCTTTAGCCAAAAAAAAAAAAAAAAAAAAAAAAAAAAAAGACTTGGCTCTGACCTTTTGTTTGTCTTAAAGGACTGTTACGAGCTCTGCAGCCAGTGCTGGTGTCCCGGGTGGATCCAGACTCTCGAAAAAACACAATAAATGAAATAGTAAGGCGAGCAACATCAGGAGGGCAGTGGCCACAGGTAAAAACACAGGAAATGTCCGTTTAGATATATTGCGAGTTTACTTACTGCGTATGTGTAAATCATTTGGACCCACAGATGGCAGCGTCTGGGGACACCCGTGCTGGGTGTCTTCAGGATAATAGAAACAGAACAAATGAGTGAGTATTAAAAAGTCCTCTTTCCTGTGAGAAACTCCATGGGATTAAATATATCATTCTTTCTTACCTTCCAAACTCTTCGAAACAATTTTTACTTTATGTCATAAAAAGTAATTCTCTACCCCTGAATTTATTTATTATCTTAAAAACAAAATATCAAAGCTCAATTCTACTCAATAATATGGTAGGTTTATTTATTTATTTTTTAAAAGCGATTATCATCTTAATCTTGTCCAAAGTTTATTTAGGCAGGGCTTTTCACTTCAGGGGGTACATCAGAATCACTTATAGAACTTTTTCAGACTTTCAGACTATCTTACTAACCCTATCACCTAGAATGCCTTTTAAAGTTGGCGGGGGGCGGGCAATATTTTCTGGATAAAGGAAGCCTCCTGGGTAATTCTGGTCAGTATCACTCTACCTTGTCCTGGGTATAAGCGGGGGACTCTAGCAGGACTCATGATCTGCAGTGATCTGGCCACCCATGATGATGAGTAGATGTTAAAATACCAAGAGGAATATGTGGGTTTCTAAACCCACCAGGAGGTTTAGAAACCAGGGCATGTGAGGAATGATTTTTAAAAAGTGACCAGGAAGGGGCGCCTGGGTGGCTCAGTGGGTTAAAGCCTCTGCCTTCGGCTCAGGTTATGATCCCAGGATCCTGGGATCAAGTCCCGCATCGGGCTCTCTGCTCAGCAGAGAGCCTGCTTCCTCCTCTCTCTCTGCCTGCCTCTCTGCCTACTTGTGATCTCTGTCAACTAAATTAAAAAAAAAAAAAAAAGTGACCAGGAAGAAACAGCACTCGGAATAAGGGTTCGGTTTTTCTCTTTGGATCCAGGGACTCTATCTAGGACTGGTAGGCCAAAGTTAACAAATTGGTAAGATTTCAGCCCATCTCGCTCATCTCAAGGAACTTTCTGTCCAGATGTACGATGATCTGATCTGAAATCCTTTTCCAGAATTTTCAGGCACTGACTAAGCAACCACTTGGGGGGGATATTGTAGAAAGAATTCAAGCATTGGCATACTGGATGGCTTTTAATGCCCCCTTCCAGGTCGGAGATGTTATGATTTACACTGTATCCACTCATTAATAGAGTAGCTATAGAGTTTCCATTGAGGGAACCATATTTGATATTGTAACCAGTTACAATAGGAAATAGGAAAACAATAGGAAACTTGTTTTTGTTTTTAAACTGGGGGGTGAAATTGCATACACTTATCATTTTTATTTTATAAATAACCCATCATGGTAGCACTTTTGCCTGATAAAGTTTTCCCTTTCTAATTATCGTTTAAAAAAATACCAAATAATTACACATACTAACTACTGTGGGTACAGGAACTTTCTGTTTTTATTTTATGTACTTCGCAATTCACTCATTGCCAAATTCTAAAATCTTCAGAAAATCCAGCTTGTTCACTTAATGGGGAAACTAACTGCACTGTGTGACTTTCACATGAAGAACAGAAAAAACTATGTTAAAAGATAAAAATACTTTCTCAAAAAAGATACTGAATTGTATTCCATATGTCTACTAACCCAAGTAAGCATAAAGCATTGTTGTAAGTATTTTCTCCTTTTTCCCTCCTCCAAATATCCCTGAACAGTATGTTGTAGGAGTGAAGATCCTTGAATGGGAAAACAGAAACAAGGAAGTAGTAATGATTCAGTTAAGGATGGATAGCAGGAGAGGAAAGAGTTTAATGTCCTCTTTGGCCATGACGTAGGGCCTGCATCTTCTTTTAAGTTTATCCAAATCATTAGCATCGTCATTAAGAAACATTTATTAAATGTATTTTCTATTCAGAGCTTTAATCCATTTACTAATTATCCCAATGGTCAGAAAATAGTGCTTTTAGAGGAAAACTGGATAATCCAATTCTAACTTTCGATAGTATCAAATATTAGCCTTTTATTTCACTTTTGTTTTATAAGAATTAGCAGCTCTTTGTGAATTCATAAGAATGAGTAAAGAGGTAATCTATTAATTAGACTGAAATATTAAATCTACGTATTCCTTTTCTCCCAAGATACTAGTTTTCCCAGAAGGTACTTGTACTAATCGTTCCTGTTTGATTACTTTTAAACCAGGTGAGATCAATTAAATTATGTACTATAACAAAGTATGGACGATTTCTCAAATGATTTGATACTAATACACAGAACAGCTTGTTTGTGCTGGCGTTTCCCAGTAGAAAGTTTTTAACATTGCAAATCCTCAAAACTCACTCCTTTACTTTCTGTTTTGGTTTCATAACCCCTTCTTCCTTGGATTGTTGTGCGTGTGTGTGTGTGTGTGTGTGTGTGTGTGTACGTGTGAACCATATTTGATATTGTATCCAGTTGTGTACGTGCACACACATGTACACACACAGAAACCACTGACAGATTTTTCTTTTCCTCCAAGGATACTCTTATAGGCACTCCAGTTCCTGCATTATCCAGTAGAAAACTATTTTGGTGATCATTATAAAGCCTTCAGATGCATTCTTTGCTTTACTCCTTTTTTTATAAAATATTATAAAGTCACTAATTTCATAGTAATGTGTAATTTCATACATAATTTCCTAGTAACTGGTAATGCTTTAACATGTTTTTGTATTAGCTGCTAGAATGCCCAGAGCCAAAGTTAGAACTCACTTCTAGTAAGTGGGATAGTCTTTGCTCCCAGGTATTTGCTTTTTTATTTTATTTATTTATTTGTTCTCCTCAGTTTCTCTTGGTCTTGTCTTTGTCATTACTTTTTTAAAAAATAATGAGTATTATTTTTTTGAATAATGATTTTTTATAAAAAAATTTTTATATTTTTATTATAAAAATAATTTAATAATTATTTTTTGAATAATGAGTATTTGGAAAATGAGAACACGTGGAGATGTAAATAAATATTTTCAGCAACTTGGGCATAACATAAATATTTTGGTTTCATAATTCTGAATTTTAGAACGCTCTCGTTTTGGTAAACACCAGGGATTTACCAACCTTTAGCAAATAGTTTATGTGTACTCTTAAACCAGTAAGGAAAGGTATATCGCTTATTATTAATTTTCTTCACTGTAAACTGTATAGTCCTATAAGGAAGATGCTATAATATTTCACTGTGGTTATAGGAGCCTTCATTCCTGGAGTTCCGGTGCAGCCGATCCTCCTCAGATACCCAAACAAGCTGGTGAGCACAGTGTTTTACAGTGGCAAAAATCTCAGACGTTCCCAACAGGACAAATTCTCTAGCACCCCTTTTAATCTTTGAATAAAGTCCTGAATAGACATACCATGGATGAACATGGGCAGACCCCACTCCCCTTGCCATGTGAAGGATTTAGAAGTTTGCAAGATAGGCACGTACTTGGGGACACCAATATTATATTCTGTCTCTGCTGTTACTAAGCTCCAGGAGAGCATTTCCTTAGCTTCTACTCTGTTGTCAAGGTGATGGTACCAGTAAGTCTCAGATTCAAGGTCTTCTTAGACCGGGTAGCAGAAGACTTGCATATAGTTTGTGATTTTCACTAAGCCCAAAAGGAGAATTTTCCTGATTCAGTGGTTATTGCTGAAAGGATAACGGGTGTAGCAGGATAAATTTGGGGTTGGCTTGGTGTTTCATTTCTGGCTCCATACTTACTAGCCATGTGACTCTTAGCAAGTAACTTAAATATGAAGATAGGGAAAGAATCTGTCATCCTACAGAAAGTGCATAGTTGGCTTAGAAGACAGTCTCTCTGCTCTAGCCAGGTACACTGTTGTCCTCTGGATATGGACGGTGCCACCATTTCCCTAAAGAAAGATTTTCTGGAATCTGTTTTGGTTTTTAGAGGAACTTTCCCTACTAGAGACTTTACATAAAAAGGCAGGCTGTAAATAACTACCTGTGTTATTTAAGGTCAAGAGTTCTTGCTCAAGTCGGCTTTTCTTTCAGTGGCTTCTCAAACTTTTGATATCCGTGGTTAAAAAAATTAGAATCCATCAAAATTTACTTATACTTCTGCCTATTTGACACCTACTGAAATTCTTTCACTATGTATTACTTTAATCTGTTCTCCCAAATACCTGCCCCCCCGACCGCCTTTGGTTGAGAACGGTTATATTCTGGGTTTTGTTAGCAAATTAATTACCTAGCTATGTTCATATTAGGAGAAAGATAGCTAACATGCACATAGTTTTATTAAAAATTAAGAGCAACTTAATTCCACAAAAAGATAGGTGGTTACATATGGAAAACGGATTTTGGTATGTCGATATATAATCCAAGAATTCACAGAGTAATGCCCTGCTGATAATAGTCTCATTTTACACTTCAACATACTGCTTTTAATTCAGAAGGAAAGTATGTGAATACCAATATTAAAATAAGATTTTTTTTTAAAGATTTGGCTTTTATGTGGCATTTTTTCACTGAACTAACAGTCTAAATATTTCTGTTATTGTAGGATACCGTGACTTGGACGTGGCAAGGATATACATTGTAAGTCACTTCTCTTTATTATTGGTTTATTTGAATTTTATTCAAGTGAAGAAAAAAAAAGATCATTTATTCCTTTTTTTTAAATAAGCCTTGTTTTTTTTGTAAAAGGAAAGATTTCTCTTTTTTTAAGCTTTTATTTGTTTATGTATTTATTTGAGAGAGAGAGTGTGTGTGGAACCGAGGGATAGGGAGAGGGACAAGTAGACTCCACCCACTGAGCTAGAGCCGGAGCCTGACGCAGGGCTCGATCTCACAACCCTGAGAACAGGACTTGAGCTGAAACCAAGAGTCAGACTCCCAACCGACTGAGCCACCCAGGTGCCCCTAAAAGTAAAGATTTCTAATCAGCTTCTAAAATCTTGTCACCGAGAAGTCTCTGTAGAGAGCATCACTCTCTTGCCCATTAAACCCCCAGTCCCTCCCATGTGCAGAATTCTGTCTGCCATGTCTTATGGGTCTCACGCGCGTATCTACCAATTCTTAAGAACCAGTCCAGTGACCTGGTTTGCATCCTACTTAGCTTTAATCTTGTAGTTTTATTTCCGTTGCTGGCTTGACATGTTAGCTGGTGTCTCCATTGTTGTTTTACTCTATCGGTTTAAGCAGTCCAGAGCCATTGCGTCATAGGGCCTGAAATAGCCGTGATGTGTCTGATCTGAGCTGAGAAAATAGCTAAGCTTTCAGTTCCGTTCTTGGATTCTAAAAGCATGGGGATCAGCAATTTCTATAAACATTTAAGAGAGGAGAGAAACAGCTCACCAGTAAGCCAGCTGAAGTGAAACAGGCCTTTAGAAAGAACAGAACATGTAGAATCTTACTTTCCCTCAAGACCTTTGATCGAGTTCCCCCTGGATTAAGTCCGAGCCCATCCACACTGTGGTGAGAACCTTGGATAAAATGCCTGGATTGGAGGGCTTTGCCTTGGGCCTTCCCCAGCAATGCCTTTTGATACTGAACACAGAGTTTATATAACATTGTTGATGCACAGACAACCACTTGGACATATTTAAAGGGAATCCTCATTTGCCTTCAAGTACCTTGTGACTTCCTTAGATCATCCCAACAACATATGAAAGTCTGATTTTTTTTTTTTTAACTGCATACCAATTTTCTCCATGTGTGAATTGCACTGAAATAATAAGTTTAAATCAGAGTAGGTAACTGACAGGCCAGTTACATGCATTAGTGGTTATTAACACGTGAGGCACATATGTTCCTATTACGGTTGGGTCCTTCATAGTCAAAGTAAGTGACACTCGAAATAAAGACCATCGATTGTGAAGGACATCTAGGTGTTATGTGATCTTTAACTTCTCTGGAAATCGGTTTATTCCTTTGGCCAGAATACAGGTTTCGTGTCGCTGTTGGTCTTGAGTTCCTGGTTTTCAGCTTTTTAGATAAGGGCCAGTGAGGAGGAGCAAATCGTACGAGAGCATTATAGAAAAGGGAGCGCCTAAAATCTGGGTGTCCTGAGGTATGTGTCCTGAGGTGTGTTATTTTCGTGGCCTTTACAGTTTAAGCTCCTTATAGCGACAGTGACCTGCGTGGTCAGTGTGCCTCGTGTAACTTGTGTGGCAGCACAAATACAGGAAAGCCTTCCTGGAAGGGGAATCAGGCTAGAAAATGGAGTGGCTGGGTTAATCCAGGCTTCTAACCTGGGATGTGTGTGATAAAGGGAAAAAGAAAATAGAAGAGGGAAATCAAAAAAGAGAAGGAAAACATTTTCCCAGAGGTGAAGATTTCTTAGGACCGATAAAGACAAAATCCTCAAAAGGCACGATTTTCTTTTGTCCAGATGCCACATTGCACCTGCCCGGGGTGACTCTCATTTCCACTTCTATCTTCCAGTGGTCTTCATGGCGTATTTAACACTGTGCTGTTTCTGTCAAGTCCGTTTCTTCAGTTGCCTTCGCTCTAAGGGCAAGTCTAGACTGAGATTCTAAGGAAGAGAGTCTATACTAAGGCAAATAGCCTAAGGGAGAGGGATAGTAAACTTAGGGAGTACACTTAGAGAAGGGGAAGCTATGGAAAAGCTTTTTTGTGTGGGTCCAAGAGGTGTTTGGTTTGTGTGTAGTGTAGACAACACAGGTTTAATGAGGTCTTATGCCTGACTCCTTTCTTTCTTCCTCCATCCCTGCCCCCCATCGCTCCCACCCACCCTTCCTTCCTTCCTTCCTTCCTTCCTATCTTTGTCTTTCTTTCTTTCTTACAGCAGTCAGAATTTTCCAAACAGATTTATCTGTTTGAATCGCTAAATTCCAAATCTCAATTTAGATAATTCAAGAATAATTTACTTCATGGTAAATAATGTGGATTGATTTTGCTTGCTTGTGGTTGATAGTAAAAGATCTTTTTCCTCTCAGATGGAAAATTTGAGAACTGATACTTACATTCACAATTTAGAATTATATATAGAATTGGTACATCTACCTAAATTCCTTCTTTTAACTAAATTCCTTGTTTAAATTTCTAAATTTCTTGTCTGAAGTAAGTCCTTCAAGTAATTTTTTATAGATAAATCATATTTTAGTTTCTTTCTTTTTTTTTTTTTTTTTAAAGGGAGAGATGATAGAGCACAGGAGTGGGGAGAGGCAAAGGGAGAGAGAGAATCTCAAACAGACTCCCCACTGAGTGGAGAGCCTAACATAGGGCTCCGTCTCAGGAACCTGAGATCGTGATCTGAGCCAAAATCAAGAGTTAGATTCCTTCAGGGAAATACAAATCAAAACCACAATGAGATACCACCTCACACCAGTCAGAATGGCTAAAATTAACAAGTCAGGAAATGACAGATGCTGACTAATCTCTGGTGATAGAAATCTCACATCGGTTACTTAAGAGGGTAGGAAGAAGCCCAAGATGACTGGAGGGCAGACATCGTCTGTGTCTTGATTGCGGTGGTGGTAGGTACTAGAGTACACATTTATCAAAACTCACTAAGCTATCTACTGAAGAGCTGTGCATTTCCTTGTATGTAATTTTGACTTCAAACACGCACACATGCACACACATAATTTGACAGAGATCAAATTAGATGTTAAATCATCTGACAGAAAAGTAGGATCATTTTGGTGTTCATAAATTATCTGATGATGCCCAGATTCACATTAAGGGCCAGGAAAAGCAGAAGGACAGCGCTGTTTGAATAGTGTGGTTGGCTAATAGAAAGATGATTTAGCATGCATGAAAAAAGTCAATATGGTGGGACGCCTGGGTGGCTCAGTCAATTAAGCATCTGTCTTTGGCTCAGGTCATGATCCCAGGGTCCGGGGATTGAGTCCCGCATTGGGCCCTTGCTCAGCAGGGAGCCTGCTTTTCCTTCTGCCTCTGCTGCTCCCCCTGCTTGTGTGTGCTCTCTCTCTCTCCCTCTCTCTGACAAATAAATTTTTTAAATCTTTTAGAAAAAAAAAGTCAATATGGTATAGGATTAAGAGCAAAGGCTTTGTAACCAAGCTGGGTTCAAACCCTGGTGTTGCTTCTTAGTAAGTATGATCTTAAGCAGTGTCACCTAAGTTCCTCTGTGCCATTCTTTTCCCATATGTAAAACAGCCTAAGGTTATAGGAATCAAATGGGTCCCTATATGCCAAGTGCTTCTTCCACCCACTATATAATAAGCATTCATGTATTATTGGCCATTTTTACTAATTTTCATTCTTATTCTTACTTGTTTTTTATTTTATTTTTTCCTTCTCCATCTTCTTATTGTTGTTAGTTATAAAGGACTGGCAGGTCTATAAAATACTGCACTTACTCGTTCACACTCTAATACCTTCATTAACACTCTTCCTTCTATTGATAGCTCTCAAAAACCAATTTCCCCTCTTACCTTGCTAGCTTCTGCTTGTCTTTAAAGACCATTCAGCCGTCAACTCCTCCAGGAAGCTTTCCCTGACTGCGTAGTGAGATACAGCGTTTCCCCAACATCCTCTAGTCACTTTCCTTAATAAACAGATCAGGTGTTCTTATAGTACCTGGTTTTCTTCACTGTTGCTTTTGCTATATTGTAGGTGGTGTACAGCAGGATATAATATGTACATTATTTTTCTTTGAGCTGAGATTCATGTCTGGTGCGGGGTAATATTCAATTCATCCTTCAATGAACACATGAATGACACAAAACTTTGCTCTTCTGCGTTTCTGGTTGATAGCCAGAACATTAAAATACTGTCCCTTCATCTACTTTTTTTTTTTTTAACTTTGTGCTTTCAGATTTTCTTTCTTGGAATTATCCTGCTTCCAATCCGTGCCTTGTTGGTCGCATTAATTGTATTACTCGCCTGGCCATTTGCCACCATTTCAACTGCATGCTGTCCTGAAAAGCTGACCCATCCAATAACTGGTTGGAGGAGGTAAGAAAGAATAATGTCTAAATGTTAGGTAAATCAAATAAAGAAGAGTTTACCATAGTTCAGTCATCGATCGATAGCTTTAGCTACTGATGCCAACACAGTAGTCACCATTTATTTCCCATTTCTCAGATGAAACGGTTATTAATTCATCGTTTGGAGAAATTGCTTCCGGAGCACCTCTGGATAATCTGATGAAGCTCTAATTTCCTACTATTAAAATATTGTTTTCTGAGTTATTGCCGAAAAGCGATAGATCCCTTGTTCTGGAAGACCCAGGTAGTAGGCCTGAAACTACTACAGCTGAAAAGTACCTTTTTCTGCTCTCCCTCAGTCTTGACATTTGCTTTTGTCCCTCCATAGTAACTACGTATTTTCTGCAGTGGCATAATTAGGCAGGTCAGTTACAGTGTATTGAATACTTCAGTGATTATTATTACAGTTTAATTCTTAATCAGTAGAGCCTAGCTTTTTAAAACATCAGCGTAGAAGCAGAATGGAACTGCTTCTCCAGCATTATCTCATTAGGAGGGTGTTAGAGAATAGACTTATCACAAATTAACAAAGTTACTGGTCAAAGTTCACTCCCCTGGGGCAGAGTCAACTTGTTGCCTTAGGTTTATCCTGAGAGTGAAGCCTTTTAAAATGTGCATTTCCTTGGAATGGGAAGCCATCGCTGAGTTTTAGGGCACGGTCGAACTTTCTAAAATTGTGCACATTTTTTTCTTTGCACGCAGGGTCCATTCCTTCCATCCAAATCTCAAAGGAGAATGTCCTCCAAAAATTTTTGAAAACCACTGTTCTAGAAACTTTTAAAAATATGCAATTCACCATCCAGTTCATGTTCTAGTAAATGTCAACATTCAGCCCAAGGCTGGTTTGAAGCAGAAGTGAATCCAAGGCTGGCAGTGTCCCCAGAGAACTAATACCACCTCAATCCTTGCAAATTTCACTGCTTTGTTTTAGAGCTCAAGGTTGTATGTCACTAAAAATTACTTTATGAGAGGTTCGTTTTTTGGGTTTTGTTTTTTGTTTTTTTGTTTTTTCCATGATGTGCTCATCCCTCTCAATTACCCCTTTGGTTTCTATCATTGATGGCTTATGGAGCCCTATAATGACGGAGGGAATAGTCCAAGAATCCAGAAAACAGATTTAATAAATGTTAGGGGGGGCAGAAAGTTCTATTTTTGCCAATTAAGCAAGTATCTCTACTTATCCTCAAACGGGTAACATTGACGTTAATTATGCAGCACCCAACTTTTAGCCTTTTTGAAATCATTTGAATGGAAGTGTCCAACAGCTTTGAACATGGGATATTTTAAAATGCAATTGTCAGAATTTACATCGCTGTAAATCAAAACTAGGAGGTGTGGAGATTCGGTTAATGGGGCGAGCTTTTTATTCTTAGGTAAATGGACATCTGAACTGGAAAGACCGAGAAGGAGAGAGACAGTCATTTCCCCATGCCCTCTGGAAAAGTGCTTTGGTTCTCTGTGTCTTACTTTCTCCTTATGGAGAAACTTCCTCAGTGACCTTCCTAGCCCCTCACTGCATTTGGCAAGACTGTTGAGAGGTAGACAGGAAGCCTATTTTTTAAGGCTCCCATTAGATGTCTTGTGGGAAATACACACGATTTGCTTTCCATGAAAAGCTGTATGCTTATTCACAACCTCAGATGCCTATTCTGTGTTTGCATTTCTAGAAGTGGGTTTTTGTCTCCCTGCTCAGTTGAGCTTCTCAAGGACCGAGACTGGGTCTTATTTGTCTCCTGTGTCCAGCGCAGGTCACCTGGGCAAGTTCGATGAATTATTTTCTAAAGACAGAAATTCTTTTTAAAAAGGAAGCAGTTCGATATCTGAAATTAAGTGCATCTATGTTCCAAGGAATTGAGATGGCGAATTTACCTTTTAAAATATTTGATGATGTCTAAGAATTATAATGGTCTAGTTAATAAGGCTTTTAAAAAAAAAAAAATTACTCCGAGGACAGATTCAGCATGAGAGTTCCAAAAGTCTTTGGGGGAGATAGTAGCATCTTTATTACCCAAATGTACGTTCCCAAGGTGTCTGCTCTGAAGGACTGTACTCACGTGGGTTTCTCAGTGGGGGATGTGTGTTGTCAGTGGAGTCACTTATTAGCCATACATCCTTGGGAAATTTCGCTTCTCTCTGCCTCAGTTTCCCAGCTGCAAAATAAGGGTGCTAATAAATAATACCCATTTCATAAAATTGGGCTGAGGATTAAAGAAATCTAAAGTCCTTCGAATAGTGCCTGGCGGAAAGAATGTTTCATATAACTGCGAGCTATTCTTAGCTCATATTTTAAAATGAAGTATTCTGACACGTTTGGGTTTTTGTGTTGTGTTTTAGAGCAAAGCCCTGCTGTTAGCTGAGATTAGCAAGACTAATTGTGTCTTTTCTTTTCTTCCTTTCTTTCTTTCTTTTTTTCTTTTCTTTTTTTTTTTTTTTTTGTATTTCTTTCCAAAGGAAAATCAGTCAACCAGTTTTGAAGATTCTGGGTCATGCCATGTTCTTTTCAATGGGGTTCATAGTTACTGTGAAGGGAAAGGTGGCGAGACCCACGGAGGCCCCAATTTTTGTCGCTGCCCCCCATTCCACATTCTTTGATGGGATCGCTTGTGTCGTAGCCGGGTTGCCCTCAATGGTCTCTCGAAACGAGAATGCACAGGTTCCTCTGATTGGCAGTAAGTACTTGTAAGACAACATAGATATTTTCATGCTCATGGTTTGCCTTAAAAAAAAAAAAAAGCCAAACTATCATTTATCAGTGGGCTTTTTAAAAACTCTCAGATAATGAAATACTTCAAAACTATTCCTTACTTCTAGTGAGGAACTATATGGAAGGAAGGAATTTATGGTCAAGGTTAGAGACCTCCCTGTCTGTACCCTTAGAATTCTTTCAAATTCTTATTTTTGTCACCGTACTATCACTGCTTAGTGTTTGTATATCTAGCTAGAAAGACCAGCTTTCAAGTCCCAAACATGCTTGATTTTTCGAGAGAGAGAATGTAACTGAAGAATTTGTGAAAACACTGGTTACTTGCTATTTCACGAATTTCTCTTTGGGGTATTAGGCTGATAGACACATGAAGTCTTTTTCCTCTTAACTCTGTTTTCTTATTATTGCCCCAGAGTCTCCATGAGGGACCAACGTGAAACTCTTTGAAAATTATGATGTGGAACGATAAGTGCCTCCTGCCATAAAAAATAATGAAGTCAGTGAGATGTGTATCCCACCAGATGCTTTGGTCCCTCCCTAGGGTGCAGGTCTCTAAGCAACCGCTCCCAGTCGTCCCAAGGTTATTGCAAGCATCCAGTGGTGAGAGAGTGGGTGTGGAATTTGCCTGATGTTACCTTGGCACTCTGGAGAAATAGCATAGTTCCTGCTACTTTGTCACTCAGCTAAGAAAAACACACATGCACACTCTTTCTCTCTCTTCTCTCCGCCCCCCTCTCTCTGTCTCTTTTTTTTTTTTCCAGTGTAACCAACTTGCTTTGTATAATATGGCATTTTCATGAAAAACTATTTAACAGTAGATTTTCAATAAATTGGGGCACTTGAGTGGCTCAGTCTTTAAGCATCTGCCTTCAGCTCATGTTGTGATCCTGGGGTCCTGGGTCCTGGAATCGAGCCCCGCATTGGATGCCCTGCTCAGTGGGAAGCCTACTTCTCTCTCTCCCACTCCCCCGGCTTGTGTCCCCTCTCTCACTGTCTCTCTCTCTCTCTGTGTCAAATAAATAAATAAATAAACACGTTAAAAAAAAAGATTTTCAGTAAACTGAGGTTTATTATGCATGTATGAGAAAGCTCCCCACTTAGAAGACTGGCGTGCTGAAAATGTGAATAAAATTAATAATTGCTCCCTATCCATGTGTACTCTGAATTCACAAAATCAGTTGTCAGGCTATTCCTAAAATAAAACAAGATAATCTTGTAGTATATATTCCAAAGGTTGATTGTCAGTTGAGGAAGAAGACCTTCAGGGAGAAAACTGCATTTGTTTCCTTTCGTATTCTTGCTGCTAACTTCTGTTATATCAATGAAATCCTGTACGTATAAAAACAAAACAAAACAAAACAAAAAAAAACCCTTCTCATAAGCTGTGAATTAAAGCAGATTTTTTTAAAGTTCTCTTTGATTTGCTATATTTTAACTTTACATGAAAATTGTTTTATGATTTATCCAGTATCATTGCTATGGTAGCTTTAGCCAAAAAAAAAAAAAAAAAAAAAAAAAAAAAGACTTGGCTCTGACCTTTTGTTTGTCTTAAAGGACTGTTACGAGCTCTGCAGCCAGTGCTGGTGTCCCGGGTGGATCCAGACTCTCGAAAAAACACAATAAATGAAATAGTAAGGCGAGCAACATCAGGAGGGCAGTGGCCACAGGTAAAAACACAGGAAATGTCCGTTTAGATATATTGCGAGTTTACTTACTGCGTATGTGTAAATCATTTGGACCCACAGATGGCAGCGTCTGGGGACACCCGTGCTGGGTGTCTTCAGGATAATAGAAACAGAACAAATGAGTGAGTATTAAAAAGTCCTCTTTCCTGTGAGAAACTCCATGGGATTAAATATATCATTCTTTCTTACCTTCCAAACTCTTCGAAACAATTTTTACTTTATGTCATAAAAAGTAATTCTCTACCCCTGAATTTATTTATTATCTTAAAAACAAAATATCAAAGCTCAATTCTACTCAATAATATGGTAGGTTTATTTATTTATTTTTTAAAAGCGATTATCATCTTAATCTTGTCCAAAGTTTATTTAGGCAGGGCTTTTCACTTCAGGGGGTACATCAGAATCACTTATAGAACTTTTTCAGACTTTCAGACTATCTTACTAACCCTATCACCTAGAATGCCTTTTAAAGTTGGCGGGGGGCGGGCAATATTTTCTGGATAAAGGAAGCCTCCTGGGTAATTCTGGTCAGTATCACTCTACCTTGTCCTGGGTATAAGCGGGGGACTCTAGCAGGACTCATGATCTGCAGTGATCTGGCCACCCATGATGATGAGTAGATGTTAAAATACCAAGAGGAATATGTGGGTTTCTAAACCCACCAGGAGGTTTAGAAACCAGGGCATGTGAGGAATGATTTTTAAAAAGTGACCAGGAAGGGGCGCCTGGGTGGCTCAGTGGGTTAAAGCCTCTGCCTTCGGCTCAGGTTATGATCCCAGGATCCTGGGATCAAGTCCCGCATCGGGCTCTCTGCTCAGCAGAGAGCCTGCTTCCTCCTCTCTCTCTGCCTGCCTCTCTGCCTACTTGTGATCTCTGTCAACTAAATTAAAAAAAAAAAAAAAAGTGACCAGGAAGAAACAGCACTCGGAATAAGGGTTCGGTTTTTCTCTTTGGATCCAGGGACTCTATCTAGGACTGGTAGGCCAAAGTTAACAAATTGGTAAGATTTCAGCCCATCTCGCTCATCTCAAGGAACTTTCTGTCCAGATGTACGATGATCTGATCTGAAATCCTTTTCCAGAATTTTCAGGCACTGACTAAGCAACCACTTGGGGGGGATATTGTAGAAAGAATTCAAGCATTGGCATACTGGATGGCTTTTAATGCCCCCTTCCAGGTCGGAGATGTTATGATTTACACTGTATCCACTCATTAATAGAGTAGCTATAGAGTTTCCATTGAGGGAACCATATTTGATATTGTAACCAGTTACAATAGGAAATAGGAAAACAATAGGAAACTTGTTTTTGTTTTTAAACTGGGGGGTGAAATTGCATACACTTATCATTTTTATTTTATAAATAACCCATCATGGTAGCACTTTTGCCTGATAAAGTTTTCCCTTTCTAATTATCGTTTAAAAAAATACCAAATAATTACACATACTAACTACTGTGGGTACAGGAACTTTCTGTTTTTATTTTATGTACTTCGCAATTCACTCATTGCCAAATTCTAAAATCTTCAGAAAATCCAGCTTGTTCACTTAATGGGGAAACTAACTGCACTGTGTGACTTTCACATGAAGAACAGAAAAAACTATGTTAAAAGATAAAAATACTTTCTCAAAAAAGATACTGAATTGTATTCCATATGTCTACTAACCCAAGTAAGCATAAAGCATTGTTGTAAGTATTTTCTCCTTTTTCCCTCCTCCAAATATCCCTGAACAGTATGTTGTAGGAGTGAAGATCCTTGAATGGGAAAACAGAAACAAGGAAGTAGTAATGATTCAGTTAGGGATGGATAGCAGGAGAGGAAAGAGTTTAATGTCCTCTTTGGCCATGACGTAGGGCCTGCATCTTCTTTTAAGTTTATCCAAATCATTAGCATCGTCATTAAGAAACATTTATTAAATGTATTTTCTATTCAGAGCTTTAATCCATTTACTAATTATCCCAATGGTCAGAAAATAGTGCTTTTAGAGGAAAACTGGATAATCCAATTCTAACTTTCGATAGTATCAAATATTAGCCTTTTATTTCACTTTTGTTTTATAAGAATTAGCAGCTCTTTGTGAATTCATAAGAATGAGTAAAGAGGTAATCTATTAATTAGACTGAAATATTAAATCTACGTATTCCTTTTCTCCCAAGATACTAGTTTTCCCAGAAGGTACTTGTACTAATCGTTCCTGTTTGATTACTTTTAAACCAGGTGAGATCAATTAAATTATGTACTATAACAAAGTATGGACGATTTCTCAAATGATTTGATACTAATACACAGAACAGCTTGTTTGTGCTGGCGTTTCCCAGTAGAAAGTTTTTAACATTGCAAATCCTCAAAACTCACTCCTTTACTTTCTGTTTTGGTTTCATAACCCCTTCTTCCTTGGATTGTTGTGCGTGTGTGTGTGTGTGTGTGTGTGTGTGTGTGTGTGTGTACGTGTGAACCATATTTGATATTGTATCCAGTTGTGTACGTGCACACACATGTACACACACAGAAACCACTGACAGATTTTTCTTTTCCTCCAAGGATACTCTTATAGGCACTCCAGTTCCTGCATTATCCAGTAGAAAACTATTTTGGTGATCATTATAAAGCCTTCAGATGCATTCTTTGCTTTACTCCTTTTTTTATAAAATATTATAAAGTCACTAATTTCATAGTAATGTGTAATTTCATACATAATTTCCTAGTAACTGGTAATGCTTTAACATGTTTTTGTATTAGCTGCTAGAATGCCCAGAGCCAAAGTTAGAACTCACTTCTAGTAAGTGGGATAGTCTTTGCTCCCAGGTATTTGCTTTTTTATTTTATTTATTTATTTGTTCTCCTCAGTTTCTCTTGGTCTTGTCTTTGTCATTACTTTTTTAAAAAATAATGAGTATTATTTTTTTGAATAATGATTTTTTATAAAAAAATTTTTATATTTTTATTATAAAAATAATTTAATAATTATTTTTTGAATAATGAGTATTTGGAAAATGAGAACACGTGGAGATGTAAATAAATATTTTCAGCAACTTGGGCATAACATAAATATTTTGGTTTCATAATTCTGAATTTTAGAACGCTCTCGTTTTGGTAAACACCAGGGATTTACCAACCTTTAGCAAATAGTTTATGTGTACTCTTAAACCAGTAAGGAAAGGTATATCGCTTATTATTAATTTTCTTCACTGTAAACTGTATAGTCCTATAAGGAAGATGCTATAATATTTCACTGTGGTTATAGGAGCCTTCATTCCTGGAGTTCCGGTGCAGCCGATCCTCCTCAGATACCCAAACAAGCTGGTGAGCACAGTGTTTTACAGTGGCAAAAATCTCAGACGTTCCCAACAGGACAAATTCTCTAGCACCCCTTTTAATCTTTGAATAAAGTCCTGAATAGACATACCATGGATGAACATGGGCAGACCCCACTCCCCTTGCCATGTGAAGGATTTAGAAGTTTGCAAGATAGGCACGTACTTGGGGACACCAATATTATATTCTGTCTCTGCTGTTACTAAGCTCCAGGAGAGCATTTCCTTAGCTTCTACTCTGTTGTCAAGGTGATGGTACCAGTAAGTCTCAGATTCAAGGTCTTCTTAGACCGGGTAGCAGAAGACTTGCATATAGTTTGTGATTTTCACTAAGCCCAAAAGGAGAATTTTCCTGATTCAGTGGTTATTGCTGAAAGGATAACGGGTGTAGCAGGATAAATTTGGGGTTGGCTTGGTGTTTCATTTCTGGCTCCATACTTACTAGCCATGTGACTCTTAGCAAGTAACTTAAATATGAAGATAGGGAAAGAATCTGTCATCCTACAGAAAGTGCATAGTTGGCTTAGAAGACAGTCTCTCTGCTCTAGCCAGGTACACTGTTGTCCTCTGGATATGGACGGTGCCACCATTTCCCTAAAGAAAGATTTTCTGGAATCTGTTTTGGTTTTTAGAGGAACTTTCCCTACTAGAGACTTTACATAAAAAGGCAGGCTGTAAATAACTACCTGTGTTATTTAAGGTCAAGAGTTCTTGCTCAAGTCGGCTTTTCTTTCAGTGGCTTCTCAAACTTTTGATATCCGTGGTTAAAAAAATTAGAATCCATCAAAATTTACTTATACTTCTGCCTATTTGACACCTACTGAAATTCTTTCACTATGTATTACTTTAATCTGTTCTCCCAAATACCTGCCCCCCCGACCGCCTTTGGTTGAGAACGGTTATATTCTGGGTTTTGTTAGCAAATTAATTACCTAGCTATGTTCATATTAGGAGAAAGATAGCTAACATGCACATAGTTTTATTAAAAATTAAGAGCAACTTAATTCCACAAAAAGATAGGTGGTTACATATGGAAAACGGATTTTGGTATGTCGATATATAATCCAAGAATTCACAGAGTAATGCCCTGCTGATAATAGTCTCATTTTACACTTCAACATACTGCTTTTAATTCAGAAGGAAAGTATGTGAATACCAATATTAAAATAAGATTTTTTTTTAAAGATTTGGCTTTTATGTGGCATTTTTTCACTGAACTAACAGTCTAAATATTTCTGTTATTGTAGGATACCGTGACTTGGACGTGGCAAGGATATACATTGTAAGTCACTTCTCTTTATTATTGGTTTATTTGAATTTTATTCAAGTGAAGAAAAAAAAAGATCATTTATTCCTTTTTTTTAAATAAGCCTTGTTTTTTTTGTAAAAGGAAAGATTTCTCTTTTTTTAAGCTTTTATTTGTTTATGTATTTATTTGAGAGAGAGAGTGTGTGTGGAACCGAGGGATAGGGAGAGGGACAAGTAGACTCCACCCACTGAGCTAGAGCCGGAGCCTGACGCAGGGCTCGATCTCACAACCCTGAGAACAGGACTTGAGCTGAAACCAAGAGTCAGACTCCCAACCGACTGAGCCACCCAGGTGCCCCTAAAAGTAAAGATTTCTAATCAGCTTCTAAAATCTTGTCACCGAGAAGTCTCTGTAGAGAGCATCACTCTCTTGCCCATTAAACCCCCAGTCCCTCCCATGTGCAGAATTCTGTCTGCCATGTCTTATGGGTCTCACGCGCGTATCTACCAATTCTTAAGAACCAGTCCAGTGACCTGGTTTGCATCCTACTTAGCTTTAATCTTGTAGTTTTATTTCCGTTGCTGGCTTGACATGTTAGCTGGTGTCTCCATTGTTGTTTTACTCTATCGGTTTAAGCAGTCCAGAGCCATTGCGTCATAGGGCCTGAAATAGCCGTGATGTGTCTGATCTGAGCTGAGAAAATAGCTAAGCTTTCAGTTCCGTTCTTGGATTCTAAAAGCATGGGGATCAGCAATTTCTATAAACATTTAAGAGAGGAGAGAAACAGCTCACCAGTAAGCCAGCTGAAGTGAAACAGGCCTTTAGAAAGAACAGAACATGTAGAATCTTACTTTCCCTCAAGACCTTTGATCGAGTTCCCCCTGGATTAAGTCCGAGCCCATCCACACTGTGGTGAGAACCTTGGATAAAATGCCTGGATTGGAGGGCTTTGCCTTGGGCCTTCCCCAGCAATGCCTTTTGATACTGAACACAGAGTTTATATAACATTGTTGATGCACAGACAACCACTTGGACATATTTAAAGGGAATCCTCATTTGCCTTCAAGTACCTTGTGACTTCCTTAGATCATCCCAACAACATATGAAAGTCTGATTTTTTTTTTTTTAACTGCATACCAATTTTCTCCATGTGTGAATTGCACTGAAATAATAAGTTTAAATCAGAGTAGGTAACTGACAGGCCAGTTACATGCATTAGTGGTTATTAACACGTGAGGCACATATGTTCCTATTACGGTTGGGTCCTTCATAGTCAAAGTAAGTGACACTCGAAATAAAGACCATCGATTGTGAAGGACATCTAGGTGTTATGTGATCTTTAACTTCTCTGGAAATCGGTTTATTCCTTTGGCCAGAATACAGGTTTCGTGTCGCTGTTGGTCTTGAGTTCCTGGTTTTCAGCTTTTTAGATAAGGGCCAGTGAGGAGGAGCAAATCGTACGAGAGCATTATAGAAAAGGGAGCGCCTAAAATCTGGGTGTCCTGAGGTATGTGTCCTGAGGTGTGTTATTTTCGTGGCCTTTACAGTTTAAGCTCCTTATAGCGACAGTGACCTGCGTGGTCAGTGTGCCTCGTGTAACTTGTGTGGCAGCACAAATACAGGAAAGCCTTCCTGGAAGGGGAATCAGGCTAGAAAATGGAGTGGCTGGGTTAATCCAGGCTTCTAACCTGGGATGTGTGTGATAAAGGGAAAAAGAAAATAGAAGAGGGAAATCAAAAAAGAGAAGGAAAACATTTTCCCAGAGGTGAAGATTTCTTAGGACCGATAAAGACAAAATCCTCAAAAGGCACGATTTTCTTTTGTCCAGATGCCACATTGCACCTGCCCGGGGTGACTCTCATTTCCACTTCTATCTTCCAGTGGTCTTCATGGCGTATTTAACACTGTGCTGTTTCTGTCAAGTCCGTTTCTTCAGTTGCCTTCGCTCTAAGGGCAAGTCTAGACTGAGATTCTAAGGAAGAGAGTCTATACTAAGGCAAATAGCCTAAGGGAGAGGGATAGTAAACTTAGGGAGTACACTTAGAGAAGGGGAAGCTATGGAAAAGCTTTTTTGTGTGGGTCCAAGAGGTGTTTGGTTTGTGTGTAGTGTAGACAACACAGGTTTAATGAGGTCTTATGCCTGACTCCTTTCTTTCTTCCTCCATCCCTGCCCCCCATCGCTCCCACCCACCCTTCCTTCCTTCCTTCCTTCCTTCCTATCTTTGTCTTTCTTTCTTTCTTACAGCAGTCAGAATTTTCCAAACAGATTTATCTGTTTGAATCGCTAAATTCCAAATCTCAATTTAGATAATTCAAGAATAATTTACTTCATGGTAAATAATGTGGATTGATTTTGCTTGCTTGTGGTTGATAGTAAAAGATCTTTTTCCTCTCAGATGGAAAATTTGAGAACTGATACTTACATTCACAATTTAGAATTATATATAGAATTGGTACATCTACCTAAATTCCTTCTTTTAACTAAATTCCTTGTTTAAATTTCTAAATTTCTTGTCTGAAGTAAGTCCTTCAAGTAATTTTTTATAGATAAATCATATTTTAGTTTCTTTCTTTTTTTTTTTTTTTTTAAAGGGAGAGATGATAGAGCACAGGAGTGGGGAGAGGCAAAGGGAGAGAGAGAATCTCAAACAGGCTCCCCACTGAGTGGAGAGCCTAACATAGGGCTCCGTCTCAGGAACCTGAGATCGTGATCTGAGCCAAAATCAAGAGTTAGATTCCTTCAGGGAAATACAAATCAAAACCACAATGAGATACCACCTCACACCAGTCAGAATGGCTAAAATTAACAAGTCAGGAAATGACAGATGCTGGCGAGGATGCGGAGAAAGGGGAACCCTCCTACACTGTTGGTGGGAATGCAAGCTGGTGCAGCCACTCTGGAAAACAGCATGGAGCTTCCTCAAAAAATTGAAAATAGAGCTACCCTATGACCCAGCAATTGCACTACTGGGTATTTACCCTAAAGATACAAACGTAGTGATCCAAAGGGGCACGTGCACCCGAATGTTTATAGCAGCAATGTCCACAATAGCCAAACCATGGAAAGAACCTAGATGTCCATCAACAGATGAATGGATAAAGAAGATGTGGTATATATATACAATGGAATACTATGCAACCATCAAAAGAAATGAAATCTTGCCATTTGCGACGTGAATGGAACTAGAGGGTATTATGCTTTGCGAAATAAATCAATCAGAGAAAGACAACTCTCATATGATCTCCCTGATATGAGGAAGTAGCGATGCAATGTGGGGGGTTTGGGGGTAGGAAAAGAATAAATGAAACAAGATGGGATCAGGAGGGAGACAAATCATAAGAGACTCTTAATCTCACAAAACAAACTGAGAATTGCTGGGGGTAGGAGGGTAGGGAGAGGGTGGTGGGGTTATGGACATTGGGGAGGGTATGTGCTAAGGTGAGTGTTGTGAAGTATGTAAACCTGGCGATTCACCTGTACCCCTGGGGCTAATAATACATTATATGTTTATAAAAAAATTTAAAAATTAAAAAAATAAAGTAAGATGCTTCACCAACTGAGCCACCCAGGTGCCCCAATTTTAGTTTCTTAAGAGCAAAAACAGGTTGGCTGTTTTCTTAAACATGTAGATGAAGCCATTCAGCCACCTCATCTGTCTAAATGAGGTGAAATAAAAATCCCATTGATGTCCCATCCCAATAGTTTAAATATGTATTAGGAAGCCACACATAGAAACAACTGTCCCAGAAATGTTCCTTGAGAGGGTTGGTTATAATCACTTTAAAGCCTTTGTCTTTTGTCTAGCTTTGCAGTGAAAGAAAATTTCTCCATAACTAAAACATTGACAATATATTAATTGGGAAATTATGATAAAGTTTCTGCTGTTAGGGAAAGGCCCTCTGATTTCTTTTTTCTTTTTCTTTTTCATATCAGAAAAGAGTTTAGAAATGTAATGTTCTACTCAGGAGTTGTCCTGTAAACACAGTCACGTACCTTAAAATGTGGCTTCGGTAGTTCCTCTAGGGTCTTAGGCCTACAAGTCCGAGTTGTCAAGGAGACCTCAAATTTGGGGGTTAGCGTGCTGAGCCGCAGCTCTGACTCACAAGGACGTATTTGGTATTGCATTTAGTGATTTGACTTTTGAACATCACGAACACTTGTTCAAGCCCGTGCTACAGCGGCCCGGTGACATGCATAAATGCGGAATATATATGAAGTGTGACATGACGGTGCTCGTGTACAAAGAAAGGATCGTTGAGTAATAATACTAGTTGATACTTGCCTTACCACATAAACATGGCCTGCTCTTTTTTTCTCTTCAGCATTCAGCTTTGTATGCTTACTTTCTGCCAGCCCTTCACAAAGGTGGAAGTTGAGGTAAGTCTTTCAACACGCAGCCTTGGAACCGGACATTTGGCCTTCCCTTTTCTTTCTAATGTCTAGTCTAGGGACCCCAGCTGTACAGAGGTTGGAAGTTAAACCCACCCCCGAAAATGAGCGCTGGTCTTTTACACATTGTCCACCTGGCTCTCAGATCCAGCCCTGAATACCAGGAAGTACTGCTAACTTCTGGGAACTTCCGCCCTTAGCTGCCCTTGGCTGACTAGATTTGCATATTGTTCTCTCTCTTATTCCTTTCAATGCTGACTCTGCCCAGGCGGTTGGTAGGCTTCCCTTCCTCACAGAAGGAGCTCCTGCAGTTGATGGAGTCCTAGCTCTAGCTCCTGGAAGACTATGTTCTGTCAAAGCAGAAGCCCTCACTTTGCGAATCCTTGTGCACGCGGAAGGCCTGGGGAAATCCTATGTGGGAGGCCGCTCATATCATCATGAACAAGGCAGTCTTCTGGTTGGAGTTGCAGCAGCAGGCAGGGGGTGGGGGAGTAATTCGATCTTCCCGAAAATTCTGACCAGATTTTTAAGACTCTGAAGGTGGATTCCAGAACCATTCTCAGATTCTAGGAATGGCGCAGAGTGGACACCTCAATGCAGAATTGAGTTGGTTTTGGTGATGCTCTCAGGTTGCCTTTGAAGAGAGAGGGTCAGAAGGGTGGGGCAGACTCTTAATTTCATTTTTCAGTTGCATCCATAGATTGTGTAATGAGAACGTGGAGTTTGCTATATAATTCAGAATCCTGAGTGGGGGTCCACGTTCCAAGTGATGGGACATGGAATTTAAGTCACGAGGATACTGTCTTTTTACTTTGTTTTATAACTTAGGCATTAAGCCATGTAGAGGTTGTCAGTAATACCAAATGGCACAGAAGGGCAAATTATATCTCAAAATGAGTCTCACCATGGTTGAAATTTTTCTTGAGACTTGCAGGTTGCTTGCCTGCCAGGAAAAGATGTTTCTTAATTATATGCCACACTTCCCCACATTTAAAACCAACTCAGTATCTATCAGAGTGACCAAAAAACACTCGTTCTTGAAATGTGCATAGATGTTTCTAGAGAAAAACACTAATCTGTACCCTAGTAATTAGTTTAAGAAGTACCAGGGTAAACACAATGGATCAGATTTCTTTTCTCAAGAGCTGTCATTGCCTTTGAGGTGGTTTGACTACAGTACCCCTTTTTCTCTGGATACCTCCTGAAACTGGTATTCCAGAGGAAACATTCTGGGGAACCCTATCAGGAAGTAATTTTGTATTATTTCTAAGTACTCCAAGCAGGCTTTTCCTTCTTTAACAGCTATTCAGATCAACTAGCCCTGTGTTCTTTCTCTAAAAAAGAAAAGAAAAGAAAACTCATACTTAAAACAGCCACGCTGTCTTCTGTGCAAATTTGGAAGATACTGTGTGTATAGTATATATGCTCCCCCTAACCACATACCCCTCCCCAGCTAAAACAAGATCTAGCGACAGATGTGGAAATACACATATGTACTTCTTTTTTTTTTCTTTAAGATTTTATTTATCCATCTGTCAGAGAGACCACAAGTAGGCAGAGAGGCAGGCAGAGAGAGGGGGAAGCAGGTTCCCTGCCAAGCAGAGAGCCCGATGCGGGGCTCAATCCCAGGACCCCGAGATCACGACCTGAGCTGAAGGCAGAGGCTTAACCTACTGAGCCACCCAGGTGCCCCAGAACTGTACTTCTTTTGTCTACATGTGTCAGTGGTCAAATTGTTACAACAGAAGTAGGCAAAGTGCTCTTCTCTTTTTGCCCTGAACATTATTATCACATTTCCTTTCTGTGTCATGGCCGGCCTGCCTACCTTCCTACCTTTCCTTCCTTCTTTCTTTTTCTTTCTTTCTTCTTTTCTCTTTCTTCCTTCCTTAGACCTTCCTTCCTTCCTTTCTTTCTTATTACAATATTTCCTTTTTTCCACCCAGTTCTTAGACCAGTCTGTGTAATATTTCCTGGCAAAGACTATATCCCTTGATAACATCACAAACAAAATGGCTACCAGCCTGTGTAAAATAGAAGAATCGGTGAGATTCAATGTATTAGAATTGTGGCACATAGCAAGAGGATGGGAATGGGTGGCCTTTCAAGTTCCGTCTTCTTAGTTTAATTATATTTATTTTAGATTTACGGTGCAAACTTTCACTCTGGGCACTCCTCGCTACTTTATGACTTTTGAATATTTTCATTCCTCCCAGGTTGGGTTCAACTGAAAAATGCATCCCACTGCCTGTCAGGGGCTGGGTGTATCCACACCCAGCTCAGAACTCTCGAGATCTGGGCATGGCCTCCAGGCTTTTTGTACTATGTCCGAGGAAGCCTGGCCTGAGCTGCCGCACATGGAGCTTACATGGAAGGCTCAGTGCATTTAGTTGCACCAATGTCAGGTGACTTCGTTACTCAGAAGCTCCCTCCCCTGCCCACCACCACCTCCATGTTCTTTAAAACTGTTGGAATTCGGGGCACATGGGGGACTCAGTTGGTTAAGTGTCTGACTCTTGATCTCAGCTCAGGTCTTGTACTCCGGATCATGAGCTCAAGCCCCACACTGGGGCTCCACACTTGGTGTGGAGCCTACTTAAAAAACAAAAACAAAAACCAAACAACTTGGTGGAAATCCTAGTTATTGCTTTTTCACATAATTTTTAGAACTTTGTGAATATTCATTAGGTAAGTCTAGTTGAAGATGTGTCGTTCAAGAATATGGTCTTAGTTTTGTGTTTTTTGTTTTTAAGATTTTAGTTATTTATTTGACAGAGATCATAAGTAGGCAGAGACACAGGCAGAGAGAGAGAGGAGGAAGCAGGCTCCCCGCTGAGCAGAGAGCCCGATGCGGGCCTCGATTCCAGGACCCTGGGATCATGATCCCAGCTGAAGGCAGAGGCTTTTAACCCAGTGAGCCACCCAGGCGCCCCAGTTTTGTGGTTTTTAAATGAACTTTGAGTGGATCATTTGATGTCCTTTTAGACACTGCCCTGGTGAGTCACAGGATGTAGAAGGCCTTATTCTTTGATCTTTTACAAGTTGTCCCTCCCTGATGACCATTTCCAACTCTGTAGTCCCCAGAATCACTGGATCACTAAAATCTAGGGAGTGTAATATTGAGGGGTGTTTTCTCATCTCCTCTCCCCACTCCTTCTCTGCTTCCTCGACAGAGACTTATTTTCAAAAAGACCATCATTTTCCTAACTCTTGAATGTTAAAAGTATAATCACTTCCAAACCGCGTGCCCTTTGTAATTGATCTTCCGGCATCCTTGAACAATGGGGCCTGTGTGTCCACAGAGGGTTCTACTGAAAGTTATCCTCTGGGTCATAGTGGCCTAGTGGGTGTGTTTAAAGTGTCTTTTAGTGGTTTCTTTTATTGGCCAGCGACTTCACAAGGGTGCCTTTATAAGCAGATGGCTTGGGGCATAAGGAAGAAAGGAGATAGCTAGTAGGAAGCATCCCAAAATGTGACATAGATCAACAGCCTGCTAGTTGTATCTCATGAGAGAGGATCCACGCAAAGCTGGACTATCGGGCATTGTGAGCAGCATCTGGTTTAATGAATGGAAACAGGGCGTTCACGGCGACCATCAGTCTGTTTCCTCCTTCTTAGGCTGTGTCTCCGTCGTACTCAGAGCCACCACAGGAAAATGATTCGTCTGGAGGCATATTTTGTTTTCATAAAATTCCTTTGCAAAGCTTAGAAGGAGCTTCTGGTGGCTAGTGTTAGACCTACAATACCTTATGGTAGGCAATCCGTGGCTATAAGTAGTAGAAAAAGATTGATTTTCATGAAAACACAATTCTGATTTAGGAAACGATTGCAACAATGAGTGTTATGATCAACACCTGTATTGATAACAACTTTTTTTTTTAATATTTTATTTATTTATTTGACAGACATTGATCAGAAGTAGATAGGGAGAGAGAGGAGGAAGCAGGCTCCCCGCGGAGCAGAGAGCCCGATGCGGGACCCGATCCCAGGACCCTGAGATCATGACCTGAGCCGAAGGCAGCGGCTTAACCCACTGAGCCACCCGGGCGCCCCTGATAACAACTTTTTAAATCTCTGAAGAGTTCATTACTCAAGGAAGGTTCAGATATATTTATATGGATTACTTAAATATCCAAACACACTCAAATGACTTATAGTTTTGAATTTAAAATGAATGGACGTTTTAGAAAACCTTTATTTCATGAATACACACATACACACAAAACCCATATATGCCCGTTTATGTACTTGTTCTAACAAAACTAATTTCTTCTGGAACTTGGTAGAATTCTGAAATTTCTAAGTAGTACCAGAGAAATGGAGCGTTATATCTATATTTTTATTTTCTTTGAGAGACTGCATGATTGGGGTGGGGGAAGAGGGGCAGAGGGAGAGGGAGAGAGAGAATCTCAAGAAGACTCCGCACTGAGCATGGAGCCCATCCTGGGGCTCAGTCCCACGACCCTGAGATCATGACCTGAGCCGAAATCAAGAGTTGGATGCTTAACCCACTGAACCACACAGGCACCCTGAGAAATGGAGTGTTGTAAAAAAAGAGTACTAGCTAGGGTTTTGTTCCAATTCTGCTGCTACCAATCTGTATATGCTTGAGTAAATGAGCCTTTGTTCTCACTGGGAAAATCGGGATGTAACACGTCTTTTCTAGGGTAGTTAGCATTTAATAAGGCGATGTAAGTGGGAGCACGGGGTAGGTGTTCAATAAGCATGCACTTCTGTTTCCCTCACCATCTCAGTTGTTCTGTCCTTTGGGAAGAAAGCAGCAAATGTTAGTTCCCAAATACCTTCCTTCATTCACATTTGCTGTTTTGAAGCCTTCACAGAAGAATCATGGGAAGAACCAGAAAGGCACATCTGTGGAGACCGACTCATGAAATCCTTTTCTGTTACTTGGAGAAAGGAAAGGCTGTTGGTAGTAACATCATTCATCAGTCCTTCTCCTTTTTTACAAGCATTTATTTAATAGAAAGGAATGTGCTCAGTGTGGTCAGGAAACAATGAATAAAGCAGCTTTTCTGGTCCCGAGTATTCGTGTGAAGGGTTGGCTCTGGATATCTGAGCGCCTTCAAAACAGGCTAAAGAATTCTGACTTTCTCTTGTGCGTAGCCTATGGCCCAAGAGATGGTGGGGCACTGTGGGACCAGAAGGGCAGAAGGGGGTGTTCTATGGGCAACTCATCTGTTAGCCGCCTCCTTATATGGGACACGATGGTGCGGAGTCGGCAGGCAGAGGACCAGAGCACCCTCGAGTGAGGAGGGCAGAGGCACTGGGAGCCAGTCTCAGGAGAGATGGAAAAGAATTGGACATTCACGAGGACCTTTGTGGGGAAGGCGAGCCTTCCCTCTACCCACCTAGGTTCCATAGCTGGATCTGTAAAAGGATCTCACCACAGGCAGATTCGTAGGAGAAAAGTATACAGATTTATTCATTTTTAATATGTACACAAAGGCATCCAAGGGGATAAAAAGTGAATGCCCCAGAAAGTGGTGAGGATGGGGAAGGAGATGTTGGCCACTCAGTGGAGAGTCCGTGACCATCAGGAAGGACAGATGGACCCTGGGAAGAATAGCTTGGGAGCTATGATAGTGCGCGGTAAAGCTTGTCTTGGTGTGATGTCGCCTTCCAGTCCCATCTCCTGGGATAAGAGTCCATCCTACCTGTTTGATGAAAGTCCTCTAGGAAGGAATTTATGGCAACCGAGTTCCTTTTGGAGGAGCTGACTTGAGGCAGGTAAGGGAAGTTCAGAGAAAACCTGTCCCTGCATTTGCCATTTTTCAAGTGCCTTTACCTCAAAATAATCAGTGCACCAAAGTGGTACGTTATGAGATAGCATGTCCTGAACTCCTTCACAATTTTTTTTCTAAAGTTGAGCGTGAGGTGCCATTGGAGGGAAAGGAGAATCAAGCCCCTAGAAGCATGGACTGTGTCCGAAACATTAAACTATGATGGCAGCAGGTCCAAAAGGCACACCCCAAGCAGCCGCGAGGGTCAGGTCAAGTCACGTGATCCTCGCATATCACAGAGACATAAAGGAAACAGACTCAGGATTAAGATCCCATCTGGGGGCACACTGGCATGAGTGAGAGGATAAAGGAAGGCCTTCCGCAAAACAAACAGAACCACTTTTGTATCTGGAGGCAGTATGGTCGTCTTGGGAAAATAACGTAATTTTCAAGCAGCCGTGAGGACCCTGTGGAACATAACATGAATTTGTGGTAGACTCAACCCATGAGACCACGGCCCTTCGTTTTAGCACCCCTCAGTGGTCTCTCACTGTGTGGGAAGGAAGGAGCAGGAGAGGTGATTACCCGCTTGTGATTGGCGCCATGAATGTGGCAGAAGGGGGAGATCCTAGGTGACAGAAAGTTGACAGGGAAATCCAGTGAAGACAGGCAGCCAACTGTTGCCAGGAGGGAGTGAAGGAAGAGGGACGGGCCTGGTCCTGAGAGTGACCAGCAGGTTCTCACAGCTGTGTGGGACCGGGTTAGAGAAGTAAACAAGAACTCGTCAGAGGAGACGGCCATCATTGTCAGAAGAGATGGCCGCCATTGTCATTGTTATTGTCTCTGTATCCCAGCCACAGCTGAGAACCCATGTGGCCAGGTGAAGGGGCTTCGAAAGCAATAGGTCAGATGAGCCATCTGTGTGGATACTCGGGATGATGAGAGAAGAGGAAGGTGGAAAGGAAAATCACGGGTCCTGAAGTGACTAGGGTATCGAGCTGTGTGTTAGGGGACGGTAGTAGACAATGGCAATCATGTTTCCCTGCCTTCGGCCAATCTTCCTTCCCAAATAAAAGATGTGGTTTTGCTGTGAGCCTTGAATGACCACATACAAAATAGAAATGTGAAAAAGAGGGCAAGGTCTGCTCTGAGGAGAAGTGACTTTTTATGAGAATTTCCATTGTATTGCTTCTCAGGAGGCATGGGGGGGGGGCCTCCAGGGCCCGTGAGGGTCAAATCCAGGTTTTTAATTATTTTGTACTCTCCGTGGAATTTTCTTCGAGAACAAAATGCCATATAATATGAGGGTTATTAAAAACCATTTTATGGAAAATATTACCTGCACTAAAAGGAATTGAACCCACAGCTTATTGTATTGGTTAACAGTTGTAGCAGCAATTTATTTCCCAGGGTTTTCTGGGTGTGTGTTTATAACCGACAAATTAAGCGTGTTACAAATGATCATGTGGCTTTTTTTTTAATGAAGAATTATATGGTGGCTTAAAACTTTATCGTTTTATGTTGTTAGAGACTTTATGAATATTGATTTTAACATGCCATTTTCTTCCTTGGATTTCATATGAAGCAAATACAAGAGATGAAAATCTAGAACAGGATGGAGGGCATTTTGAGAAATACTGATTTGCAAAGATCCGTTGTTGCTCTGGATAGAGAAGTATTGTGGGGACCTCTGGTGGCTTAGTTTATTTTTCCGTCTTGAAGAGTAGATCCTGAGTGGAAAGCTAATTGCAGAATTCCAGTTGGAGAGGGACTTTGAAATCATCGAGCCAAACTTTTTGATCGGCAAGAGAGGGCACTGAGTGACCTCAGTGATTCAGACCTGATTCAGACCTGACCCCGTCAGGGCTGAATGACTTTTCCAGGATCTTATGGCAGAGCCAAGGCCACAGCCAGGCCGAGTGCTTTTTCTGCAGCATCCCTCCAATCCACTGGGAGAGAATGTTCATTGTGGTACGTGTCACACAGCGCGCTGTCCCGTGATTCGGATCCATGTCATCCTAAAATGCCACTTGCCTTCTTGCTGTCCTCTGCGTCCGCATTCCCTCTCGTCCGCATTCCCTCTCTTCTCTCACCGAGTGGTTGCGGTAGCTTCCCGGGCTACTCCCTGCTCTTAGACTTTTCCTCTTTGGCTCAGCCATTCCCTGCCGTGGAGATTTCCGCTCAAAAGCTTGGCCTTGATCACCACACTCCCTTGCTCAAAGCTCATCTCCAAATCGCCCTTGCCCAAAGGCGTCTTAACGTGACTAACGAGATTTGAAAACAGGTCCACTTGAGTCCAGAAGTGGTGTTATTTATACAGATCTTTCTTTTTCTTTCAAATCACAGTCCTGTCACTAGGGTGTGGCTTTGGCTACATGGCGTAGCCTCTTCAAGCCCTTCTCCACCCAACTGATGAAAGTGGTAAAGCTGGCCTCCAGGAATTGTGGAGAGTTAATCTTATAAATAACCCAGCACACAGTAGGTGCCTAATGAATGATAGCTTATCCTGGTGGACTTGACACATCTGTTGTAACTTTTTACCCCACCTCCCGGAGGGCTCCTTGATGGTAGGGGCTTCCTTGTCCTGCCTTTGGGGCTTAGTGCAGCATCTGGTATACAGTAGGTGCCAAAGCAATATTTGTTGAACGTAAGTGGGCCATGAAAACTTGAGCAAATCATTTGATCTTTGTGAACCCCAATCCTAAGGACAAAAATCGGGAGGACTGGTGAAATGAAATAAGGCATGTAAAAGCGCCTAGCACAGTGCCTGGTTCGTGGTTAGAATTCAATGAACAGTAGCTATTGGCAAGATCATGTTTACCCCCAAAAAGCCAAGATCAAGTATTAGCTCTTCTGTAAAGCCTCTTTGGCTGTTTTTCCCTGCCCCCCAGCCAAATTAATCATTTCTTATCCCTCGCTTTCATATTCCAGGAAGGATGGGTTAGTGGGGAAAACAAGGGTTTTAGAATCTGACCGAACTTGGGCTGAGCTCTGGCCATGTGACCTGTATAACACTAAGCTCACTTAATGAAACTTCTGAGCCCTGTCATTGAGGGTAATGATACTTAGCATATGCTGTGTTGGTCTGTCTTTTAAAGTATGGGTCTTTTTTGGGAGCAGGAATACAGTCCTGTTAATCTTGCCTGGGTTAATGGTAGGTGCTCAAAAATGATGTCGGAACTTAAATATAGCACCACAATCTCATTAATGTTCAAAAACTATAAATAAAACAAGGATGGCACCAATGAGGCACCACCAAACATCAAGTAGAGAAAAAAAAAAGTAAAATTTAAACCGATAAAGCAAAACACAGTGTCGGGCCAAAGCAAGACAGCCCATACTAAGGGTTAAAAGAAAGCCGAAGAAATGACAAAACATGACATTTGAACAAACAATAAACTGCGGCCAACACAGGAGTAGGTAGGGAAGATATACCATAAGTGACAAGCTACTACCTGTATTGACGTTCTCACAGAGGGCTAGGAAACGCAGCGTGAAGAAGAAGGTCTTCCTACCTACAGCTTTACAACTTCCAGAATTCCGGGCCGTGGCTCAGTTCGTCCTCATCACAACCTGGGCAAGTGGGTGATTATCGCCCTCTTGTCAGAGTCCAGGCGACAGTGAAGAATACTTCAGGGACAGCCTCGTGAACACACAGAAAGACGCAGGGCTTGGCTGCAGACCCCCTGAATCCAAGCACAGCGTTCTTTCCACTATAGCATATTACCCATGTGCCAGAAGGGCGGCGGGGGGGGGGGGGGCGGGGGGCGGAGTTACTATAGCTAACTTATAAATTAATATATGTAGCATGTAGCATCTTAGCCCTCACTGTTGTAATGGAAAGGCATGCTTGTCTTTCAGTTTCTGCCTGTTCAGGTACCAAACGATGAAGAAAAAAGTGATCCCATCCTTTTTGCTGGTAGAGTCCGGAATTTAATGGCTGAGTAAGTGTCTGTATGTGATCGCCATCAGTAAATTGTTTTTAAATGATTGGTCAACAGCATTTCATGTAGTTTTAGGATTTGGGTGTTTTGTTTTGTTTTGTTTCATCCTGACGGCCTCATTCCCTACCTCATTCTGGTAAGTAAAATAATGTGCCTGGGATATGTGGTCAGAAAGACAATCTACAAACATGTTCCCCAGATGCAGCCCCAGACTCAAAGCCCCGGTCTTTGGGTTCTTCTAAGCTGGCTTGTCACCGTCACACATTCGTGGCTCGCCTTCTGGGCCCCAGTCTCCACAGAGGTGCCAAGGCCAGGCGTTTCAAAGGCATTAATGATTATAGCCACACAAAGGAGAAAGTTTGCAAGGGAAGGCAATAGATGCACAGAAAAGGGAGGAAAGTCCACCCCCATTAAGGGACGCCTGTAAATTTAGGATTTGTAAATCATAAGCATCAAGCAAATATTTTCCGGCACTTAACGGAGTTTTAGCTGGCAATGATTCTGATTAGATAAATCACCTTTCATCCTGTAATGAAAGAATGAGTGTTGTACCGTCCTACCACCCAGACAGCCCTAAGAGCCTTCCCAGTGTGCACCCCACACCAGGCAGCAGTCCCCGGCTCATTGCAGTTAGTGGTCTCGGCACGAATAGGCCAGTAGTATGTATTCCTAGTAAAAATTCAGATGAGATATCTGAATCTAGCTTCCAAGCTGAATTCGGTTTTATAAACAAGATAGTATATACATAAATTCATATTTCACAGCAGAATAACTATATGTTCACAACAGTCTTAAGTGTTCAAACGCTCAAAACCTTTTTTTTTTTACTATGCGTACCTACATGTACTTGATTTTCCCAGCTTCTAGACTGGCTACAAAATTTGTTTTGAGTTGCTTTTCTTCCCTTTCTTCTTCTCTTTCCATACCAGCTTATGTCCAAAAGTTAGGAACTAAGATCGATCTTAGGAATTGAGAGAATTCATACCAGATAGTTGGACTTCCCAAAAGATGTCTATAAAACAGAGCGGCGGGTTGGTTAGTCAGACTTTTTTCTGAATTTGGAGGCATGGAGGCAGAAGGGCCTTGAATAAAGAGTAAGAAAGACCTCAATCAGCTACACAACCATGAACAAGGCCTTCTGTGGCTCCTTTTCCTAATATTTAAAGTCGGAGTTAAAGTCTTTGCCTTGCCTTTCGCCTGGTTTTGGTGATCATGAGTCACATGGAAGAAAAGTGTATGACAGAAGCATTTGAAAATAGAAAGATGCAAATTAGCGGTGTTATATGACTCATCATGAATATTTACCCAGTAGTGTGCCGGGCCATTTACTCAGGTTATCTAACATAATCTTCACAGCAACTCTTGGAGCCAATCAAGGAAAGTGAGACTCAGAGGGAGATACCGTTTGCCCAAGATCATAGCAGGTAGTGAGGGTCTGGGCTGGGACTCAAATCCACGTTCCCTGTTACCCAAGCCCCAAGCTCTTAAAGGGCATCTCTACTGTCTAGGATTATAAATTATAAATTCCTGAAATATTTAAAATGTTTATTTTCCCAAATAAAAATATTCATATACCAAAATATTTATTAATCAAAAACAGCCTGTAGTTGTAGATAGAAAAAAAAAAATTGTTCTTATTGCATCTGTTGAAAATGTAACATTCTTAGCAGTGATTCAACAAAATCAACAAAAATAGTGGAAGACAGAACTTTAGGATTCACACTGAATATCTGTGAATAAAAGTTCTGTGAAAAGGAACCTTCAGGAAATTATTTTGGGTACCGCACAGGCTTTTTTCTCAGGACTTAGTGTTTTTTCAAGTTGTTAATATCTGTTTTTTTTTTTTCAAATCAAGTTCATTATTAGACCTCTGAGCAGGAGGGAGCCAGTAGGGGTCATGCCCTCCTTTGAGGATGGACGATGTTTAGGTTTGGAAGAACTAATGAGCTTATTCTCAGTTCTCTTTCATATTTTCAGAAGACTGTTTTGTAGCAAGTAATGATCTCCAGGTTTGAGAGATGAAAAAGCTAGCGATTGAAGCTAGCTTCAAGCTGAAGTCGGCTAGTATCACGGTCCCAGTTAAAACACAAAACCAAATGACCAGCCGACCAAAGCTTGCAGACAGAAGGGGATTAACTCAGCCACAGGAAGTCTGTGCAGAAGAGAAGTATGTCTCTTTGGCAATAAGTAGCCAAAGCTACTGCCTTGAAAAGTAGTAACTACTTTCCCATTTACTGTTGTTTGTTGACCAGTTCAGGCCTGATGAAAAAATCATTGCCTTTAAAAAGAAAAAAAATTGAATTTGTTTGCTTTTAAATGCCTCTTAGAGCTTTGGGAATTCCAGTAACAGACCATACCTACGAAGACTGCAGATTAATGATCTCAGCAGGACAGCTGACATTGCCTATGGAAGCTGGGTTGGTGGAATTTACCAAAATAAGCCAGAAATTGAAGTAAGTATGTTTTTAAATTGCTACACTTTCATAAAGGTGCCCCCCAGAGATCTGATGTCTTGTTTCTTTTCTCTGGTTTCATTAATGCTCAGCTCTAGAGCATTTATTCTAGACCCTGTGGCTCTAGAACCCACTTTTTTTTTTTTAATATTTTATTTATTTGACAGACAGAGATCACAAGTAGGCAGAGAAGCAGGCAGAGAGAGAGGAGGAAGCAGGCTCCCTGTTGAGCAGAGAGCCCGATGTGGGGCTCAATCCCAGGACCCTGGGATCATGACCTGAGCCTAAGGCAGAGGCTTTAACCCACTGAGCCACCCAGGCGCCCCCCACGGGTTTTTTATTAAGGAAACCAGGACTGTGATTTCATCTCCCATGTAGTTCACCTAGTTGTGTTTTTTTTCAAGAACAGTTAATTCAGGGGGCGCCTGGGTGGCTCAGTGGGTTAAAACCTCTGCCTTCGGCTCAGATGATGATCCCAGGGTCCTGGGATCAAGCCCTGCATCTGGCTCTCTGCTCAACAGGGAGCCTGCTTCCTCCTCTCTCTCTGCCTGCTTCTCTGCCTACTTGTGATCTCTCTCTCTGTGTCAAATAAATAAGTAAAAATCTTAAAAAAAAAAAAAAAAAAAGAATGGTTAACTCAGAAGCATGGGTACTGGTCATACGAGGAGCCCGAGAGATAGTCGGTGTGGACCAGCACAGATCTGCCCTTCTCAGAGGTGTCTCAGAGCAGTCAGTCTGTCCTGCTGCCCCCTTGCAAAAAGGATGACTTCATTAGATGGTCCTGCCAGGTGGCGGTCAGACCTCGTGTGAAGTCTGAATTGATTTGTAGGGAAGCAATTCTGACCATCACTGAGTTTTAAATACTTATCCTCGATCTCCTTTCTCTTCAGGGTGTGTAATTTTTTTAAGGGAAAACCCCTTCTTTTTACCTTTATAAACAACCCCTTTGAACCATCTGCTATTAAAAGGTATCACCCCCGATTCCCTTATTACTGTTCATTCTGTTTTCAGAATATATCGATTTGCAGAATATATTGATTCAGTAGGCTTTGGCATCCTCCCAAGGAGAGAGCTGCAGAACTGGTTATTATATTAAAGGTCAATATTGGGAGATAATATTTTGATAACTGATAGAGCAAATAGGATTCATATCTTATAAGTAACAAGCATGGTTGATATTATATTCACAATATTCGTGTAATTTGATTCATTTGAAAAGTTTAGGTAGTTACTAAAATCAGATACAGAAGAAAGCAGCATGTGTTAGGTCACCTGTTTAATTGGACAAGACAAAGACAGGATGTGATGTGAGCTATGGTACGTTTTCTGGCATTATGGTGTTTCAGTGTTCTAGAACTTTGCTTGGAGGAAATGTGTGTCATCTAATGAATCTCCCTATCCCAACATTTTGTGTAATGCGAATTCATCATCAGCCTGGAAACTTTTAAAAGCAAGATATGCGTATTTTTTTTAAGATTTTATTTATTTACTTGACAGACAGAGATCTCAAGTAGGCAGAGAGGCAGGCAGAGAGAGAGAAGGGGAAGCAGGCTCCCCGCTGAGCAGAGAGCCCGATGCAGGGCTCGATCCCAGGACCCCGGCATCATGACTTGAGCCAAAGGCAGAGGCTTAACCCACTGAGCCACCCAGGCTCCCCTAGAATTGCATATTTTTTTTAAACAACCCAGTAAGTACTAAGTAATATTTAGATTCAAATACGATTTCTTATTTTCTTTTCACAAGTCATTCCTTATTTCCTCACACTGCTCCTGTTCTCAGTTACTTTCCTCTTCCTTAGGTCTTTGAGAAAACTACAGTCTCACTAATGTCCTTCAAAAAAATCAGAAGCCTGTGTACACATCCCATAAGTACTCTGAAATACCCATTTTATTCTCATTTCCAGATGTAACACTTAAGATATCGTTCCTTCAGACGGTGACTCAAACACCATTCATAAAATGTCCATGTGGGTGGTAAAGGGCTGACCACACGTGTTCATGAGTCTTTGTTTGTTTAGGTTAGACTGGGATGGTGTTCGTAAGCAGTTGGACGAGTACGCAGTAATCGCAAGTTCTTCAAAAGGAGGACGAATCGGAATTGAAGAATTTGCGGAGTATTTGAAGCTGCCTGTTTCAGATGTCCTGAGACAACTCTTTGCACTCTTTGATAGGGTATGTTACAATATCGTCTCTAGCGCCCAAACATCTTTACTCTGCTGGTCTCCAGGGAGCATAAATCAGTAGGTCATTAGAAAAACTCGGCAGGTGACTGTTAGAGGAAGCAAGACCGAGCCCAAGTTTAATTTCATGATCTGGTTTTCCCCCTTAAGTTGTAACAATAGTAGTAATATAATTGTGTGTGTGTGTGTGTGTGTGTGTGTTGCAACAATTATGATGGTATCTAGTTATTTTAAATACCAGGTCAGAAATAAATAGTGTGACCATAAAACCACATTTGTAATATAGAATTGGAAAGGCTTCTATAACTAGCAAGAACCTAAGTCTTTTTTTTTTTTTTTAAGATTTTATTTATTTATTTGACAGACAGAGATCACAAGTAGGCAGAGAGGCAGGTAGAGGGAGAGGGGGAAGCAGGCTCCCTGCTGAGCAGAGAGCCCAATGCAGGATTCGATCCCAGGACCCCGGGATCATGACCTGAACCGAAGGCAGAGGCTTAACCCACTGAACCACCCAGGTGCCCCAAGAACCTAAGTCTTTATGTCAAAATTCATTCATGGATGACAGAGGTGGTATTAGTCTATCCTGAAGACTTCTGGACTGCCCCCAAGACATGTGAGGACCAAATGGATTTTGTTTTCAAGTAACGTTTTATGACAAAGTTTGCCAGTAAAACTTGACCATTCGCCATTATATTAGAGGTATGATTTTCTGCTTATGAGGATGTAAGTACGAGCAGTTAGATAACTGAATTGTCAGAAAGTTTCCCTGAGAAAACTGTATCAAGATGTCAAGCTCTCAATTTTTAATGTGTTTTTTTAATGTACAAAGTTGACAATGAAGTTTACCTTTTTGGTGACAGTATTACGAGTGTTCGTAAATGAACTGAGGCAGGTAACTCCATTCAAGATACAGAACCTGCAAGAAACAGCTGTAGCCACCCCCTTTGTAGTGATATCCTTGCCCTCCCCTTTACCCCCAGCAATCACTCCCCCTCTGTAGCTTTGCCTTTTGTAGATGCCATGTAAATGGAATCAGATAGTGTAGATCTTTCTGAGTCTGGCTTCTTTCACTTGGCATAATGCATCTGAAATTCGGCCATGCGATCGCACATATCAACAATGTGTCCCCCTTTCCTTGCTGAGTGGCCTTCTGTTGTATGGACGCCCCATTCTCGGAGTCCCCTGTCCCCAATGGAGGAGTATTTCAGTTTGTTTCCAGTTTGGGGCAATGATGAATACAAACTATGAATATTCTTCTGTAGGTTTTTGTGTAAATCTAGGCTTTCGTTTCCCTGGGGGTATAGACTTAGGATTGTGATCTTGTTACTGTCTTATCTGAGAGTGACTTTACTTTGCATGCATTCCTAAAGGATATTTCTTTCTTTCTTTTTTTTTTTTTTTTGTTTATTTGACACAGAGAGAAAGATCACAAGTAGGCAGAGAGGCAGGCAGAGAGAGAGGGGGAAGCAGGCTCCCTGCTGAGCAGAGAGCCCAATGTGGGGCTCTATCCCTGGACCTTGAGATCATGGCCTGAGCCGAAGGCAGAGACTTAACCCACTGAGCCACCCAGGTGCCCCCTTATAGGATATTTCTGTTGTGAATAGCATTGACTCGAGAGTCCTTCCCTTTCAACAGGTTAGCGAGAGGTCCTGCTGCCTTCAGTCCTCTGTGGTTATCCTGCCTTACTGATTTTTCTTTAGTTTTGGCTCTCCTCACCAATCCTCCTTCCACAGCATTCTGTCCAGAGGTGGTTGCCTTTTGTATTTTGACTAGAGTTTCTAATTGTAATCGAAAGGAGAGATGGGCTCACCCGGGCTTTTTCCATCCTGGCTGGCTCCAGAAGTCTCGGTTCTCTATGGACCACTGGGAAAAGATCTTGCAAAGAAATCATAGCTTGATGACAGAAACCAGGACGTGGTTTTTTTTTTCTCTCTTTACCCAGAGCACTGGGTACTCATGATCCTAATGACTCATTCTCTGACCTCTGAGATGAACCATCCTTCAACCTGAGGCAGGGGAGGAATCTTCTTCTCTCTGGAGTGCCCGGTCCCCTGTTCTCGGCTTGCTTACAGCAAACAGACCATCTTCCCTTGTCCCGGAAACAGTCGTGTGCCACTGCAGTTGAACTCCTAGAAGGTATAATGAAGGTTTAGAAGAAAGGAGAAGTAAGTTATTGGCTAGAACCACGCAAGTTGGGAAAATAGAAGCACTTCTTACTGGTACTATTACCAGTCTCTCTGCGAGCTTCATGTTGTCTCATCTTCCTTTTTGGCTCCAGAAACCAGGCAAGTAATTTTATACGAAGCTTCTATAAATACGAACTTGGTGACAGGAAGGGATATGGCAGGGATCGACAAACAAGGACAGGAGATGGGGGAATGGGACATGAAATGAGGGCTAAGGAGGAAACTCAGAGCATATCTCAGACGTCGGGTTCATCAGGATTTTCCACCAAAATTGGAAATTATATCTGTGGAGGTTGCCGTCCCTTTTCAGATGTCAAAGTGTCATTGCTGGCAATTCCATGACACCCGTTCTGTCATTTGGTGGCTGATGACCCCTGTCGTTTCTCTGGTAATCTTAAGGATGGGAAGATTTGGGAGTAGGGAAGGGAGGGGACAAGGATTAAAATAACCCCCAGTTAGCCGGGTTGACTCAGAACTAGAGGATACAGCGAGCCTTGGCAGTGAAGTTGGCCAATCACATTTCTGCATGGACAGCTTCCACTAGCGCACACGCCACTTACAACCGCGAGTGTGACTTTGTATAGTGTGACTTGGCTCTCACCGGAGACCGCGAGATGGTCTTTCCAGCAACTTTTCTTTTTATCTCCAACATACTGGAATGTTGAGAAAATAGCCTGGAGAATGAGGGATTCAGGCATGGGACCTTCCTTTCTCTCCTTTCCTTTTCTCCTTTCTTTTTTCCTCTTCCCCCTTTCTGTCTTTGTCTGTCTTTCTTTCCTTTTCCGTCTCTAACCTTTCTGCATGTCTGTGCCTGTGAAGATGTGCTTTGTTTTGAGAAGGCGAATTATGCAATTGTTGCCACGCCCTGGGCACATACCCACTTAACTCCCAGGCTAGGCTTGTTTTCTTGGTCTCTTGAAGTCATCTAGCTGGGGAATGTTCCACGGGAAAGATGAGAAGTTCAGTAATGCCAGTTTGTTTCTCTCCGAGTAGCTTATCTTGCTAAACGCTATGCTTAATGAGGGGTGGGGGTTCAGGGGAGGAAGGGTGGGAACGAGAAAGGGTGGGGTGTTCCTGTGGGTCTTCCAACAGCTGTAAATGTTTGCAGTGCCGACAGCTGCCCTCAGCCTCTCTGTCTTCCCCCAAGACTAATGAGGTTGTGTTGGGATTTGGGGGATGGGACAAAGACCTGAAAATCTCTCCACATTCCCTAACTCTTTCTTCCCATGTACAGTCTTGGCTGGTCTAGAAAGACTTCATAATGGTCTTGTCTCAGTTTGTCGCTAAAAAATACACTGTCTCTTCAGCTCCTGCTGACATCCTGACATGTCCTTTCAGGTTCTTGGGGGAATCTGATGACAAGTAAGGTCTGACAAAAACATGACATTCGCCATCCCAAGCATGGCGTAGTTCCCTAGTTTTTAGGATCATTGCCTTTGGAGAGATCCTATCTCTCTGAAAAAGATGAATAAACGTTTTTATCTTTGCGTTGAATTTTGCTTCTTTATTTTTTATGGACGTATCCTGAACTCTCCGCATTGGATGGGTCAGATGTCCAGATGAGTCAGAGCTAAAGGCTAAGACAATGGTTTAAAACAGCGGTGTCTTGACATTTTTTTATATTCATTAATTCAGTTTTAAATACAAGATTTTTTGCCAGCACTCCGGAATGGATTGAAGCTTCTTTAATGGGATTAAGGAACATCGCTAACTAACCCGAAGTCATTATAACACAGTCATTTTTCCAGTTCTAACCATGTCTCAGGATGTCTGTGACAGCAAGCCTGTCCCCTGAGCCCTCCTTCAGAGCTGTGTTCCTGAATCAGCAGTCTCCGATGTACCTGTAAGACAGAGTCCTCAAATGCTTCGGGATGTAGCTCGCCCCTGGTGCTGGCTTGACTAGGCACCGTGTTATCTGCCTCTCACCTCTTACTAGCGGCAAGTTCCATCTCCTCTAACTGTACCTCCTGATAGACTCAGTTTAACATTTCATCAACACCCGTATGCCCACGCGCTGATGACCAAGCCACATGTAGGGGTCAGCACATTCTTCCTGTAAAGAGCCAGATAGTAAATATTTTTTTACTTTATAGCACTTATGGTCCAAAACTTTCAGGGAAGCTTGTACAATCGAAGAGAAAAGTTCATCGTAGCCCACTCAGAAAGATCTTTCCATTTACCCGCAGTCACCTAAGCCACGAAAGTACCCTGTCCCAACTCTCAGCACGAGCAGAAAATCTGCACGCTATAACACCCTGCCCTCTCCAACAGGAAGGGGCAAGCAAAGATGCTTGTTATTCTTGGCACTCAGGATTTGATGCTGGAACTAATACCAAGAACTAGGCAGGCAGGAAAGAACTTAGGATAAAGAGATGCATTCATTCCACATAATGTGAAACGGTGGTAAAAGATTTACAGAAGTTTACGATAGCCGAAAATGCTGGATTATCAAAGTGCTAAGGCACACACACTTTTCCTGCCTAACAGTTAAACAAAGGATGTAGTAAATGCCAGAAGAACTAAGTACACGTTAGAAGACCGAGAGAGGGAAAATCGTGATGGTTTTCAAAATTATTTTACAGAATGGAAAGAACAACCACTTATCTAAATTTTATCAGGTGATGGTCTGTTTTGCAATGTTATTGGTAAAAAAGGCATGAGCTCGTGCTAGACTATATGTAGCTGAGGAGTTAGAAAGGAGTCTGTCTAGTCTGTGAAGACAAATAGTATGAGACCAGTAGAAATGAGGGAGGGTATCAGCCAGAGGCAGAGAGAGAAGACAAGAAGAAAGATTTAGAGGATCACTTTTAAATCAGATGGGAGGTTCCCTACCAATTAAACGGTGGTCACTCTGAGGCCTGACTACAGTCCATCTATCAGTCCTTAAACTTTACCAACCTGCTTTGTTTTCATTAGCTTCGGAAACAGAGCAGTAATCAGCAAACTACAGCAGACTGGGCCAGATCCAGCCTGATGCCTGTTTTGCTAATAAAGTTTTATTGAGACACACCCATGCCCATTTGTCTATGTATTGCCTGTGGCTGCTTTCTGTCTTCAGTGGCAGAGGTGAACAGTAACCAACAGTTAAGTCTTCTATCCTTTAAGTTTCCAGTTCAGGTTTGATTTGTAATATAGTATTTCATACTTCATGTGAAAAGAACTATTGATTGCAATCTCAGTTCATCAGCATTTGTTATGTGAAATCTACCCATAACTTACATGAAGCAATTGACAGAAAAAGGCTATACTCTTCTTTCTATGTTGTTTTACGCGTTGTCCTAAATGTTCGGTGGTCCTATGTGTCTGACCATTTCCCTGTCCATGTCCCAGGTTGACTTAGCTCCTCCATTCTGCCCATTACAGTATTTTCTCTCTCTCATGTTGTTACATGAGAAATCTCCATCTAGAGGTAAAAATTGGGAGATGCTTAGAAGGAACAGGAAGGAGGCTGCAGGAGTTAAAGCTTAACTTTTTCTTCATAAGCACAAGTGAGCAATGTCTGTCCTCCTCCATGAGCACAAGGGAGGAAAGAACAGAGCTTTGTAAAGACCAAATTGTGTCAGACCAATTTAATTTCCTCCTGTGATAGAGTGATGGTCGAAGATGATAAAGAAGAAGAAATAGATATTATCTGTATGGGCTCTAGAAAGGCTTTTGATTTCATCCAACATGACATCCTCATCAATAAATTAGGAAGGTCTGGTCCAGATCATGCTGCAGTTGGGCGAAAGCCCCTCTTGACAGAAAGGCTTTGCAGCAAGTGGGAGCTGTATGTCCTTCTGGATTCAGCGCTGCCCCCGCCTTGGCATTCTGTTTGGAGGGGTACCATACTTGATAGGATGCCACCCAGAATACTTGTGAAAACCAGACGATAAGTCAAAGCAGGGATAAGGGTATATCCTTAAAAGGGGTGGAACCATACCCAAGAAAAAGGAAGATTAAATTCATTCAACATACAGCATGAGAACACTTGGGCTGGAGAAGGAAAAGAAATGCCATCGCCACCATTTCAGGACACGTGAGGATCTAGACTCCCTGAATTCTAGAGCTAAAGGGACCTTTCACGTCCAACTGCCCACCTTCCTCATTTTGCAGAAGGCAGCCAGCCTGAGAGGAAGTGAGTGCTAGAGGCTACACAGCTGGTTAGTTGTAGGACTGAGACTAGAATGGCTGGTCCGTGTCCTTTTTACTTCAACCTGCACTGTTGGCTGATACACACACACACACGTGGGTTCTTAGGGCATTTTTTATACTTCCTATCACTCACCCATTTCAAACCTACAGTTCTATGATTTTTTGAGTAAATGTGCCAAGTTGTGCAACCATCCCCATAAATCAGCTTGAGAACATTTCCAGCACCCCACTGAATGCCCTGGTGGCATTAAGGGTTAGATCCTGCCACCAGCTTTCTCCCAGCCCTAGGCAACCACAGCAGGGTTGTTAGTCCTTTAGTGTGATTCGAGACCTGGTCTAGAAGAGAGACTTTTGGTGTCTGTGGATTTGCCTTTTCCAGACGTTTCATGTAACGGAATCGTACAGTAGATGGTCTCCTGTGTCTGGATTCTGACTACTTTGCCTAAAGTTTTTGCCATTCACCCATGCTGTAGCATGTATAGGTGATCTGTCCTCTTTGCTTGCCAAAAAGTACTCCGTTATATGGACACGTTGTATTTTTTTTAAAGATTTTATTTATTTATTTGACAAAGGAAGAGATCACAAGTAGGCAGAGAAGCAGAGCAGAGAGAGAGAGGGAAGCAGGCTCCCTGCTGAGCGGAGAGCCCAATGCAGGGCTCGATCCCAGGACGCTGGGATCATGACCTGAGCCAAAGGCAGAGGCTTAACCCACTGAGCCACTCAGGTGCCCCGACATGTTGTGTTTTATTTATGCACCAGCTGGTGGACATTCAGGTTGTTTCTACCTTGAGGCCATTATGAGGAATGTGGCTACTAGCGTTCATGTTTCTCTCTTTACTTTTTTATATTCAGTAACTTTCCCCCTTCACATCCATCAGATGTGTCCTCTTCCCCTACTCTTTTTCCGTCCCAATCTGGACAGTAGAGTTCCCCCAGATGGCAACCCAAGATGTTATTAATGTTCTAATAAATAGCCTCGGGGGATTCAATGGTCCAGAGAAGAAAAGGTTTGTTAATCTAATAAGAGTCTTTTATTCCAAGATGGCTTATGAGAAACTATTAGCCAAACGCCCTCCATCGTCATAGGAAATAAGTGAGAGGAATCGGATTTAAACGTCAGGGAAAACCACTTCAGCTGGGCACGAGGAGGCTTGTTTTATGTGGCAGTGGTTGCTATCAAGTTAATTTGCAATATTATAAAAACAAAGTCCATGTAATGTCCTCCGAGAGAAGCTCCTGTGAATGGGTTTACATCTCTCTGAGGCCAGATGGCCCTGTGATCCCCTAAAAGGAGGACAGTCCTCTTGGGGCGCTTTCTTCTGTGTGGTGAAGGAAGACATTTGGCCTTTGGTGTTCACAGAGGCCATTTCATTGGGCCCATGAGACCAGTTATTGGAGTCATTGTGGCATAAAACCAGTGGTTGGAGAGTTTTACACAAACCACAGGGTGTGGTGGAAGGAGACATTGCTCCCGTGCCCTGAACAGAGCAAGGTCTCCCAGCTGCTGCTCTCTCCCTAACAATAGCTACTACAAGCGTGGTTGTTCAGTTCTAGAAATTGTACAGCTTACAGTGTAATTTCACATCTTCTCTCCTTTTGACTTCACATTCGAGCCTGGAGAGTTCCCACTGAGAGACCGACCATCACGCGGCAGTTAGTTCAAAGCCCTTTCCAGCCCAAGTCCGTTCTGCAGATCTGCCTCTCTCTGCTGTTGAGCCCAGAACGGACCATCATCACGTTTCACTGTTTCTTAAAGACCACACATCCTTTAGCTCCTCTGCATTTTTGCTGTGCTCTCCCTTCACATCCCTTGTCTGTTCAGAGAGCTCTGGCTTGGCCGTAGTCAGGCCTGCGTGTTATCTCTTGTGTAGGTCAGTGTTCTCCTTGGCAGAATTCATCACTCCCTTTTTGGGAACCCACAGTCCTGGATAATAGAGCGCACCACTTTTCCTCAGTAGCTCACCTTCCCTGAGTCTTTCTTTCCTTATCACAAATACTTTGTCTTTCAGAGGAATTCTGTGAAACTTAAATACCAAAAAATACTATATACAAATGTAATAGTTTGGTATTAATAATAGAAATGTGGGAGACTCCTGGGTCGCTCAGTCAGTTAAGTGTCTGCCTTTGGCTTAGGTCGTGATCCCAGAGTCCTGGGATCGAGTCCCATATCAGGCTCCTTGCTCAGTGGGGAGCCTGCTTCTCCCTCTGCCTGCTGCTCCCCCTGATTATGTGCTCTCTTCCCCCCTCTCTCTCTGACAAGTGGGTGGATAAAATCTTTTAAAAAAATAGTAGAAATGTGAATATAGATATCAGGTTATAATTACAACTAGTTTTTGGTGGGTGTTCCCAATCCTTGAGCACAGCAACCCTAATGTATTTGCCTTCATCTCCTAAACACTGAATCCAAGTCCTCATTCTTAACAAATGAGATTGAATTATTGTGAACTAGGCATAATGAGATATTACCACCTCGTACCCATTAGGATGGCCAGTCAGGAAGGGAGGAAGGAAGGGAGGGAGGGGTGAGAGGAAGGAAGGAAGGAAGGAAGGGCTGTTGGCTGGGCTGTAGAGAAATTGGAACCCCTGTGCACTATTCGTAGGAATATAAAATAGTGTATCTACTATTGAAAACAGTATGGTGGTTCTTCAAAAACTTAAAAAACCAAATTACTCTATATGATCTGAGAGTTCTGGTAGAATCAACCCAAGCATCCACCAATAGACAAGTGGATAAACCAAATGTTTCTTATACATACAGTGGAATATTATTTAGCTCTGAAAAAGGAAATAAATCCCAACACTTGCTATAACATGGATGGACCCAGAACACATTACGTTAGGTGAAAGAAGCCCATCATGAAGGGACAAATCCTATGTGGTTCCACTGATGTGAGGTCCCTAGAGCAGTCAGACTCATAGAGTCAAAGTAGGACGGGGGCTGCCAGGGCCTAGCGGGAGGAGGGAACGGGGAGTTCCTGTTTAATGGGGACAGAGCTTCAGTTTGGGAAGATGAAAAAGTTTCTGGGGATGAACAGTGGTGACGGTTGCACAATGATATGAATGTACCTAATGCCACTCAACTGACCTCTTACAGTTAAGACGGTAAATTACATGTTACGTGTACTTCACCACAGTTTCTAGACATTTTATTTTTTTATTTATTTATTTTTAAAAATTATTTATTTATTTATTTGACAGAGATCACAAGTAGGCAGAGAGGCAGGCAGAGAGAGAGAAAGGGAAGCAGAATCCCTGCTCAGCAGAGAGCCAGACGTGGCGCTTGATCCCAGGACCCTGGGATCATGACCTGAGCCAAAGGCAGAGGCTTGAACCCACTGAGCCACCCAGGCGCCCCTGTTTCTAGACATTTAAATTCAAAACATTTAAATTTTTAAAAACAAGACGCAAAGAAGTCTCTCCTGGTTGGTTCCGTTTGTTCAGGGCACGGCAATCAGTTGATGGTGTTCGATGTTGAGATAATGGTTACCCTGGGGAGGGAAGAGTAACTAGAAAGCAGGAGGTGGTTCTAGGGCATGGCCATATTCTATCTTTTGATCTGGCCGTTATCACATAGGTGTGTATGGTGTGTGAACTTCTCCGAGCTCTCCAGTTGTGACTTGTAGGGTTTTCTATGTGTCTGTTATACTCCAAAAATAAATCCAGAAATGGAGATCCTTAGGGCCACAGCAGACTATAGAGTCAGACTCTGTGAGGATGGGACCAGGGGACCCTGCATCTTAAAACCTTCCCTTACAGGTTTTTCTTAAGAGCATTGGATTTGGGGAATCTTCACTAAAAGAAAGGGATCGGAGAAACAGCCTCCAATGCCCAAGAATCCCATTCTGCACTAACAATAAATACTCCTTAGAAAAGAAATTCTTGATATCTTGGAGTCACTTAGCTTCCCCGGTTAGGAAAACACCTATCATCTTTCAGGTGCTGAGAAATCAGTGATGTAGAGAAAGGTGTGAATGTGTATTTTAATATATTACATTTAAAAATAGTATTTCTTATAATTCGTCATAAGCACAATGACTCACGAATATTTTGAGGCCCTCTAAAAACAGGCAGGTGCTAGGACCTAATGGAAGTCAGGCTTTCAGTAGGAGGGGAGGCAGCACTATGGGGCGTGGTCCCCTGGAAGCAGGTACAGAAAAGCCAGTTCTTCCACCTGGAAGCTAATGAAACTCCATTTCAACTCTCTCCACACCACCTCCGAGACACCAGCAGCTTTCACACTTGCTTGTCAAACCAAAAGCATGTTTCTTGCAAAGGCTTTATTGGAAGGGGCCGATCGAGGTCTTGGAGAAGCTCTTGGAGGCCTTCTTAGAGGAGGCGGTCAGAGAAGAGGAGGAGGAGGAGGAGGAGGAGGAGGAGGAGGAGGAAATTTCGGAGGGATAGTTGGAGGAATCGTGAATTTCATCAGCGAGGCCGCGGCAGCTCAGTACACCCCAGAACCGCCTCCCACTCAGCAGCATTTCACGACCGTGGAGGCTAATGAAAGTGAGGAAGTTCGTCGGTTTCGACAGCAGTTTGCCCAGCTGGCGGGACCGGACATGGAGGTGGGTGCCACCGACCTAATGACTATTCTCAACAAAGTCCTTTCCAAGCACAAGGACCTGAAGACCGACGGCTTCAGCCTTGACACCTGCCGGAGCATCGTGTCCGTGATGGACAGTGACACGACCGGCAAGCTGGGCTTTGAAGAATTTAAGTACCTCTGGAACAACATCAAGAAGTGGCAGTGTGTTTATAGGCAGTATGACAGGGACCGCTCTGGGTTCCTGAGAAGTTCCCAGCTGCGCGAGGCCCTGCGGGCAGCGGGTTTCCAGCTAAACGAGCAGCTTTACCAAATGATCATCCGCCGCTATGCTGATGAGGATGGCAGCATGGATTTCAACAACTTCATCAGCTGTCTGGTCCGTCTGGATGCCATGTTCCGCGCCTTCAGATCCCTGGATAGGGACGCAGACGGTCTGGTTCAAGTGTCCCTCCAAGACTGGCTGCAACTGACCATGTATTCCTGAAGCCGGCCCCTCCCCGAGGACGGGACTCCTGACAGCCTCGCTCTCCCGTCCCCACGGCGGCTGATACCCTGTCCCAGAGCTGTCGTTTCCTGCGAGCTCATATATCTCCCTGCATGCTTCTGAACTGGGACTGCCCTTTGGTGATCAATTAAAACAGATTTTCTTTTTTTTAAATGAGAAATGTTCTGAGTGGTTTGTATGTCAGCTCTGTGAGATACTGGATGTGTAGGGATGTATGTATGGGGTCGGGGGGCATGGGGCAGAGCCCCCTTGGAATAGATTTTAATAGGGCATTGCTTATTTGGTGAGTGAATTCCAAGGAGCAGGAAACTTGTTGTCATTGAGAATGAAATCTTGAAAAAAGAAAACCCTGGAGTAAATCAAGAAAGCCCTCAAGAGATCTATTTTTCCCTTTAAAAACGGTGAGGAGGAGGGAAGTTCAGAATCTGTTTTTCTCTTAATTTCACATCTGGTCTTTCCATTTTGAAAAAAAGAGAGGGAAAAAAAGAGAAAGAAAAAGTGTTTTCCTGGAAGCCTATTTAACTGTATAGAAACAGGTTCAGAAAGGAGAAAAGAAGCAATTTCTCGTAAGGGAAGTATATATAAGTTTTTAAATATGGAGCAACTGTCTGAAATTCCAGAATTCTTTAGTCCTGTTTCTCTAGTAAAATAAGCATGCAGCAAATTTGTTTTGTTTTGATGTATTTGTAAAGAGGGTCAGGGCATTGGGGAATGAAGGGTGGACCCGTAGCCCAATATGTCAGTCTCAATCATTCTTCACATGCTTCATACAAAATCAGGCTTGCCCAACACACGTTGGCTGGCTCTTGTCGTGTCTTGCCCTGCCTCAGAGCTAGGAATGTTTTGTTGTTGTTCCTTTTGCGAAACTGTGAACAGAAGAAACGTAAGCGAAGGAGCAAAAAAAGGTGTGGGGGGGAGCATAGAGTGATCAGTTATTTGGTATATAAAGGAATATAGAGATATATAAAGATGTTTAAGTACTGCTGAGTGTCACAGGGGTTCTTAGTCCGGACTGTGATTCAGAGGGAGAGCTCTTTAGGAATACTGACGGCTGAGTCCCACTCCGGATGCGTTGAAGAACTTTCTTTCGAGGTGGGGCCTGGAGACGAGTATTTTTAAAGCTCCCTGGGTGATTCCAGTAAGCAGCCAAGGTCACCAGCCTGGGCAGTTGTCCCTTGCTTGTGTATGGCCCTTGGTTTGGCTCTGTCATTTTGATTCAGACGGTGATGATGGGGCGGGCAGAATCCAGAATGCCCAGCTAGGCAAGTAGACTGAACCACGGGGGCTGTGTATGCAAGGACTCAGTAACCCTCCCCTCCCCACCACCACCCCTGCCCTGCTATTGAATTGGTTCCCACCGCTCTGGCTTCTCTGGCTCTCAGTGCCCTCCCTCTCTCTCCAAAGGCTGGTTTAGAGGGTCCTCCTGAGTTTGAAGATCAATTCTTCCTTCCTCTTTTGACCCATTTCAAGGAAAGTTTAACTCTGGAACGGATGTCACTCTTCTGTTAACAGTCCGCAGCGGCAGGTGAGAAATCCCCAGGGCCAGTTAGGAGAGGTTGGCTTTCGGCCTCCGCACTCACCATCGTCACCATCGTCACTATCATGGGATATTTATACAACACTACGTGCGTATACTTCTGCGCGGAGTCAGGTCCAGAGACCACATCCGCCTTCCGCGAGGGACCTGTACGTGTAAGCTCGCTCCAGTGGGCTGCCCAGCCACCTATGCTCATATCAGAAGGAGGCTGTGCCAACAACCACACACGTTAATTTCAGGATCCCCATGTTAGAATCAGCCCATTCATATGTCAGGCGTGAGCGTAGGCATCTAGCCAAGAAAGGGGAGAGCTGCCAAGGTGCCTTTTAAGGCCTCAGAATATTAGGTTTATTATTTAACCTTTCCACATGATGGCTACAGAAAGGGCAACCGAGCCTTACCCTGGTGGTCCTCAGTTATTTCTAAATATTTTATGAAAGTTAAGGTGGTTGCGTCGTGCTGGGGGTGGTGGTAAGTATTTTTCTTGCTCCTCGGGTCAAGGGATTATCTGCTCTTACGATTCCCTTCTTGCCCGCCCAGGGCAAAACATCCTGAAGTCACCTCCATGTCCCTTCTGTTCTCTTCTGGATTTGTATAACGTTTGTACGGATCACCCCAGACATTAGAGAAAATGCTAGAAAATCCAGTCTAAACTCCGGACTTTGTCAAGTACTCAAAATTTTGGCATTGCGTAGAACCGAGAGCCTGATGAGTGATTGAACTTCTTAGTTTTTATCCAGTAGTTGACATTTTCAGGGCACATTTTCAATTTAAGGGGGAAGAGTATTTACCTGATGATTTTTTTTTTTTTATTTTGCCATTTCTACATGGAAGCCTCCTTATAGGCTGAGACAAGGGTCTTTGATTCATATCATTCCATCCCATGATCTTTCAATTTCTAACATGAAGCAATACCATCGATGTAGTAAGTTGAAAATAATACTCAGCGATTTTAAAAAGCATGTGAAGGGGTGCCTGGGTGGCTCAGTGGGTTAAAGCCTCTGCCTTCGGCTCAGGTCATGATCCCAGAGTCCTGGGATCAAGCCCCACATCAGGCTCTCTGCTCAGCAGGGAGCCTGCTTCCTCCTCCTCTCTCTCTCTGCCTGCCTGTCTGCCTACTTGTGATCTCTGCCAAATAAATAAAATCTTTAAAAAAAAAAGCATGTGAAGTTGCACAGTCTCCACCTTTTAAATTTCAAAATACCCCATATGATTTCGAAAAACACCTTTATCTTAATGTGATCCACAGGACTCTGTAACCTGTAACAGCAGGAAAAAGAACGTAGGTCTGTACTTGACGCATGCATGCTGTGTACCTAAGAAAAGCAGACCTCCAAGAATATTCTAAATGTATACATCATCTTAAAGGTCACATTTTAAATGTCTTGAGTAGTGGTGCATGTGTTTTTAAGAACTGTTTTTTTTTTTTAAGCCAGAGATTTCATCAGTAATATTGCACAGCTAACCCATGCTGGGGCCTTGAAAAAATATTCACAGATACACCTGCAGGGCCCTGATATTTAACACGTCTCTTGATCTTGAGGTGCTTTCAGAATTACTTCTTAAAAGTGTCTGTGTTTAATGCTAAGTGGATTAAAGCAATTTAATTCTGAGAAAATTGGTAATGCAATTATGTATGTGGGTGGAAATACGCTCTTAATAAGCGTATTTGAGTAAACAGAATACCTCTTCCCAGACTCCTCTGGAAAACTGAGAATTTACTGGATTTTGATAATAGTACTCTTTTGGATTTGTAGTCATCTTCAAAGACTCAAAGTCTTTTTCTGTTGGCTGCTGCATAGTAGCTTCTGTTTTTAGGTGAACATCCCTGAATTGTTTTGATGGCATTGATTTTCTCTCCTTTGCAGGGATGATATCAATTATAACACACCAAAGACAATATAGACCTATTCCTTGGGAGTTTACCATCTCTCAGTATATTCAGAACTGCATCCTTACATGTTGCTGGACTTGGAAGGTTGTAAAATATATCCAGTTCAGTAAGAATGAAAATGTTGACTAAATCCAAATAGGAAAGGCCTCAAGGAATGGCTACCTGAGAATCAAACACAGGAACACCACCATTTGTTCCTTCTGGACTTTTAAATGGACCATGTCTGAACACGTGGTCTGCCTTCCCACTGGTCTGAGAAGCCAGCGTCGTGTGGTTATGGGGATAGCATGGTGCGGGAGCACTGGGAGATCACAGTGACCCCCAACTTTCACTTCCGTGCTTTTCTGATCTGCTGACCACCAGGGAAGGGGTGGGCCCCACCATCTAGAGTTCCAGCCAGGCTCAGTCATCCTTTCTCTTCGCAGTGACCCAAAACAAATCCGTAGTTGCTACTCAGGGCCGTCCTGGCTTCCAGATTAGGACAGATAATGGAGGGATTAGAGTCTCCTTCCAGAAAGCTGGGCTCCTCCTTTGAAATGTGGCCCTACAGTATTTTCAAGTCTAGATTTTTTTTTTAAGTTTATGACTCTTCCTGAAAAGTTTAGTAGGTTTTTAAAGAAAAGAACCACAGATCTGAAGGATAATTTTTATCATGGAACTGATTTGAAATAAAAAAATTAGAAGAGTGTGTTTTGTTGTCTACTTTTAAATTATCTGTTTTTGAATGGATTTTATTAAGCTACTTGCTTTGATTTGAATGATTTAGAGTCCAATTATCTAAATTTTCATTGGAGTTCATGGTAATAGCAAATTTCGTGACCTCAATTAAAGCTTATGACTCATTCTTTTTATTTAAAGTCAATTAATTAACATATAGTGTACTATTAGTTTCAGAGGGAAAGTTTAGTCATCAGTAACATATAAGACCCAGTGCTCATTCTATCACGTGCCCTCCTTAATGCTCAATCACCCAGTTACCCAGTTACCCCCTCACCCTCCCACCCAACCCCCATCAACCCTCAGTTTATTGCCTATAGTTGAGTCTTTTATGGTTTGTCCCCCTCTCTCATTTCATCTTACTTTATTTTTCCTTCCCTTCCTGTATGTTCATCTGTTTTGTTTCTTAAAGTCCACATACGAGTAAAATCACACAGTATTTGTCTTTCTCTGGCTGACATATTTCATTTAGCATAGTACCCTCTAGTTCCATCCACATCATTGCAAATGGTAAGATTTCGTTTTTTGGATGGCTGAGTAATATTCCATTGTGTATGTGTATGTGTGTATATATCCAGTAATATTGCATTGTGTGGTACGTATATAAGTGTATACACACACACAACATCTTCTTTACCCATTAATCTGTTGATGGACATCTGGGCTTTTCCCATAGTTTGTGGACATCACTGCTATAAACATTGGGGCGCAGGTGCCCCTTCAGATCACTATGTTTGTATCCTTTGGATTAATACCTAGCAGTGCAATTGATGGACCATAGGGCTCTGGTTTGTTTTTTTTTTTTATTAGTTAGAATGAATTAGTTGAATGGATTATTTCTAAGATTCCTTCCAGTTCAAAGTTTTATTATTCTGAATCGGGGAACTTAACAATGTATTATTGTATTGATCCGATAATAAAATACCTGAGAATAATTTCCATGCTGCTTTTTTCCCCTTTCCATTACTAAGATGAAAACTTACCTATAATTTCCCGTGGGATTGTCAAGGGTCTGCTTTTTGTCAGTCAAAACCATTCAGAGATAAGACTGCTAATGAGTATTAGAGGTCCAGAATATTACCTTGTTTTGTGAATAGTGGTGCTATGAAGGGTTATTTACACTTCTCTTTCTCCATCTGCAAAATGAGTCATGGTGCTTGACCTCTGTGTCAGTGGTATAGATGAAAATTGAACGCCTCACCATAGACAACATAAATTCAGAAAAGTATTTACAATCATACAATTATGATTGCGTCCTCATTGTCCATTGACCATTCTTCTACTCCTTCTTCAGACCTTCCATTCAAGACTTCTGTGTTGCCTCATAGAGGAAGCCAATTGAGGAACTAGTGCATCTATCGTGAGCAGTAGGTCTGTGGTTCAGTGAGCTGCTGGGGCATCTCAGCCCTCGATGGTGTGTAAGGAAATGAATGACGGTGGCCCAAGAAGGAAACGATGTCTCTTAAAACTCCACTGCCTCTAAAATTTCTGGGGTCATGAAAATGTAGCTATTGACTGTGCTGGTGATCACCCTGTGAATACATTTGTCGAAACACATTAACTGTACCCTGCAGATGGGTGCTTTTCATTGGATGTGAATGATACTTTTTTTTTTTTAAATCATCTTCCTCCCCCCCTCCAAAAAAAAGTGGTTCAAGAAAAGGAAGAGAGGCGCGTGGGTGGTTCAGTGGGTTAAGCATATGACTCTTGATTTCGGCTCAAGTCATGATCTCAGGGTTGTGAGATCGATCCCTGCATTGGGCTCCGTGCTTAGTGGGGAGCCTGCTTGAGATCTCTCCCTCTCCCTCTGTCCCCCATTTGTGTGCTGTCTCTCTCTCTCTCTCTCATATAAATAAATATTTTTTTAAGGGGAAAGAGGGGGCACCTGGGTGGCTCAGTGGATTAAGGCCTCTGCCTTCAGCTTGGGTCATGATCCCAGGGTCCTGGGATCGAGCCCTGCATCGGGCTCTCTGCTCAGCAAGAAGCCTGCCTCCCCCTCTCTCTCTGCCTGCCTCTCTGCCTACTTGTGGTTTCTCTCTCTCTGTCAAATAAATAAATAAAACTTAAAAAAAAAAAGTGGGGGGGAGGAGAAAAGGAAGAAAACAGCTCCTTTGTAGATAACCAGACAAAAATGGAAGTCAGTTGACCTGAGTTGTTGTTTCAATAAACCCTGTTCCTTAAGGGAAATCTTTAAAATATCTTTGTTTCTAAGGTCTCAGGTAGGAAAGGGAAGTTAAATTGTTCCTCCTTTTAGTTCCCACCCTGCAGTAAGATAAAGGAATAATATAAAAGCGACTCTTAATCTTTTGAGTCTTGGTTGCTTTGAGGAGCAGGCCAGAGCTTCAATTTTTCTTCCCTAAAAACATGTACACACCAAAACTACACACCTTGTCAGGGGCTTCATGGCCTCCCCTTTCCCCAGGCTCATCTGTGAAACCTCCGCGAAGAACACTTGCCTTAGTTTTAAAGTGAACCCAACGTCATAGGTAAGGGTCAAGGAGAAAAAGGTAGTCTTTGTTTTCAGCGCCTGAGTGTGCTAAGCAGTGGAAACACACTGCCACACAAAGAAACCAGTCCTTGCCCTGAAGGAACTCCTGATGGTGGAGATGCCGATCCTTAGTCACAGTTAAAGATTACGCTCTTATTGACGCCAAACATCATTTGTTCATCTGTCAAGTACTGCGCTAGCCTTGTTGTTCCTAGTTCACACTTTATCTGGGAATTCATCACTTGAAGATTTGGCGGCCAAAAGGCTTCTGACACCTGGGATTATCATCATAGAGCTTGTGTGCAGTTCTCTTTCCTTCTCCCCTCTTCGTCCTCAGGGTTCCTGTCTAGGTGAGTGGTTCATGCATAGGAAACCCTGCTTTGGGTCAGCCTGACTTAGAATCATCATTGACTTCTTCGTTGCCAACATGAAATACCTCCTGCGGTGTATAGATAAGTTCAGGGTCTCTTGCGTCTAAATGCTTCTGCTCATTACTAAGCAGAAATATATCTTTCTTCCTTCTGAATTGGGAACAGGTGGACCCCTGGCTTGCTGTTTGCTCTCAGTGCAGAGTTTTTTTCCAAGCAGGCTCAGTGCATGATGACATTGAGCTGTGTGACATGCCTGGGTTTCACCTTTGGGGCTGTGATTAGTAGTAATTCAACTAGTGGGCCCGCTAATTGATTTCTCCCCTCCTTCCACAGAACCACGACGGCAGTATCGACTTCCGCGAGTACGTGATCGGCCTGGCTGTCTTGTGCCACCCTGCCAACACGGAGGACATCATTCAGGTGGCATTTAAGGTATTGTCAGCCCCCCTGAAAGCCTCTCGGTCTGCCTCGTGAACAAGCGTTGACGCGAAGCGTGTTATTTGAAAATCAGTGAAATCTGATCGTCGAGTTTATAGATCTGCTGTGCCGTGTACACAGGGGTAACGTGATGACGACCGTTGCTCCCGAGAATAAAGAAAACACGGCATCGAGTTAAGCACAAGGGAAGGCATCGAGACTGGAGAGCAGGTGATTTCACAAATTAGCTTTAAAAATGATTTCTGTCCAGCCTCTCCATTTTGAAGCCCCAAAGTACAGTTTATAAATAAATACCACCTGTCACCAGCCAGCCTAACTCACCATCTGGAAGGTTCCCATCTATCCTGATTTTCTCACTCTGTGTGCCAGAGATATTTTAAGTGCTCTTTTCCAGGTGGAGTTGATGGTGTGGTGATGGTATCCGATGAGCTTCCTGATACACATCCCAGGTCCCCACCCTGTGTGTTTTCCCATAGTATCACGTGTATTTCCACAGCGGCATCAGGGAAGGGGGTGGCCGATGAATAAGACCCCGTCCGCAGCAGGACTGGGTGGAGGGCTGAACTTTGAGGACTCAGACTCCCTTTATCCTGCCCACGCCCAAGAGATAGGGGGAAGAGACACTCCCAAAATGTGTTTTTCATTTTTCTGTGATAAACGGGGCTTCTAATTAGTCTTAGAACTAATTAGAATTAATTAGGTGTCTAATTAATATTTAGGGAGGATGTTCCTAAGGTTGTGTAGTTTGATCTCAAGTGAAACAAGACTTGATTTCCCTGCTTGTCTCTGTACCGAGCTGTAGATACTGACCCATCCTGACTTGGCTGTCTCTCCGCTTCCGTCCGCCATGACACCCGAGGACCTTCCCTCTTCCTGTTTCCTACTCTCCTCTCTTCCTGGTTTCTGAGAAGAATATCCCACTGTGATTCTGACAGGTTTTCTTTCCCCTCTATCATCTAGAAAGACACTCTTTCTCCAAGAGTCCTTTGTCACGTTTTAGAGGCCACTGGGGCCAGCCTCAGGAATGTTCCCGCATTCTACCATTGACAGAGGAGTCCCCAGGCTTTCTTTTTATTTCAGATTGGTTTAAACTGAGTTAACTGCGAGGCCCGTGAAGAACTAAGTGGTTGATGCTTAGCAGATGGTCATAAGGCAAGGGCCAGAACTTTTTCCAAGTTTAAAACGTTTGGCTTTTACAGACTTATTCATCATAAAACCTAAAATTATACACATAGCTAACTTATTCCAATCCAGATATTTCTGTCTGTGTTTTGGGATTGTATTCGTAATTATAAGTTGAGCTGAGCAAACGGTCAGTTTGGGTTTACCGATGAAAGATCTGATAGAAAATTTGGCCCTCGAGCCCAGTAATTATTGTTTTTAAAGACGTCGTGAGATTTTTCTCTAGCCTAGACCTTGGTCTGGTGTGGAGGAGGGAAGCAAGGAGGACTTAAAACTATAATTAGTTCTTTTTCCAGTAAGACAAGGATCATGCTTTACGTTGCCTTTTTTTTTTTTTTTTTTTTTTTTTTGCCACGTTCTCTTTCAGGGGTGTTGGATGTTTTTGAAAATATTTTGGCACGCTTGTATTTTTCAATGGAGTGTTGTCCTTTTCTATGCACAGGACCCTGTCACTTCCTTTAATCTGGGAAGGCCTTCACAATGAACTCCCCTTCTCTGAGCCCATTTTGTCGTCACAGAGACCTGCAGAGCTAGAGGATTAGCTAGAGTTCTTCAGCCGTGAGCAACAGGCATGCGCTATGGCCGAGACATCTGTCCTAAGGCCGGGGAGGGGGCTCCAGGGTCAGCTCGGGGGCAGCAAGTCCGCAGGCCCCGTGTGTGAGTGTGAGCACCTCTGCCTCTGCCCTCAGTCACACTCCAGGGAGGGTCCAGAGGGCCTACAGCCACGTGCTTGCTGGAAAGACAGGATGTCTGGGCTGAGGGTCCCGCCGTATTCCAAGCAACAGACAGATCTCATTACCCAAAGGAAACTGGGTTCTTGAGCTTCCTACCAGGGCCCAGAGCGTGGGATTTACCTTAGATCTGGGAACCCTGTAGCCGAGAGACTATCGGGAGTGATGCGTAACAGAGGGAAAGTGGGCATTTCTCTGAGGGGCCCAGCCTGGGGCAGTCATGACGAGGCCAGAGGGAGAGAGAGGAAAAGCACCTAGTGTGGACACGCGAAGGGACTTTCCACAGAAAGGAGAGCCACCAGAGCACCAGACGTGACAGATGGAGTGCAGAGGATCGTGTCAGAATGGAAGGCCTCTCAGGAAAGCTTAGCGCCCGTGAGGAATGGGCTGGGCTGGCGCGGGGAGCGGGGGGATCTCCTGGCAGTTACTGCTGGAAGTCCAAGCCCATAGAGAGCCCTGGGCTGCACTTCGTGCAAACAAATGCTAAGCCACTTTTCACTCTGCAGCTGTCTTGTCCCTCACATGGGGGCTGGGGGACAGAAAATGAGCAAGCCCCTGCTTTCTCAGCTGGGGCAGCAAATCAACAACGTCAAGTGCTAGTGTTTTCTCCCGCCCTGGTGGACAGTTAAAACACTAGTCAGTTTGTGCTTGTGGTTCTTTTTGTGATGATCACACCTTATCTAATGCCTCTGGTCGTGTGTTTGGTCAGAAGCAGAGGCCTTAATGGCCAGCGCTCTAGATGTTGCCTGCCTAGTTTTGGATGCCAGCTCCACAACCGACCAGTTGGTGACCTTGGGAAAGGGACCCAACTGTCTCGGGCTTCAGCTTTCTTGTTGGGAAGCCAGGGCTAATGACGGCGCCTGCCCAGCATAAGACTGTGGTGAGGGTGTCATCGGGTAATACAAGGACAGTGACTTGAACACTTCGGGGCCTGCTGGGAATCAGAGCTGGCATAATTTAAAACCATGAATGCCCAGGAGAAGATTTTGAATATGGGATAGTAATGATCTAACAACGATCACAGCTTTGCTGCTTGACTTTGAATCTGTCCCACCTACTGCCTTTTCCTTTCGGCCTATAAACATGTTCAGACTCTCCCTTCCTAAAGACAGCCTCCTTTTGTGCTTGGCCAATGCCCCCCTTCCCTCCTTCCTGTTATTGCAGGAGCCCATGCTGGTTGTCTCCACCGCTCACCTCTCTCCGTTCCCGGCCTCCCATGACCACCTGGCCTCCCGTTCCCTGAAGCTGCGCTTCCCAAGGCACCCGGACCTCCTAACTGCCATCCCGGCAACTCTCTTTGCTTCTCGCCCGGCCTCACTGTGGTATTTTGCTCAGTGGGCCTCCACCGCCCTCAGAGCGTCTCCCTCTTTCCAGAAAGCCCTCCTGAGTCCCAGTGGCACGATCCTCCTTTCCGGTTCTCTCTGAGGACTTCTTCTGAATCTTTTTTTTTTTTTTTTTTTTTTTGCCAGCTCCTCTTCCCTACACACACTTGAACCCTTGCTGCTCCCGCGCTTCCTGTCACTTTGTGCATTCTCTGCAGATAAGCTCCAGTCCCCCCAGAGTTGGCAGTACTTACCGGAAGTCATGGCTCGAGCCTCAACTGCTCTCCTCGGCTGAGGTGCTCCCTCTCATACTACCCCCGGGTACCTCTGACTCAAGTCTAACCTCTCCAGGTCCAGCTTTTGATCTCCCGCTCTGGGGAGCCCACCCCACTTTCCCCCAGGGGCCCAAGCCAGAGTACCGCAGGCCACTCTCACTCCTTCTTGCCGTCCCCACAGGGCCCCGACTGCTAGCCAAGCCCCACCTTTGCATCCTCGTAAATTCTGCCCCTTCCCATCCTTCCTGCTTCTCCACCCCCACACTCTTCATTGCTTTCCCCGCCTCTAGACTTTCCAAACTTCTGACTCTAATCCATCCTCCACACTCTCAATGCCACACCGTCATAATCCCACAGGGTGAGGTGAGGCATCCTGCCGCCATCATGGCCTGATTCCTGCTTGTCCATCCGCCCCCCGGTCTGAGCCCCCAGCAGTCACTGCCAGCCCCCGTCGGTTCCAGGAGTATCTCTTGGTGTTCTAAGACCCAACTCAACCTGTCAAATGGGTAAAGCTTTCCCTGACTTCTCTCATGGGATTCATCTTGTTCTCCCCAGGACTCCCATGCCCTTGGGTCTCACTGTTGTTGTACCCCGTGCTTTCCTTCTGTCTCTTCCCATGACCAAGCCAGGTGTCTTGAGGGCAGCAAAGACCCCTCTTCCTTTAGATACTTCTCCCTCACCCCTGGCACAACAGATCTCGAATTACTAGACTTTATTTTCCGAGATGATTCCGTACCATATTGCTCTGCTCACCCTTATGTGTTATTTTCTCTTTCCTTCAGCTCTTTGATGTTGATGAGGACGGCTACATAACAGAGGAAGAGTTTACTACCATTTTGCAGGCTGCTCTTGGGGTGCCCGACCTGGATGTTTCTGGTCTCTTCAAGGAGATAGCCCAGGGGGATTCTGTGTCCTACGGTGAGTAGGCAGTCTGGTTTCTGCATTAGTTCACTAGGAGGGGAACCAGACTATGGATGAACCCTCACACAGGAGTGTGGTTTACCTTCCTTAATTGAATCAACCACAGAAATAGCAGGAATGATGATGACGACAGCAACAGTAGCAGTAGTGGGGTAAGAGAAGCTAATTGCTGAGAACTTACACGCTGAGTACTCTTCTAAACATTTTAAAATAAATCTTTACAGCAAGTTTACTTAATCAGCACATTTAATATTATTTTATTGAATTTATGGAATTTGACTTTTCATCAGCTAGAGAATGTCAGAGCCAGGATCCAAAAACCAAGAGTCTGGTTTTAGAGCCGCTGCCCTTCCCACCTTCCCTCTCATCAGCTGCCCCTCCTGGAAGGGTCTTTTCCTTTCTGCTCTCACTGTGGTCAAGCAAAACTGAGCAAGTTAACTAGAGTGGTTGTAACTCCACTAGAGGGGGACAGACTGGGGCACCAACGGTAACTACAGCGGCAAACCCGTCTGTCACCACGTTTGTCGTTAGCAGCTTTAGTAAGCCTTCATGTAGGCTCGTTTTCTCCTGCCCCTTGGATGGCACCCCTGTGAGGTCAGGACCATCATGGCGGAAGAAGACCCCATGGCCAAATGGCAGGTCCATGCGTCAGAGATCAAGCTTTCTCCAGATGGCTTGGTCCACACGTCTGTTTCCATGTATTTCCTGGTACAGTCGTTGAGAAAACCACACCTGAGTGGAGACGCCTAGCTGACTTGTTTCCCTGTCTTAGCTTTGATGTGGTCATTCATGTCAGGTTGGCTTCTCTTCCCCCAGCCTTTGCCCTCACCCCCTCCCATAGGCTGTCAGGGGATTCCTCTGGAATGCCTCTTTCCTCATGGTGTTCAGAGAGTTTTAGCTGTTAACTTTCATGGAATGGGAGAATTAGATCATATACTTCTTTTACACTCTGTTGTTGTTGTTTTTTTACTATCATTCTGCATGCCCTTTATTCTGTTTGAGGTAATTAAATGCCTAGAGCACTTACTCTATTGAGTTCATGGAAGGAAGGAAGGAAGGAAAGAAAGGGAAAGGAAGGATGGAAAGGGAAGGAGGGGAGGGGAGGGAAAATGGGAAGTACACACTGAGATAAAATGCAAGAGTCATAAACCCCATGTGTACTAATTCTCTGTCCATTTTCCTTTCATAAGTAAGACTCTTTATTGATCTGAGCTGCCAAATATGGAACACTTATTTGAAATGACTATTTCAGTGGAAGTTACACCACAAATGATTTATTAGGTAGTCATAACTTTACCTGTTGATTATAACAAACTTTTAGGGAAATCTGCTTTGTTTTCTGGAATTCAGTCTTTTAGTTTTAGAATATACACGGTATCTCCCTCTCCCCGATATTATGCCAGTTTCCTTTCTGGCGGCAATGCTTAAAGGTATTTAAGTAAGATTTTATGAAAGAATAACTATTGAAATGTGTCGGAATATGACCATCTAAACTGTTTTCCTTCTCAATTTTCCATTTAGATAAATTAATTGATTCCCACAGTTCCACAGATTAGCCAATTCACAGCACTTCTTCTAGAAACGAGTTACCTTTTTTTTGGAAATGAATTACTTCTTAATGCCACTGACATCCCAAAAAAGACAGAGACCTTGATCTTTTGAACAGATCCCAAGTCTTGAAAGACAGACTTTGGTTTCAGCAGATCAACTCTCATGTGTCATTTCCACAAAAGTCCTCTGTGCCTCAATCACTGAGACAGACTCATGCAGATGAACCTTTATTTTGGATGTTAAGAAAAAAATATCTAAAGACCATGTTCGTAGCTTGCCTGATTTGGAAACATAAAATGGTCTATGAATGCAAAATTACGTTGCAGTTGCAAAGAATGATTCGGACTCAGTCCAATGGCTTCCTTATTACTGAGACCTACTTCTGTCTTGAAGAGTTGTTAGTCTAACGTGCTGTGAAGTAGACTCTGGGTTATCAGAGGATTTAAAAAAAATAAATAGAAATAGATCATGGGGTTAAAAATCCTTTTATTAGAGAGCCAAATAGGTTGCAGATTCAAAGTCTAGGCTCCTTTTGCTGTATAAGCTCAGTAAAGTTTTTTCCATCCAAACAGAAGAGGAGAGAGGGATTTCAGAGTGGAGGGGAGCAGCACGTTTCAGAAACTCCAGGGTATTGGAGGCTCGATATTCAAACTCTGCTGGTTAACTTAATTAGCCTTCTATAGCTCTACTGTAGTTCCTAAACTTAAAACACCCAAGACAGAAAGGGGCCCACCACTCCGAGGTCTTGTGTTATGATCATTATATATTGTATGTTCTACTTGCCTTTATTGCTCAGAAGTCAGGGCTCAGCTTTTCAAGACTGTGTATTTGTATACCAGAATGAAGGGTGAAAATAGTTTTAAAAACCAGTAAGAAAAAGTCACAGGCAATAGCATTTTTAAACATTTTGTATTATAAAAAAATGGTAGCCATTCAGAAAACGAAATGAAACATAAACACAGAGGGTAACAGGGTTTCATAAAGCAAGCTGTTGTGTTACTACTGCTCAGGTCAAGAAATAGAGCTTTTCAAGAACTCTAGAAACCCCCGTGCTCCCTTTCCCAGCGACAGCCCCTTCCTCTCTCCTACAGGGGGGCATGGCTGACCTGACTTTAAAAAGAATACTCTCCCTTGCTTTACTTTTCAGCACATCACCGCAAAGTCTTTAAGTATTATGTGTTCGTTTTGCCTGAGTTTTTGAACTTCATAGAAGGGGCTCCCATAGTATATGTTGTTTGGTATTTGGCTGTTTTCGCTCAACATTATGGCTTTAAGGTGTATCCATAGTGTTACAACACAGCTGTTCCTTCCTCTTCATTGCTGTAAAGCCCTTCTGTCCCATGAAAATGCTACAAGTCTCCATTTCTGCTGACAAACACCTGAGTGGTTTCCATTTCTCACCTGTCATAAGTAACTGTGGCTGTGAACTTTCTTGGGCATGTCCCCCAATCACGGCGGGCACACATTTCTCTAGGTTATACACTTTGGAATAGAATGAACGGGTCATGGAGTATGTGAGTCCTCAGCTTTTCTAGATAATGGAAAAATCATCTTGCAAAGTGGCTGCACAGTTTCTAAGAGTAGAGTGAGAAGATTTGGTGATAATTGTATTATTAAGGTCATATATGAATCTGTCTCATGCCAAAAGAAGATTCGCCTCTGTTTATTGGATTTTGTTTGTTTTTCCCTCCCTTTCAGAGGAATTTAAAAGTTTTGCCCTAAAGCATCCAGAATACGCTAAAATATTTACAACCTACCTAGACCTCCAGACGTGCCACGTGTTCTCATTACCGAAGGAAGTCCCGCCAACTCCCTTGTTCGCCAGCAATAAAGTCAGCCCTGAAAATCATGACGAGAGCCCCTCAGACAAAAAAGATGACTGAAAGCAAATATTTACAATAAGGGAAGGATTTTCCTTGAAATTGCGAAGGCATTTGTTGATAGTGTTTTCAAAGTGATTTCTGAGTAATGATGTTTAAAACGAAGAGCTTTTTAAAAAAAAAATGGTAGCTTTTCTTATTAAATTGCTTTTATCCATGTATGTGTATTATTAAGTAATATTCCCTATCTTTTATGTTATATTGTGTTGTACCGAGGGGTTTCCTGGTGACAAAGATGTTTTTATGGATTTTCCACTTTAATTTGCAAATGCAAATGAATGAAATGATCTCATTTATTTACTGATGAACATTAATCAATGCTGCAGAGAGTTTTAAAAAGTGCGAACACTCTTTAATCTACTTTCCTCTAAGGACATGAAGTGGTAGTGTTATTCGAATCCCTTCTCATTCCAGAAATAGGAACGCTGCGGGATCTTATGCCTCTAACTTCCCAGATGCATTCTTTCATTTCTAGTTCAGTTTCTTGGATCACTGAATATGATGGATTGGAAGGGAGAGCTCCCGTTAATTCGATGAGACTTCTTAGATCTCATATCCTCTTAATTGCAGATTTCCTTACCCACCTGCTAAGGAAATCATATCGTTCTACAGTTTAGATCTTTGTATTAAAGAGCAAGGCTATGGCCAAAGGCTAAGTGGGAATTGCCTTATTGCAGGTAACCATGACTACCTGCCTGGTGAGAACATGAATCACTTGCCACGGAGCCTAGTTTGAGTTGGGGTAGTTCAGAATGTAGGGCTTCCCGAAGAAGGTGAGGCAACAGCTTAACCCCCTGGAAAGAAGCTAGGCAGTGACATCTTTCCCTCAGGTGACACAGTGATCTCCCCCAAGTGCCATTTTTATTGGATGTCACGCATCATACCTATTGTTAATGTCGCCCGCATTTGAAATTTTGAACAGAGTATCAATTTATATAATGCGATGTACAAAAAAGAATAGTTGGTTCATTTCCGAATTCTGTCTTTGAATTCGGTCTCCTTGTATTGGTGGTGTTTCTGAATATATTGCCGATTTACCCCCAAACTCATTTTTTAAAGCCATTTGTGAAGGGGGGGGTGGGATTCGTCACAAGAGGTGAGTCATCATTTCAAACTAGTTTTACACATTAAGCTATGAGTGTTCTAATTTAATGAATGAATTTGGATGTTAAATGTGTTATCCTTCCGTGTATAGGGTTGTTTGCTTTTTTGGTGTCTTAAAGCTGTGTAGACAGAATATTTAATGAGCTGAAAACAGTTGCTTAAGTAATTAGAAAAATACCTCTTTAATAGTAGTGTCTGCATATGCAGTGAGAAGGATGTACTACTCAGGTACCCTGATTGCTTTTTATCATAGAAAAGCCACACATTACTCCTATGACTTATGAAAAAGTAGCATTGTAAACCAAAAGTTTTCTATGAAGGTCTTGAAAACAATCCCTTTGTTTTACTGTCTTAAAATAATATCTTATGCTCTTGAAGTCCACTTCTGCCAATGTAATATTCCTATTTTATTATGTTACTTGAATAAACAAACTTGCTACATAAAATTCTTGGCAATTAAAAAATTCTGGTTTTGCCATTTTGTCTCAAAGGTAATATTACCTTTTTAATATCGTGGTTTAAACATGTTTGCATATTTATGACTGAGATTCATCATTCTTGTTTGCATTTAAGCTTTATGAAATGTCAGGCGTGATATTACTGTAATGAAAAACTCAAATTTTAGCCAAAGTTGTAATAGTATCCTTAAGGCAGCTGACTTTCAGCTGGTGGGACGTGTGTGATAACACAGTCACAATCATCAAGGTCCTTGTAGCCCAGGCCTCTCCTTTAGATTTCCTTCCAAGAGGCTTTTTTCTCCTTTAATTAGGAATCAAATTTCATTAAATCAGGTCAGTACACTATGGTTTCCTATCACCACTTAAAAAAATATATAGGTTACTCTTTGAAATGAGAAATACTAGATCCTAAGTCCTATATACCATAAAATTTTCAATCATAACAGTCCTATTGCAGGGTAATGATGTGCTACATGCTTATGGACCCAATGGCTAGCAATATGTGTATTTCATACTCCTCTGCCACTGTTTCTAGAGTTTTGGAAGGCTGGCTATGACCGCTAGCAGTGGTCCCTATCATGGAGACAGAAAAGAGACGCCTCCCTTTTAGAATTCAGGTGGGCTGCCATCTGCGGGAGGCACAGCAGTGCAAATACTGGATTCCCAGACTGGGAAACTCTCCCCTTCACACTACTGCAAATGCAAGGTGGGAAGTTGGCACTCCAGGCAGGGTGGACAGGCGGGCTCCCTACCAGAAAAATCCTTGTGTAGGGGTGCCTGGGTGGCTCAGCCGGTTAAACTTCCACCTCTTGATCTTGGCTCGGGTCATGATCTCAAGGTCTTGAGATCAAGCCCCAGGTCGGGTTCCGTATTCGGCACAGTTTCCTGGAGATTTTCCCTCTCTCTCTCCCCCTCTCCCCTCATGTGCTCTCTCTCTCTCTCTCTCTCTCTAAAATAAAATAAAATAATAAAAATTTTTTTCAATCCTTGTGTGTTTGTTTATATTTAGCAATCGCCAAAGAGGATTAAAAAAAATCACGAGTCAGAAACCATTCCCTAGGAAAGGAGAAATAGTTAGAGTCTCCCCCCACGCCATTTGTGTTCTCTTAGATAAACTTCCATTTTTTTGCTGTTGAAGTGTTATACCAGGGGGTTAAATCGGCGCTGCTTGTGATCTGATAGAGGTGAAAGCCCACAGAGTTTTTGATCCAGTATATAGCTCACAGACTCGAGCAAATACAGTAATACCCCCCAGACCTCGTGTCCCTTCCGGCCCTTTTTATGTAGCGCTTGTTTCCAGGTGATCCATAAACCTCTTGAGTGTGTGTGTGACGGGGAGCGTGCTCTAACAAGTGTCTCCCCTACACTGGGATGCCAGCTTGCTATTTTTTCTAACATGGGAACCTTAGCACGTTCTTCTCATGCTGATGAAAGAGTCTGTGTGCATTAGAAAAGATAACAAAGAAAAGAACAAACAGAAGAATCATGGTTACTTCTACTGCCCCAAATCTACAATTACTAATTTTTTGCAATGTTTCATTGCACCCTTTTTTCTAGACACTCTCACATTCTCAAGATAACGATATGCCTGTTACTTTAACGCTCTGCTTGTTCACCTTTTACGAGGTCATTAAAATGTCCCATAAAGGTACATTTTTCACTGTCCCTAATATTCCGTCAGACAGCTAGAAGATAATACATGTGTGATATTCTTCTCAGACTGAACATGAGAGTTTGGTTTTCATTTGGGGATATTACAAAGATCCGACTCAGTACTCCGTAACGGTTCATAATGAGAAATAGTTTGTCAATGGACTTATTTATGATTTCCAAATTCTAAAACGAAGATTTCACTAAAGATATTATAATTATTAAATTTCATCTTAAGCTAATTTTATTGCAGGAAAACAATTGATATTGTTATCCCAGATTACATAGAGTGTGGTCATTTTGACATCATGTAGGGGTTCACAAGTTCATGTCTTTCAAAGGTAAGTACCGGGGTGCCTGGGTGGCTCAGTGAGTTAAGCAGCCTACTCTTGATCTCAACTCAGGTCGTGATCTCAGGGTCATGGGATCAAGCCCCACTTGGGCTCTGTGCTGGGTGTGGAGGCTGCTTAAGAGTCTCTCTTTCCCTGTCCTTTTGCCCCCACCCCCCAAAAGGTAAGTACATCTCATCTTTTAAAAAATATTTATTTTTCCCTTTGTAAAAGTAACAGACTTACTAATTATTGTACTAAGTAATAACAACAATGGCCACCAGTCTGGAGTGCTTACCATGTATTAGGCATTGTGCTAAATGATTTACAAGTATAATTCATTGAAAGACTTAATGAAATATCGGTACTGAACAAAATTTAGAGCAATCTTTAAGTCACTCATTTAATGGCAGAGCTTGGAATTAAAACTGATTTTGTCTGACTACGAAGGCCATGATTCTAATCATTTACATATAGCATCACCGTTGCCATATCTATAGAATTTATAGATTAGTATCTGCTATATATATTTCCTACTTGTGGGTCCTAGATACCAAATTTTGACTGAGTTCTTAAATGGAAGAGCGACAGAGGTGGTTCCAAATGGCTCTGGGCAATAGTTGATATTGGAAAAGATGGGTGAACTGAGGCCCAGGATAGGGCAGCTGAAAATCCAGAAACCTTCCTATATGAATAATCCAAGTTGCCATAAATCAATGGAGAGGTCAACTTCAGGATCCTATGGTCATCTTTTCCTTTGTGGATAGTGAAGGAGCATGGGTTCTTTCCTTCTTATGGGTCCCTCTGTTGTGGGTCACTTTTTAGTCACGTCTCTGCTCTCAGAATAATGTTACATGACCAATAAGGTCACGTTGGAGGGAACTGAAGACCAAGTCAAAATAAGAATACCTTCATTCTCGTTGTTCTGGAGGCTCCCCTTTGCTGTTCTCCTCACTTATACCTTTGCCCTCCTATAAATTCCCTTGCCAGACAGAGAGCACCATGATTGTCCCAAAGCATAAACCAGTTACCATTTCTCCAGTAAATGTTTTCGAAAGCCGCCCATTGCAATTTGGACACAATCCCAAATATTCAACATGGCCCACAAGGCCCTACATGGTCTGGCCTCCCTTCTCTGGAGGTCTGGATCTTGACCGTCTTCTGTCTATCCCTCACTGAACTCCTACTACCCGCTCTTTCCTCTCCTCAAACTGACTAAAATCCCTTCCAGCCTTAGGGGTCTGTGTACCTGGTTTTCTTTCCAGTTACAAGGCTGCTCACCTGCCTCTCTCTTCTTCACCCAGATTAAAACAAAACAAAACAAAACAAAAAAAGCTTCATTGAGATGATTCACACATACAATTCACCCACTTAAAGTGTGCGATGCAGTGCTTTTTTCTGTTCCCAGACTCGTGCTGCCATCACATCTGATTTTTAAAATGTTTGTTTATTCAGATTCCAAATCAAATGTCATGTCCTCAAACAGGAATCCCCCACTGCCCGATCAAAACAGCCCATCCCGTCGCAGACATTCTCAGTCCCATTACCCTTGTGGTTGGACTTTACACCCCTGGGAAATTATTTGTTTATATATTTATTGTCTGTTACCCCTACCACTTCGGAGGCGCACCCAACATGAAGCAAACACTATTTGGTGAATGAACAATGATAACGTTAGGTTTTCTTGACTGTGCCTCGCATCGCATGAGAGCAAAGATCATCTTTACAACAAAGTTGAAAACCTGGCATTATGACATCCCTAATATTCCTGGAGAAATGGGCTGGGAGAGGTTCTGTCACTTAGGCCAGAGTTGTATAACAGGAGAGTACCAGGGCTGGAATTCAAACCCAAGGCTGTCTGGCTTTGAATGAGGGGACTTCTGATTAGGCCAAAGTAACTCGAACCCATAAAATAACTAAAGGATATTATATGACAGGTTTCAGTTTCCAGAAACATGGATACTAGATATGGCCACAAAACCCATAGAATGCTGAGCAAAATGTCACAAACATTTGAAATGTTAGCTGAGCATGCAAAACACCAAGGGAAACCGTCCCTGGGCAAAAATGAAAAGAGAGTTGGAAACTGGAACTGAATGAAGGGATAAAAGTTCTAAGGGACACGTGGATTATTTGTTTGTCTCTGTAACAAAGGGGCTCAGTATTTTGCAGCTCTACAAGGCAAAGCACAAGGTTTTTGTGTGAGGTGGGGATCTGGGACCAAGATCTCCAGGGAGAAAAACAGACATAGGAAGGGCTATGCTCTCAGGAAAAGAGTAAACCAGAAACATTCAACTTCTGGCAAAGGACGACGGAGGAAATGTTTCTGTCTTGGCCTGGATTCTAGGCTGGGGTTGAAAAACCTTCCCTCTGATCTTTTAAAAAAATTTTTTTCATATCTGTTCTTTTCAATGTTTTAAGACTCATGTTATAGCCCAGCCGATGGTGTGTCTTGGTGAAGAGTTTCATGGGTTCTTGTAAAGAGAACGAGTGTTCAGCAATTGCTGGGTGTAATGTTCTGTGAATATAAGTCAGACCCGGTTTGTTGATCGCTCGAGAAGTCCTCTTCTACCTTACTAACTTTGTATCCCTTTCTTCTAGCAGTTATTGGAAGAAGGATGTGGAAATCTCCAACGACGTAGTTTTATCAACTGTCGTTTGTCCGCAGCTCTGCCATTTGGCTCATAACCTTTTTTGATTATTACGTCGTTTTGATTAACCCTTTTGTCGTGATGAGTATTTATTTCTTCCAGTAATACCACTTGTCCTGTTATTAAGCAACTGCTCAGCCTTGCCAGCTTTCTTACACTAGTGTTTGCCTGCTTTATCTCTTCCCTTCCTTCCTCCTTTTAACCCATCTGTGTCTTTATACTCACGATGCATCTCTTAAATGACTATTTTGTGATCCATTCGGCTCTTCCTTTTTATCTTGTCTGGCAATTCCTGCCTTTTCATTGGAGCATTTGGTCTACTTCTAGTTAATGTAGTTATTGATATGATTGGATGTGAGTCTACTTCTTGCTTTTTGTTTTCTATGTTCCATCTGTTCTTTAATCTTTTCTCCTTTCTGACTTCTTCTGAACTAATTTTTTTTTTTTTTTTTTTTTTAGTATTTGTCACTTGTTTTCTTTTGGCTTATTAGTTATATTTATTTTACTTACTTTTAGTGGTTCCTCCAGGGCTTACAATATAAACCTTTCCTTTCATATCATCTACTTTCAAATACTAATATGCTTTTTTACTTATAACATAGGAAGCTTACAATATGCTTCTGTTTTCTCCTATCCTATCATTTGTACTATTAGCATGTATCTTCTGTGTGTCTTCAACCACACAAGACACACTTATCATTTCTGTTCTAAAGCATCAAGTGAAATTTTGAGAAAAAAAGTTCTATTTATCAACATATTTACTATTTCCAACTCTCTCTGTTTCAATTACTTCGTATAATTTCACCTTTCCATCATTTTTCCTCAGCCTGAAGAATGTCCTGGAACAATTCTTAGAGTACAAAACTCCTGACAATAAATTCTCTCTGCTTTCTTTTGTCTAAATATGTCTTCATTTTGCCTTCATCAAAGACGTATTTTTGCCAGATACAGAATTCTGTGTTGACTTCCTTTTTCCTCTCAGCGTTGTCAAGATTCCATTGTTCTCTTGCTTTCATTGTGTCTGATGAGAAGTTAGAAATTATTCTCTTCGTGGTTCTCTTGTATATAATGTATTTTTATCATCGGGCTATTTTGTTTTTTCTTACATTTTTTCTTTATTACTAGTGTTGAGAAATTTTATTATGATTTTCCCTCAACTCTAACCACTATAGAATATCACAGCCGGGATAATGACATGGATACAGTCAAGACACAGAACATTTCCACCACCACAAAAATTCCTCATTGGGCTCTTTATAGCCCCTGCCCCTGCCCTCTGATTCCCGCCTACCCCCTTTAGTCTCCAACAACCACTCATCTACCCACCATGTCTGTAGTTCTGTCATTTCAAGAATGTATCAATGAGTATGTAATGTTGGAGAGACCTGTTCTTTTCACTCAGTGTATTTCTCTGGAGATTCATTCAGTTGCCTGTTCTATCAAGACTTTGTTCCTTTCTAGTCGATGACATGAGCGTACCATAATTTATTTCACCCTTCACCCACTGACGGACATCTGGGCTGGAAAATGGGAACAGAAAGAAACTTCTTTAACCTGACTATCTGCCAGGAATCTCTAGCAAAAAGCGTACTGAATTATGAAAGTATTCCTTCAAAATCAGAAAGAAGGCAAGAATGTCTCCTGTCGCTGCTTCTAGTTCCTGTTGTAGCAGAGGTCTTTCAAGCACAGACAAACGGGGAGAAGATCAAGGAATGAGAGAAGGACAATGTAAGGTATAAACTATTTAAGAAACTCTACAAATAAATTATTAGAATTAATAAGAGTCACGGATACCATAAATTGCATTTCTACATACAAGTAATCATTAGAAAAGGAAATACTGAAAAGGAAGATATCTGAAAATAAATTGTAAATACATTTGTAAGAACTTATGGATGAAATTATGAAATATGAGTAAAAATATGTTAAATGAGGGCCAGATAGAAAGCATAGGAAGATCTAATTAAATTTACAGGCTGACTTGACATGATAAATGTGTATTTTCCACCAATATTTCCATCAATTTGAGCAATTACATTCAAGAGCCTTCTATGGTAGGGTGTGTGTGTGTGTGTGTGTGTGTAAAAGACAAGCTGATTCTAAAAAGCTTATTGTAAAATGTAGACAGAAGTACAAAGAGTCACCTATAACAAGTTCCGAAGACAAAGAAACCAAATTACATGTGCTTGCTATGGGGGCTTGCCACCTCTGATAAAAAACAGGATTGTAAAGCTATGGTAATGAATGCAAAGTGAAATCGTGCCCTTGTAAAGTAGACCGTGGACTGATAGCAAGCCTGAAGAAAGATCTCTCCTTTACTCGTCTTACTTTCTCCATTCATTTACCTTCAGTAATAACTATGTATTGAGCAGGTAATTAGTGCCAGGTCCTGATATAGATTCCAGACACACAATGGTGAACAAAACAGCAGTCCTTGTTCTCCTGGGATACAGTCTTGTGGAGACAGATCATTCAAAAGTGGAAACGAACCTGCAATGGGCTTATGAAACAGGAAAGTACAGTTGCTTTGTGAAGATATCAAAGGGTACTGGTACCCAACATTGACAGAGGAAGTCCTCCCTGTATCAGGAAAGAGGAGCAGAAGTTAGAGAGTGGAGGAGGGAGAGTTTCTTCCAGCAAGAGCAAAAGGTGCAGGGGAAAGCCAGGCTTGTTCACGGAATTATCAGAAATCTAGTTTGTTTGGGAGGTGGAAAGATCCCGGGGAGACCGACCTCTTCGGATTAATTGCATTGCTTTCAAAGAGACCTCTTCCCCAGGTATATTCCCTATACTTGACAGGAAAAACAAGACATGCCTCTCACCTCGTCTGAATCTTAAAATCCCACCTTACTCCAGGGATGTGAAAATCCCCTGGACATGGAACAAGGCACCTGCTGGAGTATGGATAGAGGTATTAAGAAAGTGAACGGGAGGGCGCCTGGGTGGCTCAGTCCGTTGAGCAAAACTACCTTTGGCTCAGGTCCTGATCCCAGACTTCCAGGATGGAGTCCCACATCCGGCTCCCAGCTCCTTGGGGAATCTGCTTCTCCCTCTGACCTTCTCCTCTCTCATGCTCTCACTCACTCATTCTCTCTCAAATAAATAAATAAAATCTTTAAAAAAAAAAGTGAAAGGGAAACTAATCGGTTAAAAAATACTTGGTGGTGTTATTTAACTCATGTATGTGCATATTTAACGCCAATGGTTTTCATTATTTGCTTTCAGTGAAACTGAAGGTGGACCAATCAACTTGTGAGTCTGGGGATCATTACATATAATCTTCGATAGTAGATATGTGACTTTTGGTAAATATCCTGAAAGTAATTTAAATAATGCTCTATAACAAATCCCTCCATTCCTACCGCTGACATATATGCAAATAAGCTTTTTCAGGGCTTTCATCCATAAAAAGGAAAATGGGGATAGTACTGATGGGGAATCATGAATGCTTGTAGCAGTAAGCAATACTCATGAACAGATACAAGATGTAGAGAGAAATCTTACCCATCTTATTAAAATGCATTTCCAATGCATTTGTATCTGATACTAATTTCCTCTGTATTTGATAGCAGGAAGAATGTATACTACATTCCGTTCAATACATTCAAAACGGAAGATCTAAGACACACATAAAGATTAAGAGAATTGGGGGCCCCTGGGTGGCTCTGTGGGTTAAAGCCTCTGCCTTCAGCTCAGGTCATGATCCCAGGGTCCTGGGATCGAGCCCCACATCAGGCTCTCTGCTCAGCAGGGAGCCTGCTTCCCTTCCTCTCTCTCTGCCTCTCTCTCTGCCTGTCTCTCTGCTTACTTGTGATCTCCGTCTGTCAAATAAATAAATAAATAATCTTTAAAAAATTAAGAGAATTATGGTAGGTGATCAATAAAAGGTTATTGAGCTTTAACTTGTAACACAGAAACACAGAGAGTAAAAGGAATATTATAAAACAACCAAATCTTTAGGGAAAACTTGCTCATGTATGTTATTGTTATTTTTGTAGTTATTTTATTTTATTTTTTTAAAGATTTCATTTATTTATTTGTCAGAGAGAGAGCAAGCATGAGCTGGGGGAAAGGCAGAGAGAGGGAGAAGGAGACTCCCAGCTGAGCAGGGAGCCCAACCTGGGGCTCGATCCCAGAACCCCAGGGTCGTGGCCTGAGCCGAAGGCAGACGCTTAACCAACTGAACCACTCAGGAGCCCCTTTGTAGTTATTTTAAATAAAATATACACACACTGAAATGCATAGATCTAACTGGATACACTCATGTGAACCACCCCCTTATCTCAGAAAGTTCCCATAAACCTCTTTACATTCAGTCATCCCATCACCACAGAGATGACCACTATTTTAATTTCTATCACTACAGATTAGCCTGCCTGTTCTAAAAATCCTATAAATGAACTAATCAGATGCATACTTTAAGTACATAAATTATGTGTTCCTTTTGCAGAATGTTATTGAGATTCATCTGTATCGGTGAATACTATTACACAGTAGGATTCTGTTGTAAGAATTAGCTCAATTTCCTTATCCATTCTTCTGTTGACAGACACTTGAGGAGCCTGAAATTTCCCCTAAATATTTATCTCTCTCTCTCTCTCACACACACACACACACACGCGCGCGCGCGCACACACACACACACACACACACACACAGTTTTCTTCAGTGAGAAAACACCCACAATATACACTTGCGCATTTTTCCACATTTCTGGGGTCAGTCCTCTCCTTGTCAGGGCTTTCAGTTAGGAGGTGCTCCAAATTCATTTGAGTTAATTGAAGCAAAATCTCTGTGCTCCACAAAGCAGGAAAGAGTCAGGAAAAGCCATTTCCCTTGAAGGGTAAACACAGGCCCTCGAGGGGCACTGAGGGGCCCGCCGAGGTCACTTTTCACTCCCTTCTGGGCTACAGTCAGACAAGTGGGCTGACAAATGATTTGCCAGAGCTCAAATAAAATGGACCAGGAAAAGCCTGGAAGGCTAAGAGGGTTTTCTGATGGAGCTAATTTACCTGAACCCAGGCGTTGTCTCGGAAGATCAAGCCAACGTGCCATCAAACGCAATGCTTGTTCACTAAACTCTCAGCCTTTTTCTTTCAATGCTACGTTTCCTTCTGTCCAAATTCCACCACGGATGGAGGCCTAGCATTCCCTCCTCCACTCTGCCATATTTCTGGACACACCAGTAGCCTAGTACTCTCAGCCTGAGGGTTCCCTAGTAAAAACAAAAACAAAAACAAAAACAAAACATAGAATCCCAAGAGAGAAGCGCTGTCACCTTCGCGGGTGACAGCTTGGCTCTTGGTTTAAACTGTACCCAAACAGAAACCCAACCTTCTAGAAAGCACCTTTAAAACCTGCCCAAACTGCCTCTTGCCCCATCATCACCCTGCCAGGCCTGCATCATGGACATTGCAAACAACTTTGGCAAATGGAGAAGAGTTGTGGGAACATGTAGACACAATCCGTACATGGCTGGGAAGAGAAGGAACCGGGTAATTGGTCCCGTGGACAGTTCTATGGCTCTCTAATCCTCAGAGGACATTTCTGGAGAATGACTGTGTTCTTAGCTTGAGCTCACACAGGACAGCCACAAATCGACCTCAGCTGTGTCTCTACTCAGCCAAGGATTCCGTAGGTCATTTCAGTAATGGGGCCCAAAAGTGATGTGTGATATATGTTTTTTTAATCATTCTCAAAGTACTGTCAAAAAGAAGCTACCTCCTTGGACTCAAGCAGAGTCTCAAAAGAAGCAATAACCCCCTTTGGCAAAAAAGGAAGCTGGGACCCTGAGAGATGAGGTCTCAGCTGGGTCTGCTCTGGGGGGCAGAGCTGACCTAGGCTTCCAAGTCCCCTAACCCCCAGGTCAGTTCCGAGTCCCCCACAACACCCCTGAACTGCTTCAGACTGCCTCTCCAAGACTCAAGTCTCTGCATCTCTACAAGGAAACCCTTATCGGGGCTTTGTCTGCCGCAGAGACCCGGTGGAAAGGGACAATGAGACAATATGGCTCCAGCCAGGCCACAAGTGAAGGGTGGGAGTGGTAATCTGACCTCGGATGGAGACCCCCTTTGCTCGGATGGCCTACAGGGCAGCCCCTGAGCCACATGAAAGGCCCACACTTCCTCGGCCATTGTCTGAGTTTATGGATGAATTCCTGCTGGGGTCACCCAGCCCCGGTGTGTTGACAGCAATGACGCATGGCTCCCCAGGGTGGGGTCAGCACGAGAGAAGAGATTGAGTGTTCTGGGGTGGGAGGAAAAGCCTTGTTTGTTCCCAGAGAGCTTGATTGCCTGGCTTGGGGTCAGGGCTCCTGCACTGATTTGAGGGAGGGGGAGACCTGCTCATAGCAAGAGGCTGCAGAGGATGGTGGCCTGGGACAGAGCCCAGGAGACACCTGCATGGGTGCTCAGGCCTTCCCCGTCCCACCCTCCATGTCTGCCTCAGCTCACCGTTTTCAAAGTGGGCCCGTTATGCAGAGAAAGGAAAGCCAAGGTCAGGGTACTTAGGTTCTAGTCCCTGGGTTCATGCACTGACTTATTGCCACATCTCTTACCATCCTAGGACTCAGTGTCCTCATCCATAAAATGGGGACATTACTTCAACTACATATTTTTGTTGCTAAATTTTAGTCAGTTCAGACCAAATTCCTCTGTGTGTGTGTGTGTGTGTGTGTGTGTGTGTGTGTGTACATACATATGAGACCGAGACAGAGACAGGGACTGAAAGAATGAAAGAAAACCTTTCAAAGAAGAACATCCTAGATATAGTATTTCCTTGAAAGCTGGCATTATTGTCTGAGCTTTGGAAAACTCCGATGGATATAATCTGACCTCCAAGGACCTCCTAGCTCAGCAGAGATCTTGTCTAGGTTGTCCTTCTAATACCCTGGGACACCCATTTTACAGATATATGGAGAGAGGCAGAAGTAAGGCCAGGGAGGCTGAGAGAGACAGGTAGTTCAGTCTTCTCGCCACTTCCAAACGGGAGCCCAAGGAGACACCCAATGAAGGGCCACTTTGATCGAACCCAGGTGTCGGTCAAGCAATAGCTTGGGTGGAATGGGTGGCAGGGGGGAGGGGGGAGAGGGGGTTGCCCCCAGTACCAGCTGCTGGGTACTCCACGCCCTGTTGACAGTGTCAGACGAATATAAATCACCTTCCTCAGAACAAGCATGTTTTTCTGTCTTGTCAAATGGGATGTGACATGAACCACAACTCCAAACTGTAGCAGGAAAAAAAGAAAAAATCAAGCTCATTTTCTAAAGCTCGAGTCAAACCAATTATTTTTTTCCCCTTAATTTCAAAGGAAAGCTCAGTTATAGCTTCTTGCTTATCTCCAACATCTACTAATAAATCCATTCCAGGAGGAATCCATTTTTTCATTTTTTTTTCTGTAACTAAAATACTAGGAAAAAAAAATCCAAAGGTCAATATATTATTTGAACGGAGTGGATTTAGTCTGAGACTGAGGTCATTTCACATAAGAAAAAAAGACTACTCCTGGTCAGGGTACTCCTAGAGGCCCTCAGTTCTGGATCTGAGCTCAGTTGGGAAAAGCCACCGGAAAGCCCCCAGCCCACTCCCAGAACAACTCACAACACTGACTTCTCGAGGGAAGACAAAGTAAATGGCCACTGTCAGGGTCCTCAGTATGGGGATGCAACCACTAAGTGGCCGGATAGGCTGGTCCGCTCCAGCAGCAGCATACAGGCTGAGTGGACCGAGGAAACACCAGCCAGCACCCACATCTGCCCCTTCGTGGACCTCTGGGTGGACCAGAGCAGGCTGAGGAGCCCTGTTATTGGGTCATTATCCGAACTGATTTTGTCACTGAGGTCTCACCGACGTCATCTTTCGACCATCAGCTGGGAGACAGCAAAGCCTGGAAGTGAAGGAGGTTCTGGTATTTGCTGCTAGGTGGGGACGCCTTTGCTACTTAGCATCACAGCCCCTGAACCCACCTCTGATTTCAGCCTCAGGGGCAAAGGAGAACATTCTCCGTGGGCTCAGAGTCGCCTTCTGCAGGCAGTGCGTGACCTCAAGAGGGCGCAGGGCAACGTCTGCTTTCTGCTCAGGGGCTCCTGGGATGCCTGGCAGGAAACCCTCCTGACCTGTGTGCAGGGGGAGCTGATGCCCTTAGCCCCCACCCAAGAGGGGTAGATGGTGGGAGCTGCTGGGCACGCGTCCCACCTTCCATCCTTCTGGAGACAATGCTGGGGGCGGGGAGCTCTGTGCAAGTAGCTTCTGGGAGGAACTGGCAGAGCCGAACCCCCGTTGCTCACAGCACAACCCTGAGAACACCCGCTTAGGTTGGTCTTTCTTCCTTCTAGAGGTCGCTTGTCCTCTTCCTTCTAGAGGTCGCTTGTCCTCTTCCTTCTAGAGGTCGCTTGTCCTCTTCCTTCCCTCCTGCTGCCTGCGGTCACCTCCCAGATATAACTACCTGGGGCCAAATCTGCGTCACAGGCTGGGAAACCAATCTATGATGGTTTAAGCCTTGATCTTCGGCAACTATGAAAAACCCACGTTTCTTGGGAGGTTGGAGTCACGGTCTTTCTTTTTTCTTTCTTTTTTTTTTTTTAAGATTTTATTTATTTATTTGACAGAGATCACAAGTAGGCAGAGAGGCAGGCAGAGAGAGAGGAGGAAGCAGGCCCCCTGCTGAACAGAGAGCCCGATGTGGGTATCGATCCCAGGACCCCGGGATCATGACCTGAGCCGGAGGCAGAAGCTTTAACCCACTGAGCCACCCAGGCACCCCAGCCACGGTCTTTCTGAGAAACCCGGAGAAGGGGTTACATATCCCACCCATCTATCCTTCCTGTCACCTGTCACCCCTCCCTCCTGGCCACCACCCTGCTCCTTCATTCCCCAGAGCTACTGCCCTGTCTCTAGGCTCTTCGCCCAGGAGTAGACACCACCATTCCCCGGTTCCTCAAAGCATGCTTCACGCCAAGATGCAATGTTTGACCAGACACGGTGAGATCTCGAGGCTCTGAGGAGGGAATCCGAGTGCAGAAAACCAACACTACAAACTGGTGTCCAGTCTTCTTCTCTCAGGAGGTCCTTCTGCACTTACGGAACTTTCTGGGCACAGGTGCCGCAGTGGGCTGGTTCTCTCCCTGGCAGGGGGCCTGCAATTCCCAGCATTCTCCTCGGGAGCCCGGAGGGAGGAGGAGCACTCCCCCGCCCCGCTGAAAGTCACTGGGGCTGCCAATGGGAGCCACTGGCTCATTTAGGGATTCATCCCTCGCAGCCTGGGCCAGACCACCCCATGAGTCCCCACAGTTCCCCCAAACCTGGCTCTTGTCCTTTAGAGAAGGTCGGGGAACGCTGCTCCCAGGTGAGTGCCGTTCCTTCCAGAGGCCCTTCTCCAGCATGAGGGAGAGACAAGACGTGGCCAGCAGACTCTCGATGTGTGTGTTTGGAGAAGGGGCTGCTGGATGGGGAAGCCTTCTGCTCCTGTAATCTTGTGAGAAAATACCTAAAAGCAAGAGTCAGCAACTTCACTTCTTCCATATTTAGGGGGAAAACAGTCAGTCTACCAGGGCGAGATCTTGTCGGGTAACACCCATTTCTGTGGACCTCTCTCAACCGTGAGCCTCTGTGTTTATGTTTCCTCACTGGTTCATCCTAAGAACAATGGGGCTCACTTTGCATCGGTAAGATCAGGAATAGCCAAAATGGGGATGCCTGGGTGGCTCAGTCAGTTAAGCATCTGTCTTTGGCTCAAATCATGACCTCAGTGCCCTGGGATCGATCCCCGCATTGGGCTCCTTGCTCAGCAGGGGGTCTGCTTCTCCCTCTCCCTCTGCCCTCCCCCCATTCATGCCCTTGCTCTCTCTCGCTCTCTTTCAAATAAATAAATAAAATCTTAAAAAAAAAAATAGTTAATGTGCTCCCACTTAGAGCAAAGAGTGGGTCAGGCCCAAGGAGAACGGCCACCCCCTCCCAGCCTCAGCTCACAGAAACTGCTGTTTGCCCCCAAAATGGTAGAGGCCACACTTCCATGATACTCCTTCTTCCTCTGGCAGCATAAAGAGCCCGCTGGCAGATCTAGGTTTGTCCCCTGTCCCCAGCTTATAAATGTGGAGAATCTACCTGTTGCCAAGTACTCCCAAGGTTGGCCTGGGTGCCCCAGGGGTTACTCTGGGCATCCCCCCCGGGGCAGAGGCCCCAGCCTGGGCTGGGTGTCGCCATGCCTGCTAGGCCACTCCGGCCAGGCTTTTCAGGAATCAGGGTGTGCTGAGCTGGGTCAGCCCGGTTTGCCTTCACCACCCTGGAATAGCGGGCCAGGCCCTATGATGGGCAGTCATCCTCCCGGAGGGGCATCACGCTGGGGTCTCACTCTGGTTTTGCTGTCTGCCTTACTTTTTCTCACTTGCTTCTCCACTTAACCCCCGCATGATACGAAACACACATTAAAACTCTCAAGTCCGGGTGCCTGGGTGGCTCAGTGGGTTAAGCTTCTGCCTTCGGCTAGGGTCATGATCTCAGGGTCCTGGGATCGAGCCCCACATCGGGCTCTCTGCTCAGCGGGAAGCCTGCTTCCTCCTCTCTCTCTGCCTGCTGTTCTGCCTACTTGTGATCTCTGTCTGTCAAATAAATAAATAAAATCTTAAAAAAAAAAACACCTCTCAAGTCCTTTAAGGGTAACAATAACAATGATTTTATCAGATTCTATTTCCTCTCTTGCACGAGTTTGGAACTGAATCCAAGTAGATGCTAAGTTCTGTGGCGTGCTCAGTCTGTGATTTTTTTTCTCGCTTCCCACGTGGGAGAAGTGCAAACTCGAACCCACCTCTTGGCCAAGGATGGCTTGGAGAAGAGAGGGTCGGCATGGTGCCTGCACTCAGAGAAAGGGACCTCATTCAAAGCCGATCACACAAGGTGATGCAGGTTTAGCAGACAAAGGCAGCGGGGCGGGGAGGATCAGGCAGAGGGCATGACATGTGTGAAGACCAGAAGGGCCAAAGGCACTTGACCTGGTCAGAAAACACACGGCAATGCTCACATGGCAGGAGTGCCGGTGGAGGGTTAGCGGTGGCTAGGGAGGTGGACATGCATGGACAGCCCTGGGTCCACTTGCAGAGGAAAGCACAACCACCACAGGGGCCACACGGGGACCAGAGAGACCGAAGTGCCAGGACAGGGGCCGCAGACTCGGCTGAAAGCTAAGTGAGCAGGGCCGACGAGAAGGAAGGGGTCTGGGGTCGACTGGAAAGCTCATGCCCTCTCCAGAACTGAGAGCGGCCAGACAGAGCTCCCCGAAACAGGCAGCTCCTCCCACCATGGACCCTGACACCTGGCTGGTCGATGCCACAGCTGCTTTAGTGACCCTCAGCACCTATGTGAGTGATCACAACCGGTTAGAGCCTGTCCTCCGCTGGAGATGACAAGCAGGTCTCCCCAGGGCGGTGAAGCTGTGCGGATGTTCGTGTTTCACTGTGATGCAATCAATACAAAACAGATCAACGCGACCTGAGAAAGTCAATGACTGGGGAGGGGAAGAGCTGTGTCCCCACGGCCTCTTGGGCAATTAGCCTTGATGTCCCTGGCAGCCGCTGAATTCCAAAGGCGATTCTGGGACTTGTGATTTGGAATCAAGTCTCTTAATACTTAAAGGCAGCCGGGCTGGATGCTTGGCCCCGAGAACAGAGAATCCAAGGTGGGGGTGGGGGGGAGGGTGGTGTTGGGAGTGGGAAGGGAGACTCATTATCCCCGTCCTCCGACATCTGCTGGGTTGTTGTCTAGAAGGACGGAGTCACCTTCCTTTGTGTGGCTCCATGGGCTAAATCCAGGGCCTTAACCAAAGCTTAACCAAAGGACTCCCGAAGAACCAGCGTGGTCTGAAGGGGGAGTTCATTGCCTTTGCAAGAAGTAAGCACTCCATCATGGGAGGCATGCAAGCACGCTAAACGGCCAGAGCTTAGGGGTGACACAGTGGAAAGGGAATGCTGCTTTGGATGAACTCTGGAGTCCCTTCCCCCCCACTCCTCCCCATCCTAGAAATCTTGTGATTTATCTTATGACATTCAGCTGATCTGCTTTATTTGGAGATCTTGGTGTTATTTTAGAAAATATGCAGCAACTTCAGAATTCTCTTTCTACTCTAGAAATGGGACTTGGAGCCATTGGCTCAGGAAGTGTGACAAGTGTAAGGCAACCTGCAGAACCATGGCACTTGGCAGAAGAAGGGAGCAGGGGGTCATCGATAGCCTTCTCGGCCCGCGAAGAGCCAAAGCATAAGCCGGGCTCCTAAGAGGCAGGACGGAGAATGGGCAGCCTGGACACGGGAGCCTGGAATTCATAAGAAGTCAAATGACTGAGTTACTGAGCTAATTTCAATGTCTGAACAGGAAAAAAAAATTAAAAGAAAAAGAAAAAGGAAAAGCAGACAGTGGGAAAATAATGAAAGTTTTGCAAAGACCCCAGGTGACCAAAACAACAGAAGAAGTCGGTAAAACGTAATTACACACTGACATGAGGCCCTCTGTAGCAGTCAGCCCATCCTGCCCCCAGCCTGCCCTGCTCATCTGATTCTTACCTGGTCCCGGGCAGCCCCCTGCTCTATCCCAGGACATGACTAGATGGGCAGAGGGCTACCCATTTTCTCAAAATTGTCCACTTGCTCCCGGGTGCAACGCCCCTCAGTTCACCACACATCCCTCCCTCTCAGTGAGGACGGAGATATCAGACACGAGTGAATATTGGCAATCATTTCACCCATTATACAGAAGGGAAAACTGAGGCCTGAGGAACGGACCCTGTGCCAAGTACGATGGGGAGGACTGATGTGTGCAAGAGTCCATTCTTTCTCCTTCCTGAATTCACAGAGAAAGAAGTTCATGCCACTCAAGTTCCAGCATGTCCTTTTGCTTTAAAGGACATTTTTCTCTGGGAATTAGTACAGGAGTCTCTCCCACTCAATAACGGGCTTTGAGGAACAGAGATCTCTCCTGTTCCACAAACTGAAAGGCAACTTTTCGTTAACAGACGACGTACTTCAGAGCAGTCAGCATCTGTGTTCTGCCCTGTGCACCGGCCAGCCCGAAGCTCGGGCTCTCCCCACCCCACCCCAGACCCCCCGGGGCTCCAAGGGCCCGCAGCCTTTGAAGCTGATCCTGTTTGTCCCACTTTGAAAGACAGAGAAGAGCCCCAAGATGGTTTCCCAGCAGGACTGGGCAAGGTAGGCAGTTCTCTGGGCCAGGACAGTCATATCTCTAAAGAACTAGAGAGAATTTAGTCTCTAAGGGTCTCTCGATGTTTTTTCAGAATTGGACAATGTCTCCAGACTGTTCTTGCCTGCATTCCTCCGCCTTCTCCTGCCTGGGAGGGGGTCTCAGCTGTTCTTCCTCACAGACCCTCATCTCCCCTGGTGTCTCCAGAACTTCTGGCCAGGTTCCACCTTGCACACGCTGGCCAGACAGACCCATACAACCTCAGTCGTGCACTCCCCCTTTTCAGCCATCGGCAGTGGCTTCCTCCATACACGCCGTCCTCCCCACGGTAGACAATGGGTGCCTTAAAATCAGGCCATTGCCTGCCTCCTCCTTCCCTCTCCCACCATCTCCTCTGGAAGGCATTGCCTTTCCTGCTGCTCTGCCCACTCCGACCTCTGCCGGTTCTTTCTCCACCTGTCTCTCCTCCCTGCTCTCTGGAGGGCTGAGCCCGTCTCATCCTCCGTTCTCTCTTAGGAGGCCCTGGAGAGGCTTCCCTGAGAGCCTTCCCAGCCCACAGCCCTCCCCAGGCTTTCTGAGTTAGCCCACACTCTGGTGTGGTTTTCAAGCCCTTGTAAGGATCCCCTGATATCTAATTTATTTGCTTAGTTAATGTGTTTTAGCCTTCAGCTTCTCCTTGATTTTAAGCAGGAGACTTTGCTGTCTTGTTTACTGCTGTAGTCCCGTGTCATAGCTCTGTCCCTGACATACAGTAGTTGCTCAGGAAGGGAGGGAGGGAGGTGGAGAGAAGAAAAAAAGGGCAGGTTGGTGGGTGACATAGAGGAAACCATCCATAATACAAAAAGGCAGCCTACGGAGTAGGAGAAAGTATTTGCAAAATGACATACCTTATAAGGGGTTAGTATCCAAAATATATAAAGAAATGGTACAACTCAACACCAAAAATACAAGTAATCCAGTTAAAAATGGGCAGAAGACACGTAGAGACATTTTTCCAAAGAAGACTCCCAAATTATCAACAGACACATGAAAAGCTGCTCAACATCACTCGTCGTCAGGGAACTGCCGGTCGGAACCACACTGAGACACACTCCCACCTGTCAGGATGGCTAACATCAACAACATGAGAAACAACAGGGGTTGGCGAGGATGCGGAGAAAGGGGAGCCCTCTCTCACTGCTGGTGGGAATGCACGTTGGTGCGGCCGCTCTGGAAAACAGTGCAGAGGGTCCTCCAAAAGTTAAAAATAGAGCTACCCTATTATGTCCCAATAATTCCACTTCAGATATTTACCCAACAGATAAGAAAACACTAATTTGAAAAATACATGTACCCCATGTCTATAGCTGCACAATGTACAGTAGCCAAGATACAGAAGAATCCCGATAAAGAAGTCATGGCGCACGCACACCATGGACTATGACTCAGCCATCACAAAGAGGGAAATCTTGCCATTTGCAACATGGGGGGAGCTAGAGAGTAATTGGGCCAAGTGAACTAAGTCGGTCAGCGGAAGAAAATATCGTATGATTTCACTCGTATGTGGAATCCAAGAAAGAGAACAAAGAAAAAAGAGACCAAAAAAAACAAACAAAAAACAAACAAACAAAAAAAACCCACCAATAAAACAAAATACCAGATGCTTAAGTACAGGGAACAAACTGATGGTTTCAGAGGGTGATGGGGTTAAGAGCACATTTATGATGATGGGCACTGAGTCCTGTATAGAAGGGCTGAATCGCTATATTTTATACCTGCAACTAATGTAACACTTGATGTCAACTGGCATTTTTTTAAAGGGTTAACTATGGGCTTGAAGGTATTAGATGCAGCCATATTTGGGGGGAGGTTGTATGGGTTCCCTGGAGGTCAGCCTTGGGTCTTCTGCCATCGTGCAAATGCACTGTCCCCACTTGAGATCTGGTCACACATAACTAACTATGCATGGCAGATGACGGCATGGGAGGGGTGGGACCTTGCTCCCAAAGATCAGGATAGACCTGATCTTTGGTGTTCCAGGGGGCAGGACTCATGGGTGGGGTACAAGCTACCCCAAAGCAGCTGGCCAGTTACCTGCAGAGTCATGTCTTCTAATCAAGAGTGACAACGACACTGGACAGCCTGCCTAAAGGATGGGGGGGGCACGAGTTCTCCCCCCCACCGCCCCACCACATCCCCGTCCTGACCCTGGGGGGGCTGGAAAGAGCTAGAAGAGCTCATGCGTTAGGTAGAGGCTGGTTAAGGACAGTGCTCGGCGGTCCCTGCCAAACCTCAGATTCTAGGACGCTCAGACAGGGTCCAGTCCCTGCTAATCCCCCAGCGGACTCTCAAAGCCATCCAGAGGGTGTTCAGCCTACTCAGGAAAAAGTCAATTCCCTGGGGCTTTCACTTCTAACTTTGTTTGCAGATAGCGAGCCTTTTCCGTCCAGCTCCTCATCTCGATCCTTTCTGCCTGTAACAATCACATTATTTAATTTAGACGACTGAAGTTACCTTAGATCAATTATACTTATTTTTTTCCTGTGTAATTTCTAAAGCTTAATCTCTCCATTCAGGCCCAGCCTGGGGGACAGGTTGTCTAGCAGAGTCCTAAACAATTTCAGCCCTTAATTCAATTGTACGTTTACCGAGGCCCCGGCGGCTAGCATAATTCTTTTATCCTTAAAATGTCTCATTAGCAATAATCTAATAACACATATTAAAATATAGGTCACCGAGGTGGGCTGCCAAGTAGAAGACTTGTCATAACTTTGAAGGCTGGACAGCTGCCGTGTCCCCACAATACCATACCGCTCCCATCCCAGGCTTCACCCTAAAACAATTCAATGAAAACAGTTTACTTTCTGCAGTTCAAAGTCAAGAACTAACCTTGGCTAGGAAACACAGTTGCTATCTGTCGCAGTGGGGTTGGGTGGAGGGAAATGTTTCTTGCCAGCTTGACGTAGTGGAAAAGATCTCTGGCCTCAGGCATTTTGAAGCCAAGGCCCTTGTTCCAGCTGGGACTTGAACTTGCAGACTGACCCAGTGGGGGGAGGGGGGGCCTGGCTCTTAGCTCCCCGGCCTCAGTTTTCATACCTGTAAAAGGGGAAGAGAGTGGAACCAGAACCCATGTTTTCTCAACGCTGACACCCGTGCTCAGCTTGTCCTAGGATACCCTCAGGGTTTTCCTTGAAATCAACTCACTCTTCTTAATTAAATGCATTTGTTTTTAAAAGGAAGCTCAAGCATCAACATGGAAAAATCTCAAGAACATTTGCAGAAAGATTCGTGCAGAATGATGCCATTTGTATAAACTTGAAACACGCACAAAATGATATTTTCTATTGTTTAGACAGGCACAGGGATTCTGGGCTATTAGAGGTCAAGGGAGTGGCTACTTTGGGAGGAGGGAGGAGACAGATAGTAACTAGGGGAGGCACAGGGGGATTTCTGGGGTGCTGGTCATTTTTTGTAGTGGTCTGAGTAATGATTTTATGGACGTATTTATGAGGATTGATGCACTTTTCTGGGTGTGTTAAGCCTCGCAGGCACACACAGAAAGATGGTTGACCTTGACCAACACTAATAGCCAAGCGTGGATCAGAAGCATTACTGATCCCATCAACAGTCGACTAAGACATGTTTTGTATGGTATAGGTTTTCTAGACTGTATTCTTACAATAAAGCAAGCTAGAGAAAAGAATGTGTTTTTAAGAAAATTCTAAGGAAGAAAAAAATATTCACAGAACTGTACTACAAAATATCTGCAGGATGGGGCGTCTGGGTGGCTCAGTCGGTTAAGCATCTGCCTTTGGCTCAGGTCATGACCCGGGGTCCTGAGATCAGCCCCGCATCGGGCTCCCTGCCAGCGGGAAGCCTGCTTCTCCCTCTCCAACTCCCCCTGCTTGTGTTCCTTCTCTTGCTGTGTCTCCTTCTGTCAAATAAATAAAATCTTTAAAAAAAAAAAATGAGGCTCAGAAATGTTTTAAAAACATCTGCAGGTGTTGCACTACTGGGTATTTACCCCAAAGATACAGATGTAGTGAAAAGAAGGGCCATCTGTACCCCAATGTTCATAGCAGCAATGGCCACAGTCGCCAAACTGTGGAAAGAACCAAGATGCCCTTCAACGGACGAATGGATAAGGAAGATGTGGTCCATATACACTATGGAGTATTATGCCTCCATCAGAAAGGATGAATACCCAACTTTTGTAGCAACATGGACAGGACTGGAGGAGATTGTGCTGAGTGAAATAAGTCAAGCAGAGAGAGTCAATTATCGTATGGTTTCACTTATTTGCGGAGCATGACAAATAACACGGAGGACATGGGGAGATGGAGAGGAGAAGGGAGTTGAGGGAAATTGGAAGGGGAGATGAACCATGAGAGACTATGGACTCTGAAAAACAACCTGAGGGTTTTGAAGGGGCGGGGGGTGGGACGTTGGGGGAGCCAGGTGGTGGGTATTATGGAGGGCACACTGGGTGTGGTGCATAAACAATGAATTCTGTTATACTGAAAAGAAAAAAAAAAACCATCTGCAGGTAACTGGACCTGATAATACAAATTTGTATTGTTAGAGGTTCAGCTATCAAGACACAACATTTTAGGAATACACATTTATAATTTTAGGGATATATGTATCTCTTTGTGTGTAGACCCATATGTATCTCTGTATCTCTGTATCTGTCTGTGTGTCTACCCAGTGAAAGCACAGTTACATGCTTGGGAATAATCAGCATTACGTGAGGACAGCGGTTGGCCAGGGAGGAGGGAGGACAGAGACACACCTGGGGAGGAATGCACAGGGACCTCAATCATATTGCTTGTGTTTTTGTTTCTTAAGCTAGTGAGCTGTTTATTAGGTGATGTCTATCTTTTTATGAAAGGCTGAACTATTCCACAGTTTTGAAAATCTTTGAGTTAAAAGTCATGAATAATTCGAGAAACTTGAGATCATGGTCATAAATGGAAAACCAAGGTCAGTGTCGTAATTAGATGGTAAATGTAAAAGTAAAGTGAGAAGAAAATGCTATCCTTCAATTGTATTGGACACTTTTTGGGCAAGTGGATGACCGCCCCCCCCCCCCAAAGCCAGCTTCCCTCTGGTGAAAGGGGGATCAGACGTATGAGACCAGATTGAAACTTGCTTCTTCAACAGTCAAGGTTAAAGGGACAGGGAAATCAGGACAGACTCTCCCTCTATCTGATTCTAGGTCCCTTAAAGCGGGGCTGGTGCAGGCCTCAACCACAGGCCCTCTCATGGACTAGCCCCGCTGCTCGGCTTCAGGAAGGGGTGGGGAGGCCTCTGTAAGCTCTAGCCTCTAAGTGTTTTGGGGAGCTGGGGAGGGGGAGCGGAAGTCCTGTTAGGAGTGGGGTGGAGGACAGGGAGAAAAACAGGGCCTATTATTAGCAAAATGATTAGCCATGATTGGCGGGATTTGGAAAACCTTGAGGAAGAGCATCCTCCCCCTCCCATGGCCCCTTGCCCAGCCTTGTGACTGCTTGCAAAGCTGTCAGGCTAACAGGCCCCACACTGGGATTTGTTGCCACAGACCAGGGTAGCACTGACTCAGGCCTCAGAGAGTGGCGGAGTCCATCCCTGACACGGCCTTCCACACTCCCCTGTGCCTCTGTGAGCTGGACTGGAGGCCCCGCAGCAGGTGTTTTGGGCTCGGCCCTGCCCTTGAACTACACAGAGGTACAGGCTTCCCTCTCGTGGATGTCCCCCCTTGAGGTCAGCGGCTCAGGCCCTTGCAAGTCCCCTCCCCGTCACCTTGGCTCACCCCCGACACACACGCACATGGAAGGGGTTCAGTGGGAGGGGTGGGGCAGAGTCGGGGCTGAACGGAGCCTCAGCCCACTCCTATCTGTGGGCAGTGTGGACGGGCCACAGAGTCACCTCACTGGGAGAGTGGCACATTGTAGGGTTAGCAGGTATGTTTTTGTGCCCCTTGGAACAAGAAAGAATGGCCTAATGCTGACCTCTCTCGGACTCTGTCAGCACCCGGATCCAGCCGGTCTGGACCTTCTTTGCCAGCGTCCCCATCGCAGCTTCCCTTTCCCCTGTCGCAAGCCCTCAGGGTGTGTCCGGTCTGATAAACACTCCACAGAGGGGCTGTGGGCTGTGAGAAGAGCCCTGGACCCTGTGTCAGGAGCCAGGGTCTGGGTTCATGTTCTGCCACGGACCTGTGTGACTTGGGAAGTAGGGGAGGGGGCACGGAGGCAGCAAAGGGAGGGTTCTCCTTTGAGCCTCAGGAAGAGTGGAGGTAAGCAGGCTACAGCGCTAAGGAGGGGTAGCTTGGACAGGTGGGAAGGGCACAGAGTAGGGGAGGAAAGAAGCAAAACAGGACAGAGACAGGGTGATGGATGGGGTGGGAGTCGGGGACTGGGGTGGGAAGAAGGACTGGAGAAGACAGTGGCTATGACGGACAGTGCTGGGGTGCAGACTGCGTCTCGAAGGGGGCAAGGCCCTGCTGAGATGGGGAGCTCATATGGGGAGGGGGCAGGCAGGAGGTGGGGAGGATGAAGAAGGTGGTGGACCAGAGAGAGAGAGGCTGAGCCACCAGAAAGAACAGTGATCGAGAGCATGTGCCTTGGAGCCAGCCCAGACCTGGGTTCAAATCCCATTTTCTGTCCCATCCTCCCCATGCGGCCACGCACAAGACCTCTAACCATCATGGGCATTAAAAATGGGGATTATACGAACTAGTATGTGGTACTTTGGACCAGTACATGCCTGGGGAAGGAAGGATTGTCAAATTGGAGCAAGTACCCATGTGTCTTCAGTCTGTGCAGACACTGCTGAAGGACTTTACCGTCCTGATGCTGTCATGCCTTTCAACTACCCTGTGGGGTAAGTACTATGATGGCCCCCATTGTAGAAGAGAAGACAGGTGCATGTCAGCCCATGGGGACACAGCGAGGGGGCAACAGGGCCAGGATCTGAAGCCCCACTCAGTTAGTGTGAAAGTTGAGTGTCCCTGTGCTGGCTTATTGTATTTTGGAGACCAGGGATTGGCCATCTCCTAAAAAACTAGAAGGGGGGGGCAGGGTGGCTCAGTTGTTCAAGGTCAGGTCATGATTTCAGTGTCCTGGGACTCAGGGCGTTGCTGGGCTCCCTGCTCAGCAGGGCGTCTGCTTGTCCCTCTGCTTCTGTCCCTCCCTGACTCATGGGCGCTCTCTTTCTCTCTCTCTCTCTCTCTCTCTCTCTCAAATAAGTAAATAAAATCTTTAAAAAAGAAAAACTAGAAGGGGACAGTGATGGCATTTACCATGAAGAGGGGGAGAAAATCACCGCCCTGAGCCAGGCTCCCTAGTTCCCCTGCCCTTTCCCTAAGACCGTCCAGCTTTCACCTTGGGGGTAGAGGGTAGAGAAGGAGGAGGACAGGTGTGCTCTGTGCATGGACTATGGCCTGCACTGCCAACACTAACTGTCTTCAGGTTCCTGGGCACAAACGCAGAGAAGGACCAGAGCCCTTAGCTTCGCTGTGGACAACCCCACGATGAGGCCTCACAATGACCACTTTGACGAGGGTGCTGCTCCCACCTCTGTCCCCTTGCCCATCCCTATCCCACCTGCTCTGGGGGCTTTGTGGCCTTTCCTAGTAATTCCACAACTGTCACCCCAAAGCTGAGCATGAAGCAGCTTTTCTCCCTTCCATCCCTAGAGGGCGCCCGTCCACCCCTCCCGGGGAACAGGCAGTTCCGCCAGGAAGCAGGTGTGTGCTGTTGGCTAAGTGTGGCAGGAGCAAAAGGAAGGAGTACCAGTGTGAGACAAAGAAGGCACTCCGGCCAGGCAAATTACGTGTGTATGGCTCTGGTCACGCTCAGCCTGGGACAGTGGTCATGAAACATGCCACTGGCGCTGGAATTCTATTTTTTAAAAAATAGGAATTAAACACGCTATAAACATGCAGATCCCGGGTCCCCACTGTAGATGGACTGAATCCAAATTTCTGGGATGGGACCAAGGAATCTGCCCTTTGAGCAATCGGCTAGACTAGTGTGGTCTGTGATCTGGGAAAGGGGCAGAGAGGATCAGCCTCTAGGAAGAAGCAGTGACCTGCGGGGACCTGGCTACAGCTGGCATCACGGAATCCTGATAAACAAGTCTCTTCCAATAGTGTTCTCAAAGTGCTTGTCATTGGTTCTCTTACTGTACAGTTACTCCATTTTACAGATGGAAAAACTGAGGCTCAGAAACCAAAGTCCCTCAGCACGCACGGGGTGAGGCCAGGCTTTGAACCCACCCAACTCTTTCTAAAAACAATTTCCCACTCTGTACTCATAATTGTTATATCAACCTGTATCTGCTCTGCCATCCCTGTCCTGGAATGGGAAGTCTGATAAACTTCACTTAAAATTCTGGAAAAGAACCTTACCTCCCACAGACAGAGAGAAATTAAACTTTTTGAAACAACAACAAGAAGAGATTACCCATTATGCGGTGACAGACACCGCTCAAGTGCTCTGCATATATCTATTCCTTTAATCTCCTTGACAATTCCGTTGGCGGGCGCTGTTGCCATCACCATCGTACCCATTTTACAGATGAAGAAACTGAGACACACAGAGAAGCGGGGGAACGTGGCCAAGATCTCACAGACAGTAAGTGGTGGAACCAGGATTAGAGCTCATGTCATGGGACCCTAAATCAATGCATTTAGAAAGTTTACTATTCGGCATCTCCAGGCTGCTGAAAAAGCTGAACTTGGTCAGTTTCCCAGGAATGGATATCAGAGGGCCAGAAGGAGGAGCGGGAGGGAGGTAGGAGGTAGCTTCAAGATTGGGCTCTTATGTATTACTGGAAAAGAGAGCAGAGAGGCCAACAGGCAGTAATGTTGAGGGATTCTGGGACGGGTTTCATGCGGGAATCTGCAAGTCCCCCTATGCTCTATTTAAAATGCTGTGTCTACTAAAGATGGAAAATATAAGGAGCTATGTGCTGTGTTCTTGGATAGAAAGACTGAATACAGTAGAAGTGTCAATTCTCCCTAAACTGATCTGTAGATGTAGTGTAATCACAGCTGAAATTCCAATGGGATTTTCAAGGAACCCAGCAAGCTGATTCTGAAATTTGTAAGGAATAACATTGCCAAGACACTCCTTTCTTTTTTTTTTTTAATTTTATTTATTTATTTCAGAGAAAGAGAGTAAGAGAAAACACAAGCGGGGAAGAAGGAGAAGCAGACTCCCCACTGAGCAGGGTGCCCGACGTGGGGCTTGATCCCAGAACCCTGAGATCATGACCTAAGCCGAAGGCAGAGGCTTTACCCACTGAGCCACCCAGGTGCCCCCACCAAGACACTCCTGAAGAAAAGGAGCTGGAGAATCTTGCCCCATCAGTTAGAAAAACACGTTTTAAATCAACGCTATTTGTTTTCCCAGCTTTGTTGAAGTATAATAGACAAAATTGTATATATTGAAAGTATATAATGTGTTCATTTGATATACATACACATCCCAATATGGTTATCATAATTAGGTTAATTAACATATCCATTACCTCACATAGGGTTTCCTTTTTGTGTGAGAACAAGATCTACTCCCTTAGCAAATTTCAAATATGTATTTTTTTTATTTTTTTTTCCTGCAAATTTCAAATATGTATTACACCATTGTTAACGCTGGCCACCCTTCTGTATTTTGGATCCCCAGAACTTATTCATCTAATGACTGAAAGTTGGTATCTAGAAAGCAACATTAGTTAAAACATTGAAGCGAACTATGAAGGGAAAAACTGTCAAGTTTTAAGTTGTAATTTAGAAAAATATCAGGTAGGGAAGGATTTCTTAAACAAAGCATAAATACATATGCCAAATAAAAGTTAAAATAAGATCACACTAAATCACATGAAAATGAATAACCTTTATTGATATATAGAGAGAAAAGACGTAATACTACCAAGTAAAGATATTTGCAATGTAACTGACAAATATTCATGCCCAGAATATTAAGAAATTCTGGGCAATAAGAAAAGTTGAACAAGGGGCACCTGGGTGGCTCAGTCAGTGAAGTGTCTGCCTTTGGTTCAGCTCATGATCCCAGGGTCCTAGGATGGAGTCCTGCATCAGGCTCCTTGCTCAGCAGGGGGTCTGAGTCTCCCTCTCCCTCTGCCCCTCCCACTTGCTCCTGCTCTCTCTCTCTCTCTCTCTCTCTCTGCACCACCCTCAAATAAATAAAATCTTTAAAAAATTAAAATTAAAAATTTTTTAAAAAAATTTCACAAACAACACACTACCATTTTACAGGAGATAAAGAAATACAATTAGCCAATATGTATATGAAAAGGTGCTCCATGTCACAAGAAGTCAGGAAAAACCACCTTAAAGTCACAACCAAAGGAGCAGCAAAAATTAAAAGTTTAAATGACACCAAGCGTTAGGGAAGATGTAAAGATCTAAAGAAATTAGAAGTGAAGAAATAACTCTATGGGGGAGAGTTTTAATTGGTATGACCGTCTTAGAAAAGAGTTTGACATTCCTTGATAAAGCTAACCATACACATACCCTACAAACCAGCAATTTGCTAAGCACAGAAGCTCTAGAAACTCTTGCCTACATGCAGAGGAACTATCTGTATGCAATTTTATTGGCGGTGTTGTTCAAATATAAAATAACTGGAAATAATCCAAATGTTGTTCAACCATTGAATAAATACATGAATTAGTTATTACTCATAAAATAGAAAGAATATATGCAGCCATGAAAATGAGTGAATGCCACCGTCCTGGGTGGGTCCCCAAAACATTCTATTCAGCCAAAGAAGTCGCAAAACTATCTGTAGTGTGTTTCCTTTTATATGAAGTTCAAAGAAGGACAAAATCATGTATTGTTAGGGAAGTATTGACAGGTGGTAAAGGAAGAGGAAGAAATGATTAGTTGCTGAGCACAGGGTAGTGGTAACCTTGGAGTTGGGGAGAGCAGTGAAGGGGTGTGTTGAGGGAGGGAGACCCAAGGGCTGGTAGGGTACAGGAAATGCTCTATTTCTTACCCCATGAGGTGGGTTCTTACACATTCATGTCATTAATATTATTTAAACTGGAAACTGGTCCTACCTGCTTACTACACTTTTCTTTAAGCATGATAAATTTTGGGGTACCTGGGTGGTTCAGTGGGTTAAAGCTTCTGCCTTCGGCTCAGGTCATGATCCCAGGGTCCTGGGATCGAGCCCCACATCAGGCTCTCTGCTCAGTGGGGAGCCTGCTTCCTCCTCTCTCTCTGCCTGCTTCTCTGCCTACTTGTGATCTGTCTGTCAAATAAATAAATAAAAATCTAAAAAAAAAAGCATGATAAATTTCACATGAAATTAAAAATGCTACATGTATGTATGTGCCTATTTCTGGGAGAATCCAGGTTTCATCAGATTATCTAAGGAGTGCCTGGTCTTCTATCAGAGGGCACCTGGGCATACAGGTTTCTGGGGAGGGAATCCCCCTCTGCTCTGATATTCCCCAGAGGAGCAGAGTCCTTGGGCCAACCTAACTATGGTTCCCCTGGTCAGCTGCTCCCAAGTCCCCTCTGCCCTGGAGACAGACGCAAACTAAGTGTGAGTGCCCTCTCACTGTACTTCACATGACCACCTTAAGGCCAAAGGATGTATTAAGGTGCTCCTACAGTGGAGGGAGGGCCCTCTTTCCTCCTAAGAGACTGAATCCCTTCATCTTGTACCCCTCCTTCCATTTCTCCCTCCCCAGCTCCTCTCCTGACCTGCCTTCTTCTTCCTGGGGTCCTTCCCCATGTCGCCATTGAACTTGCCCATGTTCCCAAAGCCTGAAACCAGCACAGCAGGGGTTAGGACCCTGGGTGCTGACTCCCAGCCCAGGGCTGTTTCGGCCACACCACTTGCCCCTCCTGTTCTCACCCAGCCCCTCTGTCCTTGCCTGATTCCCCTCTCCCTGGGGCCACAAGGCTTGGTTGGGCTTGCGTAGGCAAGTCCACAAAAGGATGCATGTATTCAGTTTTATGCTGAATGAGATGGGAGCACGAGAGAGAGGGACGGGATCTGAACTCATTCCCAAAAGTTCTAGCAGTCGCATAGAGCTTGACCTTCAGAGGCAAGGAGAGAGTTTGGGACGACCCTCAGAGACTGTGCAGTGATCCAGGTGAGAGATGGTAGCAGGCCAGGCCCCGTGGAGGTGGGGAGAGGTGAGGTGGCTCCGACCCACAGAGTTCGCAGTAGCAATGGACATAAAAGTATGAAAAAGAGGAGTCGAGGTCAACTCCAAGGTTTTCTGGCTTGAGGAGCTAGAAAGAAGATGCCATCACTCGGAATGAGGGAGAACTAGGAGGAGTACGTTTGTGGGGAGGTCAGGAAGGGGAGCTTAAGAAGTCTGTTTTGGACACAGTAAGTTCCAGATGCCTTTTATCACTGGGTAGAGACGTGCAGTGTGTGGATGGACCCAGGATGTGAATGTGCAGGTCAGTGAAGGTTGGATGCCCTTAATGTGGGAGCCTGATTTGTGGTCCGTTAGGGCAGGAGCTCAGCAGAGAGGACTCTAAGGCCTGAGCCACCTCTGGGTAAGCTGGTAGCCTCAAGGACCAGGGGGCTTTTGCAGGGGGAGTTCAGCCTATGAGGGTCTTTTATTGAGGGGACTGTTATGCTATTTGTAAATGCAGCAGGTCAGCTGCAAGGTCGTAGGTCTAATCCCTGGAAAGAGAGAAAAGAAAAGAACAAGGGGAGGGAGGAAGAGAGGAAGGGAGGAAGGGAGGAAGGGAGGAAGGGAGGGGGGGAGGAAATCTATAGACAAACCTCTCCTCTTCTCTGACCTTAGTTCCCCCATCAGGGCAACAAAGCACATTCAGATAGTATCCTCAAGACACCCTCGGTACCCAGCCCTTTGGATTCCAAATGTCCCCCAGCGTATCCTTTGTGTGTCAGGGTCTTGGCGTCGGCCGGGAGACGTCCAGAGCTGGACTGATAGCACCAGCCATCACCTTGTGCCCATGGCCTGTGTCACCAAGTGCCATGGTAAGTGGAAGTGACGCCTCCCCAGAGATCAAGTTAGCTCTGATAATGCTCCAGCCGTCTGCCCACCCACTTGCCCTCAGGCCACCTGAAGGGCAGAATGCAGGGTATGGAGAGAAGCCACATGGCCCCATGGCTCTTGGAGCCAGAAAGGGAGGGAGCCGCCGTGCCCTTCAGTCCAGGCCCAGCCTGGTGTTTCCACTGCTGTTCCCCAGAAGTCCCGGAAAGCACCAGGCGGAACTCTCGGGGCTTGCTGATTGGCACTCTGATGGCGTGCAGGAGTTGGGGGATGCCTCCCTCCATCCCTGCAGCAGACACTTCCAATGCCCCGCCCACACGGTTCCTGCCAATGCAGGCCCCACCACCAGCTTCCTATTGCCAGTACCTGGGATGCTGCTAGAAGCCTTTTCCTGGCAACGGGAGCATGTTCAGCCCACACACCAGGCAGGCTGGAAATGCTGGCAAGTTAGCACCCCTGGCACAGACTTAATGGATAAATATTCTAACCTCCTTGCTCAGGAGTGGGACAACAGAGGCAGGCTCTATGCAGTCTCCCAGAGGTCCCCAGCAGGGCTGAACACCAACTGCCCACAGCTGTAACTGCTCCTTCACATCCCCTCTGCTGGTTCCTTTTCCTTTCTTGCCTCCCGCCCCACTCCTATATAATTCCTCCAGGAATTACCTCCTAAATAAACCACTTGAATTCGAATCTTTGTTTCAGATTCTGCTTCTGGAGGAATTCAACATTAACAACCCCAACCAAAGATAGCAAACCCAGCCAATGACTGAGATCTGTTCTAGTTCTGTTTTGTACACATTTCTAGAGCACAAGCTATGTGACAGGATATACTGGGTTCTGTCCTTGTCCCTAGAAGGGAAATCACACAGGTAACTGTACTAGACAAATATACAAAGCAGTATAAAGAAGAAGGAGGTAGGGAGGTGGTGGTTATCAGGGAGTTTTACAGTGGAGGTGACATCTGAGGTTTTGAAGGATGAATAGGAGTTCTCCGGGTAGACAAGCAGACTATGGAGACAGCATAGTTAAAAATCCAGAGATGTGAAAATGCACAAGATATCGAGGATACCGCTAGTTGTTGAGTATCTCCCATGTTGCTAGAGAACAAAGTATATTTTTGTATCAAGTAAAGGGTTTGTAGGGAGAATGAGGAGAGAATTAGAATAGCAAGAGATGTGATTGAATAGACAGGCAGAATCTGGTCCGTACTGCTAAAGGTGTTTAGATATTATCCTGAAAAGATCAGAGGATTTTAAGAAATTGTGCATTATCTTTTTCTGATTGTATAATATCAAATGTTCATTGTAGACAAGTTGGCCGATAAAGAGAAGTATAAAGAAGAAAATAAAATTACCTTAAATCCAGGGTTAATGAAATCACGTCGGTGTGTTGTCTCTTGGGGGAGACAGAAGAGGAGGCCAAAGAGTGAGGTGATCAGTCTGGAGTTTTAGAAAGAGCTCTGGCAGCTGGTGACTATCACGCGGCTGGAAAGATACTGGACGTGAGAGGAAAGTTGTTGCAGTGAGGGGTTGGGGATACTGTGATGGTGGGGGTCGGGGGCGGCAGAGAAGGCTGGGGCTTCCTGCGGTGTTCAGAGGTGGGATACTTGGGACCAGCTGGGTGGGGTCAAAGCAGAGGAGGAAATCATGATCCCTAGAGAGATTCTGAGTATCTTGACTCGCCAATTGGTGGAAGGGGCAGGAGCTGGGAGCTGGGAGACCTGGGTTGTCATTTCCAACCTGTGGGACCTCACGCAGGTCCCCTGAATCCTCAGAGCCACGGTTCCCTGACCTGAAAAATGGAAAGATGATTTCATTTCTGCTCTCTTACAGGCTTGTCAAAATAGCCCGGGGTCGGGTGGGGGGTCGGTCAAAGGAAATTGACAACCTTGATGGATGGGAATCCATGGCTCCAGGCTCTCCTGAAACTTAGCCCAATCCTTCCCTTGACTTCTGCCTCTCCTCATCAGCCCCCAGAAGGCCAGGGCTGACTCACTATCCACTAATTTTCCCTTCTTCTCTATATCTTTCACAGAAGATATTTGTCATGCTGGTCCTTCTGGCAAAAATGCTCTCAATGCCCCCATGCACCAGCATGAATGCATTCAGTGTCCCTACTAATTGGTGCCTTAGTATGTTCCAGGTGTTAGGAACACAGAGATGTTTAGGACAGTCAGGGTCCCTGCACTCACAGAGCTCATACACTACTCCAAGAGGAGACATATAATAAACAAATAAATGCATTTGTATACTGGTGTAGTGAAGGGAATAAAATAGGGTGATGTGTTAGACAGTGGGGGTGTATTTTAGATTTGAGTGATCAGAAAAGGACCACTAAACTAAGATCTGAACAACTCAGGCAGAGGAACCAGCAAGTGTCAAGGTCCTGGGGTGGGTTTGAGCTTGGACTGTTTAAAGAACAGAAAGGTCAGCATGTCTGGGTTTGTCAAAATTTCTGCCCATCCCCTTTCCTGTTGTCACCTCCGTGATGCCTTCTTGGATTACTTCTCCACCCCATCCTTTACCTGCTCATTCAGCTCCAACCAGTTTCCATACCCCTGTAGTTGCAACCAATCCTGACCACACTGGGTTGTGATGGACTCTTTACACAGGGAACTGCTAGCTCTTTGAAGGCAGGAACTATCTCCATGGCTCCTGGAGCCAGCAATGTTTCCGGACACAGCAGGTGATCATTTGATGAATGAAGAAATTAACCAACAGACAAACAAGTGAAGAAATGCATGAATACCAGGCCCAAATGGCTCACTCCTTTACTTGCTTAAATGCCGCCTTCTCAAATTCCCTGACCAAACTGCCTTCCCCTTTCCCCCCAACACACCACCCCTCAACACCTTCCCAGGCTCACTTTTCTCTTTGCGCATATCTCCATCCCACACACCCTACAGTGTGTTTATTTATTATACTTCTTGTTTTCCTGCAGGACGGAATGCAAAGTCGACCCTGCCAGGGATTTTTCCGTAAGTTGTGTGGAAAGTCTCCTAAGAGCCTAGAGCGGTGGCTGGCACATAGCAGGCATATGGACGTGTGGGTAAATTAGTAAAGTTCGCAGCCTCATGGAACAGGAGTCACACCTGCAAATCTGTGTAATAAACAGAGGAGGTCAGGGCTGGGGTGTGACCTTCCAGCCTCCAGCCAGCCAAGGGGCCCCCAGCAGGTTTGCCGACCTAGGTAGGCACCGAGCAGAACATGCCCACTTTGTTGATGGAGAAACTCCGCAGGGTAGTTTAAGTGGCCTGTGGCAGATGACAGAGCTGGCACCGACTTGGGTCATTTGCTCTCCCTGGTCTTTTCCCGGGCCCCTCTCAGACGCGACTCTGACCCCAGTTCTGGGCGTCTCGCTCTCTTCCCGTTTTGGGAAGTCAGAGCCCGGTGCCCCCGGGAGCTGTGTCTGGCGCGAGGGTGCGTGCTGGGAAGACAGCGGGCGCCCGGGTCCCCGAGTCGCCCCCCGAGCCCGCGCCGCGCCCCCGCCCCTGCCCAGCCCCGGCCGCGCTGTCAGTCCGCATTAGCGCTAACAGGCTCCAGACGGAGCGGGCTCCGCGCGGGCTTAATGCAATCGGCGCGTTACCTGGGGCGCAGGCTACATTACCAGCCCGGCCCCCGCCCGGCGCGGCCAGAACCAGCCAGCCCGCGCCCCGCCGGCCGCCCCGTGCCTCCCGCGCTACCCGGGCCGCGCCCGAGCGCCACGCGGCGGAGCCCAGCCCCGGCCCGCGCCCCACAGCCCGCGGCGGCCAGGCGGGGCACCCGGGATCGCGGCGCTGCCGGACACGTGAGTGAGCCCTGCGCGCCGCCCGGCCGAGGTGTTCCGGGGAGGCCCCGGCTGCGTGCGCAGAGCGAGAGCGCCCGCGAGTTTGACGTGCAGAAAGGTGAGTGTCCGGGGAGGCTCCTGGGGCTGCTGGAGGCGGCACCCTTCCGAGCTGGGGGACAGGGAGCAGCGAATGGCACTGGTAGGGTCCCCGCCCGTGGGAAACCTCAGCCTCCGCGTGTCCCAGCCCCACCATTTGGGGGCGAGAGGGAGCGGGCGAATGAGGGAAGCGCTGCGGGATCCTGCGCGGGACCCACGGGGCGGACAGGGTCAGTCTCCACCTCTCAGTACCGTCTCAGCTCCTCGCACCACTCCCACTGTTTCGATTTTTTCCCCAACAGACGCGCTCCCGTTTTGGAGAACCCCGCGTCCGCCCAGTGTGCTCTGGCCGCTGTGTCTCCGCGCTCCCGGGAGGTCTCAGGAGGCGCCAGCAGGGCGGGATGGCCTAGTGACCGCATCTTTTCCTTTCATCCGCGCAGAGCCTCGGCGTGCTCCCAGTACCGCTGACGTTCCCCTCGCCAACCGCACCCATGCTTTTGGCGCGGATGAAGCCGCAGGTGCAGCCCGAGAGCAGCGGGGCGGACCCGGGGTCGGAGCAGCCCATGCAAGCGCGCAAAGCCGCGGAGCTGCTGGTGGTGAAAGAGCGCAACGGCGTTCAGTGTCTCCTGGCGTCCCGCGCTGGCGACGAGCAGCCCCGGGAGACCTGGGGCAAGAAGATCGACTTCCTGCTGTCGGTGATAGGCTTCGCGGTGGACCTCGCCAACGTGTGGCGCTTCCCCTACCTCTGCTACAAGAACGGTGGTGGTGAGCCCCTTGATGGGCTGGGGGTGTTTACTTGGGAGGCTCCCTGTCCTCAGCGGTGGCTGGGAGAGGGGCTGGGATGGAGGAGCTGGGACGCGCACGGGAGTAGAGGAAGCACGCGAGCGAGCCTGGAGCGCAGCAAGGGTCTGGACAGGGCTCCTGGAAAAAGGAGTTCAGTTCCCCGTGGAAAAGGGAAGTGGAGGCTTGCTCCTGGACAGTAATAGATGCATGGGTGGAAGGACAGAATCTGGGGCCCTACGTTGGGTGAGAAGCATTGATCTTTTGATGGTTCACAGGAAGAGAGGCAGAGATCTGGAGAGCTCTGGAAGGGGCACCAGAAGTGCACAGAATGTGACAACCAGGCACACAGGGACCCTAACTCCAGCACTCTGAGCCTTGGGGCAGGGACCTCTGGGCCAAAAGGGAAGAGAGGATGTGGGCTCTCTGAAGGTCCCTGGGGGACCCTGCACTCCTGGGGACAAAGACTCTGGAACAGAGACACACATAGAGAAGCTAGTGTCAGAGGGAACTCCTCTCTCAGGATGGGTGTTGTGTTGCTGGAGGCACCAGAGTGCACAGACTAGGTAGTGTGGCCTGATCCTGGAGGCAGGACACCCCGCTGATTGGGATGAAACATTTACCTCCTTGAGTCCTGGCCATGATGCAGGGTGGAGTGGAAGAGGGGCCTGGAGAAAACTCCAGTGGAAGCAGCCAGGATCTCTCCCCATCCTGAGCCCAGTGACAGATAACCTACCTGCCTGGGATGCGAGTCGAGATGGCCCAGTCCAAGGGCAGAGCCCTGGAAAAGGGGGACTGGGGGACAGGACACAAGGTCTTAAGACCCCAGCTCCTTCTTGGTGCCCAAAACACCCCAGTCCTGTGTCCCTTCTAGAATGAGCTCAGGGGTTCCCTGGGAAAATGATAGGGAGGAAGAAGTTGGCAAAGAGGGTCCCGCTCTGGAAACTTCTCTCTATCCACATCATCCTGCCCCGCGGGGGCTCTAGCTCATGACTCTGAATGGTCAGAGGCAGGCAGGGGGAGGGTTTGGAACCAGGTAGAGGGAAAGCTCGCGACCGGTCCCATCGAGTCTGGGAGCCAGCTGTTGGCTTCAGCGTTTGCCTGGACCCTCGCTCTGGTGGAGACGTGGGAAATGGTAACGCTCTTCCATGGTTAGCTGCTGTAGCCTTTCCAGAGTCTCTGGTTGGCTAAGAGAATTCAGGCCCTTTGGACCCAGGGAGGGAGGAAAGGCAGATTCTGTGTGTTTTTAGTGGGTGGGGAGGTGACGAATGAAAGATGGACCCCGAGATGAACCATCCGGCATGTCCTCAGGGGCCGTCCAAGACTGTGTGTCCCTACACAGTAGGAGGCCCTCTCACGCATCAGCAATAATTCTTGGCTTCTTCCCGACGTGAGGCACAGTGCTCAGTTCCGTAGGAACCCCCTACGTGTATTCCTCACCACTTCTGCCTGCCAGGGGCTTTAGTCATCTAAAGTGTCACATCACTACACGCCATTTCCCATTATAAGTGTTGGTTGAAACTAAAAGCCCCCCAAATGGTCAGTTGGACACATTGGCTAGATGAATATTCTCGAACTCCCACTGACACTGCGCTCCCGCAGCCATTGCCACCAGCTATGAACGCCTGCTGCATGCACGGTGATACACGGGGAGGGGGGAGCGCACAAACTCAGCCACTTTGCCACAGGTTCCAATTTTTAGGCAAACTGGGTGGGAATCTCCCTCTCCTTGGTCCGCTAACCCTGCATATCACGCACCTGAGCTGTTCGGTTATTTATAGCTTTGTGTGGTCATCACCCAAACAGATGGGGGCAGGGCACACCGAGAGCATAGACTGGCTTTTTCCTGCTTCTATCCCAAAGGCTTAAAATAAGGTCCAGATCCTAGGAATGTGGTAGAAGGCATCCAACAGACTTCTACTGAATGAGTAAATGAATGGAATGATCAGACAGCGGGAACCCCCGGCAGTAACTGACCAAGACAGGGAGCTCACGCTGGTTGGATGGGGCCGGCAGGCTAGAGGTCCGGGGACCTTGGCTGTGGAGTCCGAGGTTCCAACTTCTGTCAGCCAGACTTGGGGTGACCTCTCCTGCCTCAGCGTCTTCATCTGTCAAGTGGAAAGAATGGTTTTCACCTCAGAGGGTGAGGATGGGATTGTGTGATATAAGGCTCGTGGAGAGCCAGACAGGGAGGATGGCCCCTAGCAAAGGGAGCTGCTTCTGTTCCTTAACCACAGTTTGATGATGTGGGAAACGGATGGGAGAGATGACAAGTGCTCTAAAGGCCTGAGGAGGGGCTGCTTGGGAAAGAAGGGGAGGTGGACAGTCCTCAGAGCTCAGCCCCTTGGGATGGGAAGTGCATGGATAAGCCTTGAGACAGTAGGAGGCATCCTTGTTGTTCAAGAATGCACGTGAGATCATCTCAGAGACCAGGAGTGCGGGCTGGCGGGAGGGCAAGCCAGCAGAGATAAGGGCAGAGAGGCATGCCAGGGCTCAGCCCTGGAGACCTTGAATGCCATATTAAGGGGTGGGAAAGTTGTACCAGTGAATTTCCATTACTGGTCACCATGTCCATGGTTGACCCAAGGAAGCCGTGCAGCCTCTCCCTCCATTTCAGACTCGAAGGCAGCTCCTCTTCTAAACTACCCCCTAGCCCTCTGGGGGAGCTCAGCTTGGCCCCTTTGGAGTTTCATCCCTGCTGAGCTCTCCTGGCTGCTCCTTGGGTATCCGTTCTTAACCATAATTCTAGAATCAGCCACTGAGATGGGCCAGCAGGTTGGCAGGTGGGTCTCCTGTAATTGTGGAAGCAGCCCAAAGACCCAAGTTTGAATCCCGGGTCTGTTTCTCTGGGTGTGGCCCAGCCCCTCTCTCAGCCCAAGTTCCCCATTACAGCAGGAGAGGAGCCTCGATGACCCCCCCCCGCCAAGACCTATCCTTCTGTGATGACCTGGCTCAGCATCACGCCCAAGCCAGGATGCCCCCTGCATCCTGTTATTTACTAGCCCGGGTGATCTTCTGGTGCCAGTCTAAACATGGTAACCTCCACATTTGGCTGTGCACGCTGGCATACACTGGAGCATATTGTGAAATGACAAAGGTCCGAATTGTTTCGGCCCCTGGCTAATACTTTCTGAATAAATTCCTGGGAACGATCAGCCTGTCTGAACATCTTCCCAGAGGCCAGCTGCAGGGATGCACACGTGTGGGAGGCTAGCAACAGGGGAAGCCAGTCTTGGAAATTCTCAAACAGAGAGACAGTGCAAGGACATGGGGGCTATTTTCAGGGGGCTAGAATCTCCCCTGCACCTGTGGTCCTGGGCCTGGCCTGGGCTGGTCCCCAGGGAGATGTGGGCAGACCACCTGGGTCTCCGCGCCAGCCTTCCCTGCCAGGAAAGGGGTCTTGCAAAGGCTGCTTCTGTTTGAGATGAGTCCTGTGCTGTCAGACACATGGTCTCTGGGCTCAGACACACCCAGGTTTGAATCTGAGCCCGACACTTCCTGGAAATGGAGCCCTGGACTCATCCTCTCCAGGCCTCAGTTTCCTTGTGCAGAGAAGGAGAAAGCGTCTACCTTCCGGCAGGATGATGATGTCCATGACATAAACAAAACTCTCAAAATAGTGTCTGGCAAATAGAAGGGGCCAGCAAATGGACTTCTTCCTGTTGTTGTTAGTGTTTGATGATTTTTAACTACAGGCTAGACCCGGGAGTACGGTACGGTCCTGAGTTTTGAGGGAACAGAATCCATTCTAGGAAGAGATTAAGGAAGGGGAGTCAGGCTGGACAGCAGGCACACCTCGGCCTGGGGAATCAAGAATCTGGGTTCTGAGAGTCTAACCTCCTCCCACTGCTCTTTGCTCACCTGGAAGATGGGGATTAACATTCCTGCACCAGACATGTTGTTCTGGTCCCGAATAGGGTTCTTCTCCATTCCTTAGTACGCTGAGGGTCTCAGGTACCCATAGCTTCTATGGGGGTGGGAACCCTCTTGGCCAAAATATCTGGGCTTCTGGAGGCTGAATGTGAAATGGTGGCTGGTGCTGAGGTCAGAGGTTTGTAAACTCGGTGCCCTCACATCCAGCCTGCCTACAGGAGGCCACCTACACCCTGGGCTTGCCAAGCCCGGTACGGATCGTTCAGCTCAAGTGCATGGGGCCCCCCAGAGATAAGTTTGCAGGAACTAGTTGGTGCTCATCAGAGACTAGAGCTGAGTCTGGAACCTGGAGTCATCAGCATGAATGAGGCTCTTCCCTGAGGCTCATTACTCTGATCTAGCCAAAAAGGTCTAAAGAAGCTGTTTCCAGCAAGACGGGATTTCACGGGGATAAATGTTACACCCTTTCCTGTGGTCCCAGACCCAACTGCCCAAGTAAGGATTAGGTCACAGTACAAGTGGAGGAGGGCCCTGGGGCTTTCATTAGCTGCACCCTCCACATGAGTCACCGCTGGGAGCCACTTTCTGCACAAGAAAGCATTTCCAACATGCCCACCTTATGCCAGGAACACAGAGATGGCTGAAAGGCAATTCCCCGTAGTCTAGGGCAGCTATCCTAGAAGTTAACGTCATCTTGGATTCTGTTATTGGAAGTCTTATATCCCAAATGAGGGAGAGGAGGTTCTACTGTTCTTTGTGGGCAGCATTTCCTTCCAGAATGTAGTTCTGAGCATCCAGGACACACTCTTATGTTCATTTTCAAGAGACCAGGACCAAGATTGGGAAACCCCAGCCTTCAAGGAGCTCTAGGGAAAGCCCAGCTTCATTAATAATAACCAGGTCAGATCCTGCAAAGGTGAATTTTCAGAAGGAGAATTTTCACATGGGGAGGAGTAACCCCAACTCCAGGTTTCCCGAATTGCACCCCCCAGGGCCCTCCTGAAAGGGGCTAGCGGTGTCCATCTATCAGGACGTGGGCATGTTTCCTCGCTGGGGGTGTCCCCTGATCTCAGAGCCAAGGTCAGCTCAGAGGTCAGCTGGAATGTGTAGATCACTCTGCGGGGAGTGTCTACAGGTGTGTGCACCCATGGTCCCGCCTGATCTCCGTGAAAGGCAGGAGTCCAGGGCTGCAAGACTCTACTGGGGGATCCAGAGGCCAGTGGGAAGGGGCCTACAGTGGTCCTTGAGGCCCTTAAAGAGAAGATAAGTCTGGGGGAGGAGGAACCACAAGGCGTCACCCCATGGTTCCAATACCCTACCCTGGACGGTGTCTGTGTTGACAAACTTGAAGATCTGGGCTCGGTTTAGTATAAGAACTGGAGTTTTTCCCTAGAGGAGTGGCCACACGAAGCCAGCTGTTTAGCTGGCAAAGGCTCAGAGGGGATGTTCAGGCTAACACCCAGTGCGCAAAGCATCGCTTTGGACAAGATCGATCTGTTTTGTTCTCCGCGGCTCTCAGGCCAGAAGGAAGGCGAAAGGGGAGGCTGTGGGGAAGGGATTGAGGGAAAGGGAAAAAGCAGTGCTGGCCAGATGGAGAGGTTGGCCACCAGGTTCAGCAAAGCCTCAGCTGACCGTGGGAACCTCGGAGACCAGGATGGCTCCCCCAGACTTGTCCTGAGTTGAGGTGAGGAGGCCAGGACTATGCCCCAATGACAGCTTGTTAGTGGATACAGGTGCTTTGGGAAGGGGACGTGGCCTTGGGTACAGTGGCTATCTTCAACTGAGGCAGTTGCCAGGGGCCTGATGCCTGAGGGCTGAGCAGTGCTCGCCATGGGGGAGCAGGTCCCTCATTCCTGAGGGCCTTCTGGGCAGCACTGTGGGAGCCCTTTGTGGTCATGGGCTGGCGGTGGCCTGGGAGAACCCTTGACCCCGTTCCTGCTTGTGGACCACACTCTTGTTTGGGTGCAGTGGAGTAGCCAGCCTCCCTTGGGACGGGGACACGAGGACCCAAGGGACTGCCTCAAAGTCCCTCCGTGCTGGGAAGCCTCCAGCAGGCATTCAAGGTTGTGCTCTGGGAAGGACCCTCAACTCCCACGGGTGATGGTCGACGCGATTTCCGGTTTGCAGAGGTGTGTTGTGCATGCGCGGCCCTGAGTGATGGCAGGACACAATTCGCATGCACAGAGCACCCCCTAAGTGCCAGGTACTTGCTTCTCCTCCATCATTGCCAGTTATCCCAGCAAACCGGTGACACGTAGCCTGTCCCCCGTGCTTTCCCATACGGGCCAGTGCTCCAACTCTCCAGACCCCAGCTGGGGGCCCACCTGGAGTTAGCAGACCCCCCGGGTTCAGGCTCAGTCCCGCAAGACCCCTCCCACTTCAGATGCCCGGCGAGGTGTCCCGCTGTCACCTGGTTCTCTCGTCAGGTGCAGTCATCGGCTACGGCAGCTCCTAGAACTCCGGGAAGCACTGACATACATTCTCCAGCCTGTTACAACGGGTATGCTAAAGGGTGCCAGGGAGAAGCACGATGAGGAGGTCCGAGGGGTGAGGTCTGGAAGATTTTCCAGGAGTTTCTGCCCTCCCAGAGTTGGGATGGGTCATCCTCCTGGCACGTGCGTGTGTTCACCAACCCGCAGGTTTTCCGAGTTCTGTAGCTCAGAGATCTTTATGGAAACTTCATCACATGGGTGTCACTGATACCCAGCTTCATCTCCAGCCCCGCTTTCTGTCCCAGAGGTTGGAAGCTGAGGGAGGCTGGAAGTTCCAAGCTTGTAATCAGGGTCTGGCCTTCCTGGGGACCAGGCCCCACCCAGGGGCTCCCCAAGAATTGTCTCACTAGAACAAAAGGTCCTCCTATCACCCGGAAAAATTCCAAGGGATTTAGGAGCTCTGTGTAAGACACTCTTGTCATCCTCCCACCACCACCACACCCACCCCACCCCCCGCAGAAAACTGAGAGGTTTTTAAAAGCTCTGTGTCAGGAACCTGGAGCAGAGACCAAATATCTTACGTCACAGGGGGTCTGCCCTGGGCCCTGTGCTTCAGAGAGCCCCATTTGGCCCTCCTCTCCTTCTCACTGAGGCCAGGGCTGAGAAATCCTTCCCCCATCCCACCACTCCAGGTACCCAGACCCTGGATTTCCCTGTGCAAACGCCCCAACCCCCTTCTGGGTCTGCGTGGACCTCCTACCTCCCACCTGTCATGTGGTCTTACTGGAGGGGCGCAGGGCCTGGGTTCCAGGGGAGGCTGGGGGACCCGTTGTCTGCAGGGGTGTGGACAGAGCTTAGACATGTGGATGCAGGAGTTCACATGTGTGTGCAAAAGGCCTTGCATGTCGTTGGACAGTGCTGAGGGGGAGAAGAAGCAGGGTGCGGGCAAATGCAGCTCCCCCTATGTTATCACGCGCCATGCAGAGCTATAGGAGGGCAGGGCAGCCTTGTAATAGAACCGTCATGAAAGTCTAGCTGTGGATACAGAGCATGTTTGATTTAAAAGACGTGGCCTGATGTGTCGTGTTGAAAATGTGGGGTATAGCTCCCCACGTGTACCCTTGCCCCCAACCCCACCCATGCACCAGCGGGGAGCAGCACGGTCTCCTACAGAAATCTCACCCTCTCTCACACCTTATGTTTGCTATGCCTTTGGGGCATTCGGGAAAGGGGCACAAATCTAAGTCTCGGCACGGACCAGGGTTTTCATGCAGATCTGGTGAGAGCCATAAGCAGTGACCATCCTTATCTGGGCTACAGGCACCCGGGAAATAGGTTTGTGGGTTTTCACTTCTTGGTATATCAAGGTGTGGCCAGAAGGCAGAGTTGGAGGAAAAAGTGGATTCAGCTAGGTCTCAGGGGGCCCTCCTCTCCTTCCTGCAGCCCCACCCTGATCACACTCTCCCCACCCCACTCCAAATCCCCAGCAAGCCTGAGCCCTCCCACCTCTACTGAGCCCCCTGTAGGCATTCTCTCCCCTTTCCTGAGTTCCTCCTCATTTGCCCTCCTCATCGGCCCCAGTGCTTCCCACTTGGAACTTAGTGACTGCGGGGCTTCCCTACCTGAGGACTTTTCATTGGCACAGAAGATTCCAGAGCCTCTCTGTGACCAGTAGGGTTTCCCATGTAGTGGTGGGGTGTCAGGGAGTGTGCACTGGGCTAGAGGTGATGGGGCAGATGTTTTCCTTATGAAATTCATCCGAAGGCCATTAGTCAGAGACCCTTTTATGGCTGACAGTTCTTTTCCCCATGTGTTTGTGGGTGTCAGTGCGAAGGAAGCTTGTGAGTGTGCACAGGTGTGCATCTGTGTCCATGCATAGGTGCTGAAGGCTCAGGAGGTATGCCCTGTAGGCATTTCTCCAGGTCTGCACACCAGCACCTGCAAAGAGCATTCCAGAATCAAGACAGGATTGTGGGCTTGTGGCCACTGAGGTTCTCTGCTCTTGGGGCCTCGTGCGAGGCTGTTTGCTGCGGGTAGTACCACACATGAATGTGTAGCAGGCCCGTGGGAGTGTGGTGGTATAGACCTTGCAGGACAGTAACTTCTAGAAAGCATGTAATCCAGCCTCAGTTTCCCAGGAGCTACTGCAGGCCTGTTTCTAAGAAAGGCCTCCTCAGTTGACCTCAGTCAACCTGGAAATCCCTTTCCCGCTCTTCAGCTCTGCCCCAGTTGCCTCCGGATCCTTCTGCAAAGGGGTTTGGGTCATCTAGCTGGTCAACGTCTTCTTGGAGAAGAAGGCACCAGCCACCGGGCAGCTTTCTGGGTTTTAGCCACACTCAGCTGTTCCATCATTCTGGAGTGTTCTTGGGCTGTTTGCTCCCAACTCAGTGGCTGGTCCACATCAGACACATTCAGAGAAGAGCCTCGGGCCCGTGCAGACCCATCATCTTCCCTCCTTCTCTCCCTTGCTGGACTCCCAGCCAAGCACAAGAGAAAACACATCCCAGCCTAGGCAATCTCATTGGCAGGTGCCACCCAGAGGTTTAAGAGTTGAGAAAACTCTCCCAGGTGAGACACCTGGTTATCTGGCTGACGTTGCTTGTTCCCTTTTGTTATAGAAAAGAAATGTCTTGTTGTCAGCAGTAAACCACAGGGCGGAGATCTAAGCCGTCATTCCCAGCTTTTTCCTTCCCCGCTGTCCCGTGGGCCACTGACTTCGGTCTTCTGACCTGTCCTGTTCAACTGTCAGATAGCTCTATTTCCCCTCCTCTCTGGCTGCGGTCTCCCAAGGGCAGTAGTGGGTGGCCACAGGCAGGGCGGGGCACAAAGAGATCCAGGTGGGAAGCCCAGCTGCCTATTTCCTAGTCTGGACAAGATACTGGTGACTCTTTCAATGATGGCTTTACGTGAATAATTAGTGTGTGGCTTACAGATGACAGGTGCTCGCCAGTGTCTGCCACCAGCCACCGCCATCAGCATTACCGCCCCCACTGGGATTGCTGTCCCACCGTGGACAGACGTGGGCTCAGGTGCTAGATCAGCCCTCTCTGTGTGGGAGAGGGGCAGGGGTGGAGTTTGACAGCAGGGACGGAGCAGGGGATGAGAGAGGTAGGCGTCTGGGCATTGCAGGGAAGTCAGGCGTGGAGCAGGGAATGGAGGGTGGGTGTGACCAACAGACTAGATGGTCTAAGCTGGCTCCAGACCCCCAGGGTCAGAACACAGAACACTCCCCTCTAAGACCCTGTTCAGTCTCACGTCTTCACTGAGGCTGGAATGTTCTGGAATCTGCAAAATATCTTGGGAATGGCTCTGGAGCTCTGAAGGCAGGCAGACCTTGGCCCAAACCCCAGATCCATCCCTGACTGGCTGGGTGACTTTGGTCAAGTCACTTGATTTCCCCAAGCCTTCATTCTCTCCTCTGAAAAATGGGTCTATCAGGTGCCACCTTAGATTTTTCTGGGTAAGGTAGATGGGATCCCAGATGTCCAGTGCCCAGTGCCGACTCAATACATAGGAGGTACTCACTTTCTGGCAGTTTCTTTCCTGTGCCCACCATGCTGGGCCATCTCTTGCTACAGCACTTCATGCTTTGTCCTCTAGAGCCCCGGGCTTCCTCAGGAGAAACCCTGGGAAGAAAGTGGAGATTGACTGTCTGAGTCGCTGGGCACGTTTGACCCGGGGTGCCATGTGACTTCGCCGTAATCCTCTGTAAAATCAAGATGGTGATCATCTCTGCAGCTTAACGCTGGTGTGAAGATGGAATGAGACCTTGCCTGGAAAGTGCTTGGAATGCAGCCCAGGACGTTCTAGTCCTCATGCTACCGTCAGGAAATATTTCCCAGTTTCTGCACTTTGCTGGTGTGGGTGGGCCAGAGAGCGTTTTGTTTCCAAGGTTACGGCATCTCGGCCAAAGGCCAGAGGCGGGGATGAGTGTGGATCTGGTCCGGCCACCTCCAGCTGCGTCAGGAAAAGGAGTTGGCATTTTGCTTCGGTACCACTTGTAGCCGGGGCTGACACGGCGCATATCCCAGTGAGTCACCTCACGGCGTCAGAGCCCCGTGAGCTCACCTCGGGGCTGCTGGGCATGCGGAGGGTCATCTCTGAAACTCAACCGTGGCTCATCCCACTGGGAACTCTCCCAGGGATGAGTCGCTGCCCCTTCCTTGGCAGGGGCCCCCCCTCTAGTTTCTGCTATGCCCCGGGTGTGCTCCTTCCCTGGTCAGAGACTTGCTCCGGGGTTTGGTTCCCCTCAGCTGCCTGTCACAGGGGGAGGGAGCCTCATGGGTCCGAAAGACCTGAATGCGAATCCTGCTTCTGTCACTGACCAACAGCGCCAACAAGACTGTTTCAACTCTGCCCTCAGTTTCCTCCGACAGAGTGACATAGTGACTCTGTCTGATGATGTCTCATAGTGAAACTAAGAATCCAGTGAGATTGTGTTTGGGAAAGCCCCCCGGGAACTGAAAATGAGACAAATTAGAAACTCAGTCATAGGTGGGCACGTCTCTCTCCCTCTCTGATCGCCATTTTCTGACCTCTCCCAGGAGGCTTTGGGGCGATTGGACTCCCCCAGAGCGTCGGTTCGGGCAAGGAAATGTTCTGCGGTTGCAGGAATTGGGTAAAGGCTGTACCTCTTAGCATCCTCATGGCACACTCTGTGCCTGGGTATCAAAGGCTGGAAGAATCCTGCAAGAAACAAGCCCGTTCCGCTCTGATGAAGCCAGATTTTACTGCTCGGCCCACAGAACCTCATTAGCGTGACTGATGGTTCTTCTTGGTGCACCCACAGTTGTCATCCGTGTAACGATGATCTGTATTCGTGGCTCTGTGTCACTGTATTTATGTGCCAAGCACCCCTGGGGAAGTGGCCAGGGACCCGGGAAACAAGGACCCTGAGGTTCTGGAAATGTGGATCCAGGCACCCTGAGGGGCAGGCGCAAGGCTGGGCAGGGCTCCGGGGAGGTCATATGCTGCCTCTCTGTCCTCCAGGTGCCTTTCTGATTCCATACACTCTGTTCCTCATCATCGCCGGGATGCCTCTGTTCTACATGGAACTGGCCCTGGGCCAGTACAACCGAGAAGGAGCGGCCACAGTGTGGAAGATATGCCCATTCTTCAAAGGTAAAGCATGGGTCTGGGGGAGTTCAAGACCATCCACAAGATTGCCCTGGGGGCCCTTGGAGAAACTGCTCCAGAGGTGGGATCTGAAGTAGAGCGGCTCTCTGAGGCCCGTAGCGGGGGAGGTCAAGAGCACCCACTGTTCAGTGTTAAGGGGAGAGCCCTGGGTGTGTCGGGAAGAGCTTAGCCTAGAAAGTCTAGACTCCTGGGGACCAGTTCCACTTTTACTGCTGAGTGAGCAGGGGTTGTCTGTTTTCCATGTGGGAAATTTTTATGGAAAGTCACAAATACCCAGCTCCTCTCCACTCATGCTCTCGTGGCAGAGATGTGGTGAGCTGCTCGTGGGCCTTTCCAGGCTCAGCTAGAAACCTGTCACACCATCTTGGATCCAGCAGCCACCACTGACTGATCACAGCTGGGAGAGGTGATGAGGCCTGCTTGCATTTGGGACTTGGAGCACATCTGGAGAAAGTAGCCATCGCAACTGGCCTTTCTTGGCTCCTGTACCTTGATGAGAAGGGCATGGAGTCAGAGCTAGCGCCTCCCAAGCACTGGTTAGTGACCAGGGCCCAGATGATACTGAGGGCCGGTATGATTCCCATGCACCTCTTCTCAGCTTATATGCGTCTCTAACCCCCTTCTCTGTACTCAGCCCTGTAGTAGACACAGGCTGGTACAAGAGGCTTGTAAGACATGTGTATTGGTTAGTATTGTTTAGTTTCCAGAAATCCCACTCAAAATGACTTTAATGTAGAAGAGAATTAATTGGCTTATGATACAGTAAAGTCCAAGAGTTTTGTGCCATCTTCAGGTGCAGCTTGATCCAAGTGCTTGAATAAGATTACCTGGAATTTCTCTCCACCTCAGTCCATCTGAAGTCAGCATTAGCATCCATCTCAGGCATATTCTTCTCAGGTACCATCAAAACTGGCCATCAGCAACAATATGACCTCCTACCAAGTTTAACAGTGACACAATACATCAAAAACACCTTCCATCATCTTCAAAGTTCCCAGAGAGGACTCTCATTGGTTTTACTTGAGTCATAGACCCATCTATCAACTGATCCTTGTGGCTCTGGGCTAGCAGAACTCTGAATGGCCACGTCTGAGGCATGTGCCTATAGCTAGGTCAAGGACGTGAGGGATTAGCCTTACCCAAACCTCACATACTAAGAATGCTTAAGGCAACTTCCTTAAAGCAATGCTGCACAGACAGAAAAAGAAATTCTACCCTAGGCAAAAGCCTAGAACTAGCTAGCCCACGGGGAGCTTCTGATACATTCAGGAGGGTGGCATTAGCACATACGCGAAGCAGATGGTTGAAAGTAGGGCCAGTGCTAATCAGGGAGTTTGTTTGGGGTTCCCCAGAAGCAGGTCCTGAGACAAGAATTTGTGTAGGGAGTTATTTTGGGAGGTGATTCTAGGAAGGACTGTCAGGGCACAGAGAAGGCGAGTCAGCCAATAAAGGGTGTGTCATCAAGCCCGTTCCACCGTGCACCAGCGGCTCACCCCACAGGGAGAGAGTATTAGTGGACCTCACTGTCACTGTTACTCCGCCCCAGGGGTGAGGGACCCGGGGTACTCACACTCCAATACCTTCGTCCACTCTAGTACTTACACTCTGGCTGCTCCCTGGGGGCAGTGAGGGCCTGGCACTCCTGGCCGGCCTGATGAGGAAGCCGAGGGGCCCCAGGGGCGCGAGAGAGCATTCGGGCGAAGGGCTGGTGGGTTCCCAGGGTGTATGGGTGGGGATGCCGAGGAGAGGCAGAGGGGTCGGGTCGTGCCGTGGTTGGAGCTGGCTCCCCGGGAGATGTGAGTGGCTCTGGGACGGGGCCAGGGGTAGCCCCCTCCTGACCTCGCTGTGGCCCCCACACAGGAGTGGGCTATGCCGTGATCCTCATCGCCATCTACGTTGGTTTCTACTACAACGTCATCATCGCTTGGTCACTCTACTACCTCTTCTCCTCCTTCACCCTCAAGCTGCCCTGGACTGACTGCGGTCATTCCTGGAACAGCCCTAACTGCACCGATCCCAAGCTCCTCAACGGCTCCGTGCTGGGCAACCACACCAAGTACTCCAAGTACAAGTTCACGCCCGCAGCAGAGTTCTATGAGTAAGTCATCGGGCGTGTGTCCTACTCACACGGGCACACCAACCCCTGTGTTGGGCCGGACCTGGGCCCAAGGCTAAGGAAATACCCCGAGAGAGGAGGGGACACCCCAGCCGTGGTATGTGGGATGTGTTGGGCAGCCAGCACCTGCTAGGAGCTGAGGATCCAGCCATGGATGGGACAGTGACAGACCCTGGGTTCTGGCAGGGGACAGCCGGGCTGGGGAGAAATGCCCAGGTCGGCAGACAGGAAAGCAAGAAAGTTTGAGAGAGTCGATGTGCCCTTCAGGAAATGAAACATATTTTCAGGAGTGTAAGTGCTCTTAAGGAACCAAAACCAGGTATGTGGTAGATAGAGATGGTTGGGGAGGTGAAGGGGCAGGAACATTTGCTCCCGTGGTCAGGGAGGGCTTCTCTGAGGAGGTGACAAGAGAACAGATGAAGCCAGCCAAGGGAACATCTAAAAAGGCTCAGCCGATGGCGCTGTAGCTTGAACCCCAGTGGAACGGATCCTGAAGCTGTCACCTGGGGATTCCGGTGGGGCAAGGAGCTGGAGCTGGTGTGTGAAATTTGAGAGGCGGGAGGGAGGCCAACCGTGGGCAGCTCGGGGGAAACATTTGGACCGTGTGTGCATGAGAGTCACTGACTGGTGATAGAAGACAGAACATCTTTTTTAAAAAGACACTTTAGATACTGACATCATTTTAGACACAGAAAGTTATAAATGTAACCCCTGGAACTCTTGTATGCTCTCCACCCACCTGACACCTTATAGAACCAGAATGCAGGGAGTGAAATCAGAAAGGGAATGTTCCTGTGCTGTTAATTAATCTGCTACAGAACCTTTTTTTTTTTTAATTCATCAGTTTTCCCACTCATGTCCTTTTCTGGCCCAGGATCTGCTTCCCCTTAGTCTCCAGACTGTGGGAATTCTTTGGTCCTTCCTTGAGTGTCATGACCATGACCCTTGTGAAGAGTAGTGGTCAGTGATTCTATAAAGGCACCCTCCATGTAGACTGGTTTGCTGTTTTCTCCTGGTTCAACTGAGCTTAGGCATTTTGGACGAGAATCCCGGAGGGAAGATGCTGCATCCTTCCCGGTGCTCCATGCTGGGGCGGCGTGGGGGTACGTGATGCCAGTCTCTCATTACCAGGAGCGTTAACCATGGTTGCTTGGCTAAGATGGGAGCAGCCAGCTCCCTTCTGGATGGAGACAGCATTATTTCTTTTGTCATTCACAAGTGTCTTCCCCAAGCCACTTGAGGTTATCCAGATATCTTGTTTCTCATCATCCTCTGACCCACAATTCTCGAGCACCCCTCAATGATCCTTGCAAGCAAAGATGATTGTGATAGCGTTGGTCTCATTGTGATTTTTCTATTCCCATCATTCCGTCTAGATTAATGGGTTGGAATTCTTCCGTAAGGAAGAGTTATCCCTTTCCCTCTCTGTATTCATTCATTAGATCACTCACAAATTCATTTTCTTGAGATACCATGAACATAAAACATAATGTGAATTTCAGGTGTATAGCGATTTGAAACACGTATACATTGCAAAACGATGACTACAGTAAGTTCAGTGGACATCCATCACCACACATAATTACAATTTTTTTTTCCTTTGTGATGAGAAACTTTTAAGATCTACTCTCTTGGCAACTTTCAAATTTATAGGACAATGTTGTTAACTGGATTCCCTACGCTGTGTGTGGCATCTGCAGGACTTACTTATTTTATTTATTTATTTTTAAAGATTTGATTTATTTATTTATTTACTTACTTATTTTTTTAATTAATTTATTTATTTATTTGACAGACAGAGATCACAAGTAGGCAGAGAAACAGGCAGAGAGAGAAAGAGGGGAAGCAGGCTCCCTGCTGAGCAGAGAGCCTGATGTGGGGCTCGGTCCCACGACCCTGGGATCATGACCTGAGCTGAAGGCAGAGGCTTTAACCCACTGAGCCACCCAGGCGCCCTTTATTTATTTATTTGTTAGAGAGAGCGCAAGCACAGAGTGATAGGCAGAGGCAGAGGGAGACGCAGGTTCCCTACAGAGCAAGGAGCCCGATGTGGGACTCGATCCCAGGATGCTGGGATCATGACCTGAGCCGAAGGCAGCCGCTTAACCAACTGAGCCACTGAGGCGTCCCAGGACTTACTTATTTTAGAGTTGGAACTTTGTCTCTTTTGACCCCCCCTCACCCTGTTTGCCCACCTCCACCCCTGCCTCTGGCAACTACCAGTTTATCTTATCTATGAGTTTGGGTTTGTTTTTGTTTTTTTTTTTTAAATGTAGGTTCCACATATAAGCAGGATCATATGGCATTTGTCTTTCTCTGCCTGACTTATTTCACTTAGCAGAATGCCCTCAAGGTCTGTCCACATTGTCCCAAATAGTAGGATTTCCTTCCTTTTCATGGCTGAATATTGTGTATAGAGATACCATAGTGTGTGTGTGTGTGTGTGTGTGTGTGTGTGTGACTTTCTCTCCCCACCCCCGCACATGGACACACACACACACACACACACTCCATCATTCTTACACATTCACATGTCCGTGGATGTCTTGTTTCCATGTCTTGACTCTCGTGAACAGAGCTGCAGTGAGCATAGGGGCGCAGGTATCTTTCTGATTTAGTGTTTCCACTGCCTCCAGATAAGTACCCAGCAGTGGAATTGCTGGGTCATAGGATAGTTCTATTTTTAGCTTTTTAAAAAAAAAGATTTTATTTATTTGACAGAGAGAGACAGAGCATGAGCAGAGGGAGGGTCAAAGGGAGACCATCCAGGACTCCAGAATCATGACCCGAGCCTAAGCCAGACGCTTCACCGACCGAGCCACCCAGGCACCCCTGTTTTTAACTTTTTGAGGAGTCTCCATACTGTTTCCCACAGTGGCTGCACCCGTTTGTGTCCCCTCCCACAGGGCACGAGGGCTTCCTTTTCTCCAGGCTCACCAGCTCTTGTAACGTCTTATTTTTTTTTTAAGATTTTATTTATTTATTTGACAGACAGAGATCACAAGTAGGCAGAGAAGCAGGCAGAGAGAGAGGGAGAAGCAGGCCTCTGGCTGAGCAGAGAGCCCGATGCGGGGCTCGATCCCAGGACCTGGGATCATGACCTGAGCTGAAGGCAGAGGCCCTAACCCACTGAGCCACCCAGGCACCCCGTAACGTCTTATTTTTTGATGGTAGTCACTCTAGCGGGAATGAAGTTCTGAGAGCTCGTGGTGGGTTGGATCTGCGTGTCCTCATTCACTCATTTCTGTCCGTATGGGCTCGTGGGTGGTTATTTTATTTTATTTTATTTTATATCCAGAACCGTCGACATTTATCTTGTGGTTCCCTTGAATCCTGTCATCCTCTCATCCATCCTTTTATGTCTTGAGGCCTGTCTTAGGCCACCCAGTGTAAAATGTTTGCACGGCGGGCTCTTAAGAATGGAGCACATGGACTGTGTTTATTCCTGGGCGGGAGGCTGGGAGGGAGGCCTGCTTTAGCAATCTCGACATGAAAGTCAGCAGGTAGGTGGGAAATCCTGTTACAAGCCATGGCGTGGGATAGGGAAATGCCACTGGGACCTCACTCTCAGGGTATATGTGGTCTGGAATAGGTGTGGCAAACTGTTCTATGAAAGACCAGATGGCAAATATTTGGGACTTTGAGGGCCTTCTATGTCTCTTGCCTATTCTGCTTTGCTTCCTTTTAGCCTTTCAAAAGATAAAAACCATTCTTAACTCGCAGGCCACAACCTGGATTTGGCTTGGAGGCTGTGGTTTGCTGACTCCTGGTCTAGAGAGTTTCTCTATCTGTGTAGTTCAGTGAAGGAGCCACGTGTGGCCAGTGGAGCAGTGGAAATGTGGCCAGTGTTACCGAAAAGTTACATTTTTAAATGCTATGTAATTTTCATCAACTTACCTTTAAAGAGCTGCATGAGGCCGGTGGCTATCACCTTGGGCAGTCGAGGTCCAGAGGATGAAAAAAGACAGATTCATAAAAAACAACACTAGGACCAGCATCTGTCAGTCTGACGGATTCTCTACCCCAAGAACCTGGGAGTGAGTCCCGGTTATCTGGAGACTGGGGTCCCTTTGGCCCAGTTTCCATCCCTGCCATCTCAGGACGGTGGAGCCAAGGAGATATGGTTTGGTTAAAAGGGGCCTCTGGAAAGTCTGCTACCTTCTGGGGCTCAGGAGAATTAGGGGCTCGGGACCCAAACTGACCCTCCGTGAGTCCTCACAGCAAATTTGCTAAGGGTCCGTGCCCTGCATGTCCCCCTCCCTCCCTCTGTGTTTCCTATGGATTTCCAGCTGGTACATGCACAACTATATAGGTTTCAGAATTTGGGGGGAGAGAGTCCATCATGGTCATCAGATTCAAAGCCTTGCTGCTACATCCTTCCTGTCTCCCTCAATGTCCCGTGAACAGCTCATTGCTCCCCACACACGTTCAGCTTTCTGCTGACTTCCTTGTATGCATGACTTCGGTGGAAGCCTCACACCCACCCCATGAGGTTTCTGTGAGTCTTCCCCTCAGTGCACACATGAAGGGGCTGTGAACAGTAGCTTCCTCTGCAGATCAGACCGTGAAGCGCTGGCCCACGCCCCCCACGGCCAGCGCTGTGCAGAACCCAGATTCGGGCCTGGGCCACCCGGGACCCAGGCCTCCATGAGGGAGCACCTGCTTCCACTTTGCCCCTAGGAGGTCCCCTCTCCTCACCCCAGCACCGACCTTGCCAGTCAGTGAAACCCAGGGCCCGCCGTTCTCCTCACCGCTGGCTTGTTCTGCATTCTCGCCATTATCAACGGTCATTTTCATTCCGAAACATTGTCCTAGTCACAGCTCACATTTGTCTGGCTTCAATTATGCCCCCGTTGTTGCATGCTGTGGCTTTTCATCCTGAGCACTGTGGTCTGGAATTGTTCTTGTTCTACGCATGAGGGAACGGGCCCACGCAGGAAATGACTTGGCCAGGGTCATGCACGTTACAGCTGGCGTCCGAAGTGGAAGGAAAGGCCAAGTTCCCCATCCAGGCCAGCGATTCAGAACCACGTGGAGAGCTTTAAAACACACAGATGCCTCAACCTTGCACCCAGAGGCCCTGATTTCGTGGGTCTGGGTGCAGCCAGGGCCTGGGGACTCTTATGAATAGCTCCTGCAGAGCCTCTGATATCAGAGCCACTCTGCCTTCCTGTCTCAGACAGCAAGATTCTTCCTGGTTCAGGCTGACATCCCAACAGTGTCCTATTGTGGGACATCAAGGACCTCCTTTGGACTTCTTCTAAAGAGTGGGGCTTCAGAAAATTCCAGAACCTTCCGGAAGCTTGCGGGTGGAGGTGTTAGGCATCTGTAGTTCATGAGTGCGGTTTGGACCAGGAGGCAGCTGAGAAGGATGGGCTGAGGGTGCCGCAGATACAGGCCACCAGCTCCTCACTTTGCCCATCGCCATCTCGCGCTAAAGGAAAGGCATGATTTTTCTTTTTGCTCTTGGCGACCCTTGTCCTTGTAAATTAAAATGGAAAACGGTAGTGTCGGTGGGCTCTAGTCTAGTCATTATTTGGTTCCTCTGCGGCGTGCGTCTAAGTGGCGAGCAGATCAGCCCCAGCGGAGACCTCACCCCCACCCTGGCAGGAGGGCAGAGAGACCAGTTGGGTTTTGAGACCCGGATCACTCCGACCACAGCCCTAGACTTCTTCCAGGCGTGGCTCAGCTGTGAGCAGGTTACCGTGGAGGAAGATGGTGTTCTTCCATGAGCGGGGCTTAAGGACAGGGGGCCTGCAGTGGGGAGCAGCCTCTGGGACTCTTTTGGCAGCTCTGTGCTCTGCAGGACTCACCCCCGGGTCCTACCCCTGCAAGCTTCCCAGCATGGTGCGTGCCGGTCACCACAGCTCTCTTCCCACCCAAGCCCCACTTGGTTTGCAGACATGGTGGAGGTGGAAATTATGCCTATCTCACAGATAAGAAGGTGGCGGGTCAGGTTTTTAGGGAAGCGGCAGAGCTGGGATCCCAGCCCATGGGGTCTGGGCCAAGGCTCTCCTGTCTTCCTCTTCCATCCGTTCAGGATGCGCGTGCGGGAGTCTCTCCAGACAGAACATGAGACAGTGGTGTCTAGAACTCAGGGAACTCAATATCTCAAGTTCCAAGGCTCACCTTTCTCACCTCGAGCTGCCTTCTGTGCGCCTCGAAGTCACTGAGGCAGGACCTGCTACTGGATTTTTTTTTTTTAATGGCACATGGCCCTTTTGTCTCAGTGTTTCTGCTTCGTAAGAATTGGCCCGTCTCAGTCTGGGGAGGCAGCGAGGAGGACTCCCAGTGCCAACCCTGAGGAGGCCAGGTCCTTTTTTTCTCTTTCCCCAGAGCCTACTGGCCGATTTGGTTTCCATCTTGCACTCATTTAGGCTGATGGATTGAAAACACCATCCAAGGGAACAAAACCGCTACTCTCCCCAGGTCCCAGGCCTGAAGCCAAGCGGCCGGCGGCTAAAAAGAAAGCCTGATGCTCTAACTTTTTCTGTAAAAGGGCACTCCTGGTGAACATGCTCGGGAGATAGAAAACGTCTACCCCCTGCCTGTCCCTGTGGGGCAGAGAAGTCTCCGTCAACCCCAGGACTAACCCTCTGGGCCCAAATGTCAAGGAAGAAACTGAGCCGGTTTGGCCCACTGACTTCGGAAAGCCTGGACCATATACTTTATGATGATTCATTTTCATTAAACTGCTGGAAAAGTACAACAAACCCCAGTTCCTTGTGCTAACCCCTGAGGCTTGGGCCTGCTGGGGAGAGCCTGGATTCACATTTCCTTTCCTGGGAATCAGCTCAAGAGTCTGGCCTTTTTCCTGGTGAATATCCAAACAAGCCCCAAAAACCTGAATGTGGACTTCACATGCACGTGGGGGCCTTCCGACTGGACACTGTCCCTCCAGCTGGACACTGGCATCATTTTAGCACATTTCAGGCCAAGTAGAGTTGGTCCAATCCCTTTTATCATCATTTTTTAAAAAAATATTTTATTTATTTATTTGACAGACAGAGATCACAAGTAGGCAGAGAGAGAGAGGAAGCAGGCTCCCCACTGAGCCAGGAGCCCAAAGCGGGGCTCGACCCCAGGACCCTGGGATCATGACCTGAGCCGAAGGCAGAATCTTTAAGCCACTGAGCCACCCAGGCACCCCTTTTTATCATCATTTTAATAGTCAAATGGGCCAAATGCTTGGTGCCACCATTCAACCCTCGGCCCATAAAACAATGAAAAAGCAGAATGAAGAGTTGGATGGGTTCATCACCTGATCTGGGTTCTCTGTCTTTTTGAATAGGCCCACCCTCTGTTCTCCTCCTCCTCCTTCTCTTCTCCCTCCTCCTCCCCCACCCCCAGCTCTTCCTCCTCCTCCCCCTCTCCCTGCTCCTCTCCTCCTCCTCCCCTTCCTTCTCCCCCTCCTCCTCTCCCCCCCATTCTATCTCTCTTTCTCTCAGAGCATAGGAGAAGAGCCTGTCAGGGCATCATTTTGAGCTTACACTAGCCAGGCAGACAAATTGGGTCAGGAAGTGTGTTCTAGATGGAAGGGAACAGAAAGTTCCAAGCCCCAGAGCAACAAGAGCTTCAGATGACGGAGAAATGACAGTGGCTGGCCATCGCCAAGAGCCCAGGGCAGGGTGTGGTGAGACCGGGGATGCGCTGGGCAGGGGACAATTAGGAAAGGCCTCAGGTTCTGGAAGGCTTATGTTTTTATCCTTTGGACCAGGATTTCATAACCTCCACAGTTTTAGCATTACGGGCTAGGAAATTCTCTGTTGGGGCAGAGCTGTCCTGTGCACTTGGGATGTTTGGTAACATCTCTGGCCTCTGCCCATGAGACAGGAGCAGCATCTCCCTCCACTCCAGATGGGACAACCCAGACATTGCCAAGCAGCCCTGGGGAGGCGGGGCCAAAACTGCCCCCAGCGAGGATAACCGCTGTTGGAGGTGATAGGGACTGTTTGAGGACTCAGGGGTTGGGAGAGTGACAGATTAGAAGGACATATCTGACCGATGGTTCTATAGCAGCCCAGACTGTATTAAGGAGTCGCAGAGAGACTGGGTAGTGGGGAGGCGGGGAGGCATCTGTACCAGTCCGGGGGGAAGAGAATGCGCGTCTGATCTGGCACACGGCTGCAGGGGTGGGGGTGTTGGTAACAGACCAGGAGGCGGGATTGGGGGGGGCATATACAGAAGCTGGTTGCACGGGGCAGCTGATATGGGGGAGTTCAAAGCCACAGTGTCTGGCCTGGGGGCCTCAGGGATGGGAGCCGTCTGGGGCGGGGGTACGTGGGCCTTTGTGGGTCACACAGCTGTGCTCACTCACTCACACTTGCTCGCCTGCAGACACATGTGCCCATCCATGTCCCCCTCTGTCCCTCTCTCCCTCTGCTGCAGCTCTGCCCCTCCTCTCAGCTCACCTGCTCCCCCACGCCCAGCAGAGAAGGTACCAGCCATGCCCGCAGCAGGGGGGAGTCCCCCTGCTGACTCCCTGGGGCTAGCTCCCTCAGCCAGTTTGGGGGCACCCCTTAGCTCCTTTGCCGCTCCTTGAAGGCTGGGACGGTCTCATGATAGTTATAATTACCATTCGTGGAGCATTTCCTGAGTTCCCTGAGTTCTGGACACCACTGTCTCATCTGTGATTTCATCCCCATGAGAAGCACTTTCCTGAGAAGGGAAAGGGCTCAAGGTGGGGAATGTTTGCACCAACTCCTGTGCCTACCTCCCAGCCCCACGGGAGCTCTATGTGGCGGGAGCCGACACCTGCTTGTCCACAGCCGTGTCCCCAGATCCCGACACTGCCTGCCTCACCGCAAATGTGCAGAATGAGTTTGCACAATCAGAGCATGGATTCGGGCCACCTGTCCCTGGTGGCAGGACCAGGGCGGGAGCCCAGGTCTCTCTGACCCCCGTTCTGGGCCTCAGTCTGTTTGCCTTCACATTCTTGCAAATAATAGACATCAGTTTGGAAGGGATGAATAAATGAACGCATGAGTTCACGCACAGGGACAGTGGTGGCCTCCTCAAATGCAGTCACCTGCCCAAGGAGAAGCTAATGAAGTTTCCAGACTCAGGTGCATTTTCCCCACAAGTGCAGCACCTTCAGGGTCTAATGCACTGGTCCCAGCGAGCCCAGCCATCTGCCTCTGCTTCTGTGGTCCCCTCTGACACTCAAGCATACCAAATATTCCAAGCTCACATTTTCTGAACTTCTCTGAGCCTTTTTTTTTCCCCCGTAGGCACAGAAAGCCAATTTTGTTTTGCCAGGAAAGTAAAGACAGTTTCTAGAAGACTCAAGCTTGCTCTAAAGAAAACCTATAATTTAGACAGACCTCTTTGCAGAGGGGCGGGGGGTGGTCTCAGCTTTGGCTGCCCAGGAGAATCTCCCGGGGAATTTAAAAGATGCTGGTGCCCAGGCCCTTTCCCCCATGGGTTCTAAGTTAATTGGTTGAGAGCAGGGCCCAGACATCAGGACTCGTTAAAAAGATCTCTGCCTGATTCAAATGTGCAGGGTAAGAATTTGCTAGGCCTCCAAGTGACATTCTCCATACCTTGAATTTCTCTTTTGGGGGGGAGTGGAGAGAGTGGAGGAGAAAGAGGAAGGAAGGAAGGAGGGGAGAGAGAGACAGAGATGCAGACAGGCAGAGAGACAATTGACAACCCCCGCCCCCCCATTTATCCACTGTGGTCGTGCAAACTTTTGCCATTAGTGTGTCCTCCTTTGTCCTCCTCTAGGGAAGGACAATATATCAAGATACTTTTAGCTTTAACACTAGTGGCCCTGGACAGTGTAAGGGACCTGGACAGAAGGGTGAGGACCCCTCCAGGGTGGGGAAGGAGCTGCTGAGAGAAGTGAGGGCCTTTGGGAGGCTGACCCTCTGGGCTCCCTGGCTCCTCTTGGGTAGGTCCTGGGTCTCATTTTTTAGAAGATGGGTTATTGGGTTTAGCAAGAAAGGTTGTAAGCAGTTGTTCTTGGTCCACTAATATTCTCTGAGTTAACAGTCTACCTGTGAGGCCCGGGTTTAGCACTGGGGACCCAGAGATGGCCCCTCCACCTCCTTACTCCAGGGAGAGCCTTGTAGGCAGCCAGCCCTCCTGTGGCAAGAGCAGGCATGGCTTGGGAAATGAGCCAAGAGCCATGGAACTGGAAGGATTGAAAGATCCATGCCAGGTGTTACCTCCCAGAGGAGGTAACATTGGAGAAGGCCTTGAAGGGTATCGGTAGTTTATAGTCTCTGAGTGTGGAGTGCAGTGGAGTGGAGGACAGCAGGGATGAGTTCTGGGTGCCCTTGAAGCTCTCTCAGCTCCCAACCCTGGTCATACTTTATTGTGACTGTGCTTGTAATCCTGTCACTGGTGCTAGAATGTAAGCCCCCCCACACACACACAAGGTATCGTGTGCTGGTGAGGCCCAGGATGAACCTGCTCCCAGAGGGCCCTCACTGAGGGACAAATGATCTGGGTGCAGGAAAAACATCTTCCCAAGCTGTCCCCTCTTCCATGGAAACAGTTCTGCCTTCTTTGTCTTGTAAGGATGTGGAATTGGGGGGCGGGGCACCTCCTTCCTCTGGGACCTGGTCTACTATTTTTTCATTTGGTCTAACTTGACCTTCAGGTAGATCCTAATGACTTAGATTAGATTCTAATTAGCAGTTGGTCATTTTCTGTGCAATTCTATTTATTGTTTCTTCACGGTAGATCGAATGAGGAATCCCAGTAGTCTCCAACCTCATTTTTCTTGTAGTTGTTTGTTTTCCTTACTTTCAAACACCTCACTTCTTATTGAAGGACACCACATTGTAAAGAAGTGCTTATCACTGAGGGGTGGTTCCAGAAGGCCGCAGATGGATCACAGCCATATTACCAGTGCCCAGATCTAGAAACATGACTGACTAGTGTCCCAGCAATTCCCATAGCATCCCTTCCCATTCTCCCCCACCTAGGGAGCACCTCCCTTTCCTGACTTCTAACTCCTGGGGTTAGTTTTGCCTGTTGTAGTTTATATGAGTGGCATTAGACAGAAGGTACCAACTTCTTCGGGTTTGGTTTTGAGTTCTCACAGAATTTTGTGTGAGCGGTCCATTCATAGAGAACTGGTTGCTTCATGATATCTCATTTTATGAATGTATCATGATTTATCCATTCTACTGTGGATGGGTATTTGAGTATTTTTTCAGTTTGAGGTGATTGTGATTCATGCTGCTATGAACATTCTAGATATGTGTTTTGGTGAGCATATGTACACATTCCTGTTAAGTGAATACCCAGGAATGGAGTGGCCAGGGCACAGGATATGCCTACCTTTAGCTTTCGTGGTTCTTCCCAAAGAGAAGGAACATTTGTTCTCATCTTCGTCCCTAGACAGGGATGTCTAAACTCAACAATGTGAACATTTGGGATTGGATGATTCCTTGCCCTTAGAGGCTGTTCTGTGCATTGTAGGACAATACCAGTCATAATCCTTCAGATGCCAGGAGCACATCATTGTTCCCCGGGATGGGGGAGTAGTTCAGAGTTACCCCATCGCTCCTATTGCGAGCCACTGCTCCAAGCTGTGAGTTCTTGAAAGGCTGGAACTTTCCTGTTATTTCCCACCATCTCCCCAGGACCAGCATGCTGGTGGCACTCAAGAGATTTGTGTTACTGTTTTGAAAACAGACGTGAGCGGGAAGAATTTGACAGATGATCTGTTGGCCCAGGGCAGGCCCATCCCCAGCACTGGTCACCGCTGTGCAGGACAGGCCCACACAATGCGGGGCAGTGACTGGTGCTGCCCAAGGCCAGTCTCCATCAGTGGGAGCTTGGGGAGACTGGCCGGTGGCGCCACAGCCTCAGTCATCCTGTCTGACGCCACTGTCTCCCCTGGCCCCTCCCCTCTCCTCTGGGCAGGCGTGGTGTCCTGCACCTGCATGAGAGCAGCGGGATCCATGACATTGGCCTCCCCCAGTGGCAGCTGTCGCTCTGTCTGATGGTCGTCGTGGTCATCCTGTTTTTCAGCCTCTGGAAAGGTGTGAAGACATCAGGAAAGGTAATATCTTTGTTTCTATTTAAGTTGGGACATTGGCCTGAAAAAGAAGTTCTTTTTTTGTCTGTCACTAGATAATTGGTAAAAAGCCAGGTTGGGAGTGGAGGTATAGAGCCTGGCTTTGCCTCATCCCCACCTCCCACCCCCAGCTTGGCCATTGGCTGACTGGGAGGACTGCAACAAGTCCCTTCCCTTCCCAAAGCCCAAGGCTCCCCAACATCGGGGGTAGGGGGTACAGCAGGGTTCCACACTTCTCTACCAAAGCTTGCAGGGATTGGGACATCCCAAGGGCTTGGGGAAAAGCTAAAGTGACTTATTGACATGTATTTGACAAATCACAAATTCTGGTCTAAAATTTGATGCCCGTTTGCATCCCTCTCTGGGATATAACCATTTCCTTCACTATCAAATCCGTGTGCTTCAGCTGGCACAGTTCTGAGTCTAGGTTTCCTGGGGGGAGGGGCACGGGGAGGGGAGGGGCGGGGCCGCCAGAGTCTGCATTCTGACCTGGGTGACACTTCCCCCTGCCCCTGGATTCGGTCCCTCAGGGGGGAGTATATGCATCTCATGACCCATATTGATTCTGAGCCCGGGAATGTCAGAACAACCCCATTTGGACCCTATGGAGTCCATGGGGGGCTTGATTGTCCTCAAGAGGCTGTAGTTGAGAAATGCTCTTTCAGTGCTGTGATTAGCTACTGCCGTGTAACAAAAGAGCCCAAGACATAGTGATATTAAAGAACCATTTTGTTACCTCTTGTGATGCTGGGGTTGACTGAGATCCAATAGACCTTCTGCTCCATGTGATGTGGCTTGGCTCCCTATCTGGGGGCTTGGCTGAGCTGGAATGTCCAAGATGGCTCACACTAAGGGATGGTAGTTGGTGCTGGCTGGGAGCCCAGCTGCAGCCGTCAACCAGAGCATCTTGGGTCGTTTCCACAAAACCTGTCCAAATGGCTTGGGCCTCTCACAGCATGGCGGCCAAGTTCCAAGAGCAGTTCCAAGCAGACAAGCCCCAGTGTGCAAGTAGCTCTTCCCATCTCTGCTTGTGTCATGCTTGCTGTTGGCCCAATGGCCAAGATAAATCTTGTGGTAAATCCCAGAGTCCATGTGGGTGGGGACTAACCCAGGTGCAGATTCACTGGGGGTCACGAGGCAACAGTCTACCATAATCAGGCAGGTGTGACTTTGTGAGAAGCCCCACTGGACAAACGATGGGGTAAGTGGCCTGTGTCAGGATGATCCCTGGTATTCCTAGAGTCCTTGGCCACGCCGTTGAGAACAAAGATAGTGACAGGAGACCATCAGCCAGTGGGGCTGACATATGTCAAGAAAGACTTGACATGGATCTTCCTCTTGGCATGATGAAGACACAGTGTCTGCCCCAAGGAGGACCCCCCCAAAAATTGCAGACCAGGGCTGTGAGCAATTCTGAGATAGGGCAAAACCAGGTGAGGACTGCTACCGTCCCAGCACCTTGCACGTAGTAGGTCTTCAGTAAGTATTTAGTGAAGGATTCATGAGAAAAGGAGGGAAGGTACAAAGAAAGGAAAGAGGTGCATGGATCATAAGTTGGGGAGCCTCCCTGAGTGTTCTTTTGAATTCAGTGCAACGCATTTAGTGTCTTATACACCTACTATGTGCAAGGCTTGATGCTAGTACTAGTGGCATAGGAATAGACGAGACAGGGTCCTTCCATCGCTTATCCTCTTCTGGGCATTACAGACAGGCATGGGTCACCCAGTGGGACTAGTTTCTTGAGTCTTCATCTAGAGACACGTGTGTCTCCCTCAACATAAACAGTGATGGTCACAAGCTATACACACACTAGTCTATGTCTTGTTGTTTTTTTTTTTTTTTAATTTTTTGACCTTCCCTTAGAGGTCGTTTCATATCAGGTACTCGGGTTGCATTTTAATTGAAGCACAAACTGGATGTTTCAACAGTCCTTAAATCAAGTTAGCCGATCGCCACCATTTTTTGACAATGAGACGGACTGGACACACCTAGTCAAGGCAGAGCTGGCTTGTGGAGTTTGGATTTTAGCTCTAGCAATCCGCGTGTTTGCATGTATTTTGTGTCATTGTGCAAGGAGTTTATTACCATGAGTTGTTGTGGTGAAAAAAGTGAGAGATCCTGCATCAGCATTCGCTCTTGGAGCTAAGGACCATGGAGAAGGTGGCATTTGGCCCAGGTCTCTAAGGACAGGAGCGTATATGGACAAGGCAGAGGGAGGGGGTTTTTGGTGGGAGGAATTGCCTAAGTAAAGCCGCAGAGGAGCCGAAGCCCCGGGCCAGCCTAGTCCAGCCCCTCTGCGCCTTTCCTGGGTATCAGGAGCAGGTGGCAGAATTGCAGAAGGGCTTCTGGCCTGGGCATGAGGCCCCCACAGCTCCTGATACTCTGTTTCAAGATGAAATGCCCTGTAGCCATCGCCAGAGTTGGTACAGCCGGTCCCACCTACCGTAGCCCGTCCTCGGGAGCAGAGCCGGAGTTCTCTGCTGGGAGACGATGATAAGAAGGCACAGGGCTGAGCATGCTCAGCTCCTCTGCGCAAATGCACCTTCAGGGAGTCACGCCCTCCTCTTCGGAGTGTAAGGAGGGGCAGGTGGCGGGAAGGTTGCCCTGGGAACCCCCCCCCCAGGTGGAAACGCGTCAAACTGCAGCCACAGCCTACATTTCCCGTAAAACCCCCCAAAGGAAGCCACGTTCCACATTTTGCATAAATCTCCCAGCGTTCTGGCGGCTGAACAGGGAAGGGCCCCTGGCATCCCCTGTGGAAGGAGCTTTCCAGAATGTGGGGCCTCACTCAGGACATTCCGCTGCCCTGTCTTGAATTGTTTTCATAAACTGGCTCACGAGAAACTCGAGAGCGTTGCTTCTTTCTGCCCAGGCTGTATCTGGAACCGGACAGAGTTTTTCTTAGCTGGCTTCCACAGCCTCCTTGGAGCAGCCCGAAATGAATTGCAAATGTTCACACTTCCAATCTTGGAAAGTGGAGGCTCCGTGCCTGGGAGGAGATGTGACTCCACCACGGCAGCTGGGAGGGTGGGGGTGGGGCACAGTCTGAATCAGGGAAAGGGGTGACCCCACACCGCACACTCTGACCTCGGCCCACTGACCACCTCAGGACTGAGGGCAGAGGTCTGAGTGGGGAGTTACCCCCAGGGAGTCCGTTGGAGTCAGCACGCACACTGAGGCTTGCAATCCTGGAGTCCTGTCTGCCTCCCCCGTCTCCGGAGTCCTTGGCTGAACTTGGCCCTTGGATGATAAACCCAGTCACCGAGCCCCTAAATGTCAGACTGGAAGGCACACAGAGGCCATCTATTCCACGTGGCTTGTACACACCAGGAGGCCGAGGCCTGGAGGGGCACAGGGTGTCACCAGTCTTGAGCATGGCCAGGACTTGGCCTTGGCTCCCAGATCTACAGTGGAATGAGTGATTAAGAACATGGCTTTGTGGGGCGCCTGGGTGGCTCAGTGGGTTAAAGCCTCTGCCTTCGGCTCAGGTCATGATCTCAGGGTCCTGGGATCGAGCCCCGCATCGCATCGGGCTCTCTGCTCAGCAGGGAGCCTGCTTCCCTTCCTCTCTCTCTGCCTGCCTCTCTGCCTACTTGTGATCTCTGTCTGTCAAATAAATAAAATCTTTAAAAAAAAAAAAAAAAAAAAGAACATGGCTTTGTGGCCAGACACCTGGGTTGGAGTCCAGGCACCACTCTTTCCTGCTGAATAACCTTGGAACTAAGGCTGCTCCCTACTAAGGGCTGTTAATAATTATGGCCACTGGCAGGATGGAGGAGCGGTCCTTGGTGCAGGGCTGGCAGGTGGAAATTGCTCAATATAGGATCCTCATCCTGCCTTTGACTCCTCCTGTGGCCCCCACTTCCAGGGCTCCGCCCCGCCTCAGAAGTTTGCAGACTCTGCTTCCCGCTCTGTGTAACTGGGGGAGGGGTGGGCCCGGGCTCCTACCTGCTCTGTTTACATATTGGACTAAATTTTCAGAAATCTTGAGCTCCCCTCTGCCTGCAGATAAATCAAGACAACAGAACTGGCTGGGAGCTGGGCCACCGTGTTCTGCCCGTGGCACAGCCAGGCTCTGGGCTGTTTGGGGGATGGGACAAGCCAGAACATCCCTCAGATTTTGGCAAAGAGGGGTGGGGTTAGGGAGAAAGCTGGACCAATTAAAAAAAAAAAACCCAAGTTTTAGAATTTTTAAATAGAAAGGTCATTTTTTTCCTTGTGAGTTTCAAGTCGTAATTCTATCCAAGTCTTCCCCCTGATGGCTCCATGTGAGCCGGTCTGCCTGTCTTTAATGACTGAATCAGACCCAGTTATGGTGAAGCGTATCATCTGCTTATGAGCAGCGAAGAGGCTAAAATATTTATAGCTTGGTGGGTTTTTTTTTTAATGTAACCTCCGTACATACCCCTCACACCACAAATCTTATATGTCTTCATTATTTATGCAGATGTCCCTAAAACCCAGTTTGGAGGATCACACATTCTGAATCATTAAAGGTTAAATCAATGCAGTTTTGAAGGGATAAAGCACGGACATTTTTCATGCCTGTGTCAGAGGAGACCTTAGTGGTGACCCCAAGCAGTGTTTCTCAACCTTTAACACACATGAAAATCACAGGGAGGGCTTGTCAAAACTCAAGATTGCTACGTCTCACCGTGATAGTCCGATTCCGTAGGTAGGGGTGGAGTGGGAGTTTGCCTTTCTGACAGGCTCCTAGGTGATGCTGATGTCTCTGGTCCATGGGCCTCCCCTAGATCTGGGCAATCCTTTGCCTAATGAATGGATCTCTGGCAATATTTGCACACCTTCAGTGACGGGGACCTCACCATCTCCCCATCTCCCTGGGGAGCTCATTCTGTCTTCAGAGAGCTCTGTTCATTAGAAAGTTCTAATGAAGATCTTCTTTGTTGTGATTATCAGCCATTGGTTTGAGTTTGACACCCTGGAACCAAGCACATCTTAGCCCTTTATCCATAGAAACAGGAAGTGGGTGAGAAGTTGGATTTGAGGTGATGGAAAGCACTGGCCTCCCTTAGGGACTGAGGACACGTGACTAAACAATGGGCTGCTCGTCCCTCCTTTTATGTCCTGCTCAGAGACTGGCCAAGTCTGGCTTCTTGTGGCCAGAGATGCAATGAAATTTAAAATTTTGAGAGCAGAAAAGCCTGGGGTGGAGATGACAAGAGCCCAAGTGTCCCTTCTTTTTGTCCAGTGTGCATACTGGGCACACGTTCGTAGGAGCTAGTGACTGGCCAAGGATCCAGGGGCCTTCTTTTTTGCACAAGATTTTAGGCAGCTGAACTCACTTCTGCCAACAATTCTGAGAACTTTCCATAAGACCCAGATGGTTTCACTTTCAGTACATGTGCGTAGACAAGACAAGCTCCCCTTTCTTGATGCTTTGCTGCCTTCAGGGTCAACTCAGTCATGTCCTGATCTTTCTTGTGTCCTGATATGTTCCCAGTTAAATCCATGTTCGAGCCTCAGACATGACTAATGAGTGCCTTGGGAGATTCTTTGGAGTCAGACCTGAGGATGCTTTTTGATGGGTGGAGTATGGTCTCACCTGGCCTGTGGGGCTGGCCATGGGGCCTGCAGCTGGTGCCAGGAGTTGCAGGGGAACACAGCAGTTAGGACCCAGTGCAAAGGTACATGAGGGCTCCTCCCATGCCTGTCATCAAGGAGTTAGACCTATTGGTCCCAGTTTAGGAGAATAAATCCAGGATTAATGTGAGGCCAATCAACCAGATGCAATGGCTTTGCTTTTCAAGGCATGCTTTCCCCCTTACTTGTTTTTGACAGTTTGTCCTTCCGTTCCTGCACTTCTGAAAGAAAACAGACCCACAAAGCCTCCACCCCTTCCCGCATAGAGCAGGGGAACGAAGGAGGAACAACTGGATAACATGAAACAGAGGAACCTGATTCCTCTTCTGGTTCCCTCAGAAGACCTGAGCAACCACTGACACATTTAATTATTCCCTGACTCATTTGCTCATTCATTCACTTGCTCATTCTTTCATTTGTTCTTGGACTAACATGGTTATCCACTAACCCTCAGAATATCACTGACTTGCTTATGTGTCTACCCATCCATATACTCAACAATTTACTTACCCAACCATCCATCTACCATTTAACTATCTACCCAACTGTATATCTAGCCATCCAATCATCCATCCATCCAATCATTTATCTATACAACTGTTCAATCATCCATCCATCCATCCATCTACTCAATCATTCATCTGTGTAACTGTCCAAACATTCATCCATCCATCTACCCATCCAACCATCCATCCAATCATTCATCTATACAACTGTCCAGTCATCCATCCATCCATCCATCCATCCATCCATCCCTCCATCCATCTATCCAATCATTCATCTGTGTAACTGTCCAATCATCCATCCATCCATCTACCCGTCCAACCATTCATCCAATCATTCATCTATACAACTGTCCAGTCATCCATCCATCCATCCAACCATCCAGTCATTCATCTATGCAGCTGTCCAATCATCTAGCCCTCTATCTAACAAATGTTTTATAAACACTCATGTATGTCATGTGCATGATACAAGTTTGAAAAATATTGAGATATTGCTTCCAAGGAGCCCTTGGTTTAATGGGAAAGACAGACAATGAGGATAATCCCAGTCCTTCCATGTAAATATGGAAAACAGAACTTTGTTTTTCACATTTCATTTTTTGTACTGAGCCCATATTTTCTGGCCCAGGAAAGAATTTTACTCTTGGTCATGTTTCAGGGCTTCCATATTCTCCCCAGGGATGTGTGAAGATTCTAGAGGCTGCCTAGTGCCAGGGCTTTGAGAAGAGGGACCCTCTGGTCCTTAAGTCCTGTGTCCTTTTCTGTTTTAGCTGAGTCTTCTTCAGTCTGGCTAACCCAGCCCTGAGCAGATTTTTTGCTGGAGGCGCAGCCTCCTTTCCACAAGGCTCTCCAGGGCTACAGCTGCCTAGAGCAGTGATGTTTGACCTTGACCTTGACCAGCTGCATCACCAGGGAAGGGGGAAGCTTTCAAAACCTACCAAAGTACAGGCCTCACTACAGACCGATTAAATTAGAAACCCAGAGACTAGGAGCTGAACTTTGACATTTTAAACTATAAATTTGCCCAGAGTACTCTAATGTGTAGTCAGGAGTGAGCAGGGACAGCGACGAAGCCCATACAACCTTCCTCTCTCCCTCCTTTTGGTCTCTGTTCTTCCACCTTCGGCAAGGGGGTAAGAAAAATGTCGCTTTTAAGTCTGGGGCTAATCTCTTTCTGTATGGGTTTCTGGAAGAGACGGTCTGTCTTTGTCCTAAATCCGACCTAAGATAAAGAACAGAGACTCTGCTTCCTGCCCCACCACAGCCCTTCTTGGACAACGAATCCCTTCTTGGGCAATGAGCTGGGAGGATATGTATGAATGAAGGTACAGGAGGTGGAGAGAGGAGTGGGGGGAGGAAGTGCGGGTGGAGAAATAAAGGTGGGCGTGCTTAGATCTGCCTGGGGCAACCTGAGGGTGTCAGTAGGGGCAGCTCAGAGAAGAGGAGGGGTTGGGAGCCGTGAGAACCTCGTCCCTGTCCTGGCTGCCCTTCACTTCTGGAGCAGGGCCACCTGCGTGTGCGGACTCCCACCTGTTCTGGGCTGCCCGAGGGAGTGGCCTGGCCGAGAGATGGAGCCTGGGGCGTGCACACGGGGTGAAGGAAAGTTTGGGGAGGGCACGCCTGGCTCCCTGGGCAAGGACTTGACCCCACGGCCCCGCCCTCTGTCCACTGCCAGGTGGTGTGGATCACAGCCACGCTGCCCTACCTAGTGCTCTTCGTGCTCCTGGTCCACGGCATCACGCTGCCTGGCGCCTCCAACGGCATCAACGCCTACCTGCACATCGACTTCTACCGCCTGAAAGAGGCCACGGTCAGTGCCTGGGACCACCGGCCTTCAGACCGGGGTTGGGGAGGGTTCTTGGGGCAAGCGATGGCAGGAAATCTGATCCCAGATCGGCCACAAATCTGTGATAGAGCCTGGGACAGAGGACAGAGTGTTCCCTCTCTGGGCTACAACTTCACAGTCTGACCGATGCCGTTTGATTTGCACCTGATGGTGTCCCAACTCAGATGAACCAGGACTCTATGGCCCCGCGTGGTGTCCTTTGCAGACCCCTCTTTCCAAGGGGAGCAGCACTCTGTCCTGGGTCCTGATGCCTGCCATGGCCTCTCAGTTCCCCCCACCCCAGCCACCCCAACCCTAATTCCACGATCTGGTCCGCCATGACCTCCTAGCTGCCCCCACCCCAGCCACCCCAGCCCTAATTCCACATCTGGTCCCCGACTCCGTCCTCTACTGCCATCCCATGATGCGGGCAGAAGCAGCAGCACCCGCCACAGGGCGATCTGGACCCTGCTGACTGCCCCGTGCTGCCCCAGCCTCCTCCAGCCCACTGTCCTGTGAGAGACACAGACGAAGTGCAGGTGGGGTGAATGTGGAGCAGAGCCCAAGGCAGTGGGATGAGGTTGGGATCAGAGACAGCCGTGGAGGTACCCGGTGCCTTGAGCATCTTCCAGCCGTGGCCGAGGTCATCCTCCCTGAAGCCTGCATCCCTGACGACAGCTCAGCATTTCCCCTCACTCTTCCCAAAGGCTTCTTCACACTCTCTGAACCCACAGCAATCCCGGCAGCGGGAACAATATGGGCTTAGGAGGGAGGGTCCCCGTACACATCTCCCATAGCTACGATGTCCCAACACACTGCAGTGTTTTCATCCAATAACTGAGGGGAAAACCTGTTTCCTTAGGAACTGTCAGAAAGATAACGGAGCTCAGGACTCACACAGTCTTGTAAATCGTGAAACAGGTCGGAGTTCTATTTGTTCCCCACCTGTTCAAACACCCTGTCTTTCGGATGAGTAGAAATTGAGCCCACATGATGCCTCAGGGAGCAGACCCCTCCTCCCCCATTGGATTGCTTCTTTTTTTCCACCTTCTGCTCGCAGAGTAGGGAAGCCTAGGATAACATGAGCCAGGTGATGCAAAGCTCGAAAATTCAACTCTGTCCAAGTGGGCGGGGTATAACTGTGCCCCCCTCGCAGATGTGCACACACGTGAAATTGACCAGGGCTAGGAATGGGGTGGGGGCAGTGCTCAGAGCTCTGGGCCTCAGACGTGTGCCTTCATCACCCAGAAGATGGAATAAGTAACCCCTGTGCCCTCCCTCCTCCCCCGAGGAGTCAGCACTGTGGGCTGGTGGAAGCTGCTGGGAATCCTCATCCCTTTTCTGAAGCTGCAGTCTGTGTAACTCTGGAGATGGTCCTACCCTTTGCCCTCACTCCACCCACATCCTAGCCTAGCACCGCGAGTTTCGTAACTTTCATTGAAAATCTGGACATCAGACTGAGCTTGCGAGTTTGTCCAGGCTGAGCTCATTCCTGGTCACCAAAGCCAGGGGCTTCTAGATGGGCCCCGGTCTCTCTCCACCAAAGCTTTGAGCAGGCTTCTGGGGAGGGACAGTGTGGCTGCCCATCGCCTGTTCGGACCTCACTTCCTCAGATCTCAGACATCCCCGGGACTCCCCTTCCTTCCTGGAGCAGCCTTCCCGACCTCTAGGAACCAGAGAGTGATGGCCCTTGTGTGCCCATTTCAGGTCTGGATTGATGCGGCAACCCAGATATTTTTTTCCTTGGGGGCTGGATTTGGAGTCCTGATTGCCTTTGCCAGTTACAACAAATTTGACAACAACTGCTACAGGTAAGATCCTTGTCAGGGCTCTGGAAAGCTCTGGATCCTGGGGCCTGACCCCTGGGGAGTGGGAGAGTGGGTTCTCGTCTGGAGCAAGTCAACCCCTCTTGGCTTTCTTCTTCTGTGAAATGAGGCAGAGCGGACCTTCTGTGAACTCCAGAGGGGGTGTTCTGTGAACTCTGACGTGACCTCTAGGGGGGCGGAGGGGTCCTAACCAATGTATCTCAGTGCAGGACAGCCCTTAAACATGCGAGGTCCTGACCTGGAAAGGTCGAGGCCACTGGAGGTGGCTGGGAGGTCATGGGGACGGGCTACTGGTGCAAAGGAGGGCTGTGTGGCTTTCGAGAGCAGACAGCACTGTCTGTCTGTCTGTCTGATGTCCGACAGGCAAAGGCTGGTCGCACGAGAAGTGAGGGCCTGGCAGGGTCAGAGGGGAGACCGCAGGGTGAGCCAAGGGGTCTGCACAGGGCAGCAGAGCCAGAAGATCACGTTGTAGCTCAGGTCTCACTCAGCACGTGACACTGCCCCCCTGTGGGCCCTGCGCTGTGCAGCCGTCAGACGGGGTCACACCTGCGGCCCACTCCCTCCGAAGCTTCAGGCAGAATCACGCCACCTCTAGAGCGAGACAGACGGGCAGGGACACATGCCGGGGGCCAGGCTGGAGAAGCTGGGTGATCAGCCAGCGGCAGGGGCTCAGCAGAAGCAGGGAGGGGAGTTTAGGGAGAGCCTCAGAGGATCGCTGGGAGTGGGATGGGTGGACCCGGGGCAGCCAGCACGCGTGGCAGGGAGAAGTCTGAGAGGAGCCAGGGAGGTGGGCCTTTGGTGGGCCGGCAAGCTAACCGATCTGGAATGTCCCAACACTGCGTGTTGGGGAGTCATGGAAAGGAAGCCAGGAAGGAAGGTTGGATCATCTCAACAAAGCTCCTGAAGGCCAGGTTGAGATGCCAAGAAGTGCTAGGGAGCTACGGGCAGTTTGCTGAAGAAGGAGGCCGGTCGTGTGATTCCCCAACAAGAGCTGGACACCAGCCCCTGATCTCCAAGTGGTCCCGACCCAGTGGGGCGCTGGGGTCCCTGCGGCAGAAGGAGGGGCTGGTGTTGGAGGTGGCTGTCCCATAGACGGTGCAAGGGCTCGGGGAGCAGGGCGGGGGAGTCTGGCCACTTGACCCCACGGTGCTCCTCTCCCCCAGGGATGCCCTGCTCACCAGCACCATCAACTGTGTCACCAGCTTTGTCTCTGGGTTCGCCATCTTCTCCATCCTCGGTTACATGGCCCACGAACACAAGGTCAACATTGAGGACGTGGCCACTGAAGGTGGGTGGGCAGACATGGGAGGGGCTGAGAAAGCCATTGTGCCCTTGGCCAGCGGCTTTCCTGTGGGTGGCTGAGGGAACAAGAGGGCTGGGCCTGGAACCTTCCACATGATCCGTGTCATGGGCTTTCTCTGTGGCCGTGAGTGGGCGTTCCTGGCCCTTCTGGCTTCTGCCTGTGCCGCAGAACCTTCCCGTGGGTCAGCCTAGGTGGGACCGATTGTGAACCCCTATGCTGAGCCGTTGACATGCCCTCATTAGTTCTCATGGGACTGCGAGACAAAGGGTAACTGACCCACTTTACAGGTGAGAAAGCAGAGATTCGGGCCATGGGAGTGGTCCAGGGTCACCTAGCTCGTGAGCTGCGGTGCCAGCATTCAAAGCCTGAGCAGCCTGACCTTGACCCTCCCCTCCCCTACTGCTGCTCCTGTTCTGGCCAGGAGCTGGGGCCTGGGAGGGAACTCGCATGGGCCCTGAGGACCACGGACTTTTGAGAGTAAGAGGTTCTCTGAGGGCGTGTGAGGCGTGGGATCTGCAGCCTGTGGCCTACTGCTGTCCGGGCTGGAGGTCTGCCCCCTCAGAGCATAACGGACGGCGAGCTGGGGCCAGCATCACCTGTCATCACAGAACCTGGGATTGCTTGGCCCCAGGTGACCAGCCAAATATTGCAGCGGGGTCGGCCGGGCGAATGGGGCCTCGGCCACTCTTCCGCCATCCGCCTCTCAGACAGCTGGCCCAGCCCTTGAGGACGTCCTCCCTGCTTCTTACAGGAGCTGGCCTGGTTTTCATCTTGTACCCAGAAGCCATTTCCACCCTGTCAGGATCAACATTCTGGGCGGTCGTGTTCTTCATCATGCTCCTGGCTCTGGGAATTGACAGCTCAGTGAGTGACCCTGCTCGGGAGACCGCGCCGCACACACGGGGGAGGAGGGCGGGGGACACCCTGGGCCTGACCTTCCCCACCCCCCAACGACTCAGCCTGAAGTGCCCACCTGATCGCTAGTCATTTCCAGGAAGTCCTAATTAAAGGCGGACCAGGAAGTGAGCTCCTCTAGGCCCAGGCTAAGGACCAGTAGAAACCCCAGGGGCATCACAGAAATCCACAAACACTCAGGGTCCCGTTGGTTTCTTAGAACTTTTTACTTTACGTAGACCACATTAGATTTACCGACCTCTAGGTCTGCTCCCACCTCTGGCCTGTCACTTCCGCAAGTTTGCCAGAGTCTCAGGGTAGGGCTGGTGAAGGAGGGTCCCCTCGCTGCCTCTTCCTTTCAGTCGGTAGGTCTGCTGGGGGCACTGTGTTAAGAAGGATTCTGAGGCCACTTTTGGGCTCACAGGAAGGAATCCCAGTCGTGGTTAACACGGTCTGCCGGGGGCCCAGGGGGGTATAGAGGAAGAGAGGGAGGGCATGTGTGCTTCTCACCTGCCATCCCAGGCTTGGGGTGTCCCTTAAGTAAGCACATGATTAGTACTCACGGGAGAGCCTTTCAGACTCTGAGAGGGGGCGTGCAAGGTGACCCCTTGCCTGACAGTTGGAAAGGCAGCCAGAAATCCTTGTCACAAACCACTGCCTCAAGTTCCAACCGCTGGCAGCTCTGCTCTGAGAGTCGCTTCCAGAAAGACTCTTACTTCTACACAAATAGGCGACATGCGTGAGCAGTTTGGCGTTTCATCGCTGCACCCTCCTGGGCTCCTGAGCCCCGCTCAGGCGAGTGTGTGGGACAACAGATGGAGACCTGCTGACCAGAGGGAGACGGGAGTTTTCTCTTCAGCTTCTCCCCCATAGTTCCGAGTTCTGAGCCGGGTTGAGAGCAGGGCAGAGCCGGGTGGGCGGGCCGTCCCTCCTACCTGCTTCTCACTCCACCTGGCTCTGTGCAGATGGGAGGCATGGAGGCCGTCATCACGGGCCTGGCGGACGACTTCCAGGTCCTGAAGAGACACCGGAAACTCTTCACGTTTGGGGTCACCTTTGGAACCTTCCTTCTGGCCCTGTTTTGCATCACCAAGGTGAGGAGTGGCTGGGCTCTGGGTCACCTGGAGCTCTGGAGGCTGCATTTCAATCCAGTCCAGTCAGGAATTCCCAGCCGTGGAGGTGGGGTGGGGTGGGGATGGAGGGGTGCCGGGGTGAGCTCAGGGGAACCACAGTGGGACAGGCATCAGCCCTGCAGCCTAATCTCCCCAGGGCGACACCCCAGTGTCTTCAGTCTCCCACCTCTGAGCCTGAGGGATTCCAGGCGACTTTTTCAAACTGCTGATTTGTTTGAGGGGAAGCCAAAGTCCCTTTGGAAGCCAGCTCACTTGTTACTGGCTCGAACACCCACCCTCGGCCCTCTGGGAGAGCACAAATATGCGACATTAAGACAGTAAGCCCAGGACACTGACACCTGCCTTCGCAAACAGGGTTCTGAGCCAGTGCGACAGGGAACGGAGGGCTGGGATGGATGTGATAGTCAGTGGCCGTTTCTGGGCAGGATGGCCTCAGACTTTCTCCCTCCACGCCCAGGGCGGGATGTATGTGCTGACCCTGCTGGACACCTTCGCGGCGGGGACGTCCATTCTGTTTGCTGTGCTCATGGAAGCCATCGGCGTCTCCTGGTTCTATGGTATGTCGGGGGGCCCAGAGCACATGGGAAAGCCTCGGGCACCACCCAGACACGCAAGGGGCTCTCCATTTCCAGGACAGCCGCTGCTGATTCTAGAGCAGAGCAGACGGCTTCTTAGGCACAGCCCCCCCAACCCCCGTCCTGCCAGTTCATTTTTGCCTCTGCACAGGAAGCTGCAAGGACCCCCCAGGGCCGCCCAGCGCCAGCTTTTACCGGGGAACGCAGATTCCCCCAAGCCATAAAATTCCTTCCAGAGTAAGGTGGCCACATTTAGCAAACAGAATACAAGACACCCAGTTACACTTGAACCTCAGATAAATGATGAGTAACTGTTTTAGTAAAAGTACATCCCAAATGCGGGATGCAGTTGTAGTTCAACTAAAATCACTTCTGTTGTGTCTCTGAAACCCAGATGGAACCGGGCAGCTCACGTTCTCTCTGACAGCCTTATTCTGGAGCTGAACGGGGAGAAGGTGTCACAAATTGTCACATATGTTCCAACTGCTCCTTTCTTTCCCCACGAGTCACATCAAAGAGTCGATCAGTGTGAGGCTGGGCTCTTCCGCACAGTGACATCACTGTTCTAGGAACCCGGCTGCCTGGCTGTGTCACTCAGGGCTGGTCCCCTCCACTCCTGGAGCATGGCTTTCCCTCTACAAAAATAAATCGGAGTGGCACATAAGGCAATACTATATATTTTTTTTAATTTTTTCATTGACAAGTAGTTGACATGCAGTGTTGTTTTAGCTTCAGGTGTATAACATAGCGTTGGGACACTCTGTACCTTCCTTGGTGCTCGCCACCACGGTGTCATCACCACGGGTCCCTGAACACTGTTCCTACAGTATTATTCCCTATCCTCCTTGGGCTCTAAGACCTATTTACTTACAAGCTGGAAGCGTGTACCTCTTGCCCTCCTTTCTCAGTCTCGCGCACCCCCCCCACCCCCACCCGGGCCCACTCTGGCCACCGCCAGTGTGTTCTGTGTCTCGAAGTGTCTGGTTTTTCGCTTGTCTCTTTTTTGCTTTGTTCCTTTGGTTTGTTTTTTGAGATCCGGCTGATGAGCAAAGTGATATTGGTATCTCTGAGACTGCCTGACTTCACTGAGCACAGTGCCCTCTGGGGCCACCCGTGTCATCACACACAGCACCTACTGGGCGTGTCTTCGGCACCAACTAAGTGCCCGCGCCCGGATCTCCCAAGTGCCACAGTGCCCGCGTATTGCCTCACTGCCTGGCACCCCCCACCACCCCTCCCGGGGTCTGACGCTCAGGGGTGGACTGCGAGGGGCGGCCAGGGGCTCTTCGGTGGCGGGTAGTGTGACCGGCCTGCCTTGTGTGTGCCCAGGTGTGGACAGGTTCAGCAACGACATCCAACAGATGATGGGGTTCAAGCCGGGCCTCTACTGGAGACTGTGCTGGAAGTTTGTCAGCCCCGCCTTCCTCCTGGTGTGTACAGGGTGTCTGTCCCGGGCTTCCGGGGCCCAGGGGACTGGGTCCGGGCAGGGGGGCCTGGGCTCAAGCAGACCGGATGCTAGGATGCCCAGCTCTGTTCAGAGCACGGGAGGCTTCCATGCTGGCGGGTCTCCAGCTGAGGCTGGGTCCCCAGGGGAATGTGTGTCACCTTCCCATGCCTCTTCTGTGTCTTTTGCTCCGTCTCCTTTCTTGTCATCGTTTGCTTCTTGAATACTTCCTGCCTCTCAACCTCCTCTTCTCTTTTTTTCTCTCCTGCCGCTGCCTCCCTCCCACCTGCTCCCCTCCGTCCCTCACTGGTGTCCCCGTAGTTTGTGGTGGTGGTGAGTGTCATCAACTTCAAGCCGCTCAACTACGACGACTACGTCTTCCCGCTCTGGGCCAACTGGGTCGGGTGGGGAATCGCGCTCTCCTCCATGGTGCTCGTGCCGGCCTACAGCGTGTACAAGTTCTTCAGCATACGGGGCTCCCTTCGGGAGGTGAGGTCGGGGTGCGGGTCGGGCGGGACCAGCGGGGTGGGGGGAAGCAGGGATGGCGGGGATATCTCCAGGCATCCCTGATGGGCCGAAAGAGGGCCGACACGAGGGCGCGGACACCAGAGCCACCGCGATGGCCCAGTCATGACCACGCCCCAGCCCGAGTTTTCACTCTCAGCAATACGGACCTTGGAAAGGTAAAAGTAGCGCTTAGCACGGTGCCCGGCCCCGAGGAGGCGGTCCGCGCGCGCCCCCTGCGGTCAGGTTCTGTGCGGCAGGCGTCTCCGCTCCAGCGGGCGTCCCTGCGGTTATTAACATGACCCTGGTGTCCCCTTCTGAGTTCTGTCCTGCCCCGGATGTCCCCATCTTCCAGTCTGCGCTCACCATGACCTAGCCACCTCAGCTTTTACCTGCCTCTTTCCCGAACCCGACACCCACCAGCCAAAATCAGAGATTTCCAGAATACATCTTCTTTTACCGGTGTGCATTGTATGTGCAGATACCCAGAGAAGGGTTTAGAAAATAGGGCCTTTCCTCTCAGATAAGGTCTATCCTCACTGGTTATTAAAAAAGCGCTTTCTTTTATGTATCATGGTGACAGCCTCTGCCTCATGTCCTTACTTTGCAAGATGAAGCTTCCATTCCTTCATCCCCTCATGGCCTCGCTTCCCTGTCGTGAGGCTGCTTGGCCCCGGCAGGCTGCTGGCACTAGATGGAACTCCCCAGAGCTCACGTTCTAAGCCGGGGACAGACAGACAGATGAGGGTGGCAGGAAGTGAGCCATATGAGGGCTTAGGGAACAGGGTCCCAGGCTGGTCTGTGTCCCCCCCACCCCCACCCCAGGTCCTTGTGACTCATTTCCTGTCCTTGAAATCCCACATCCCAGAGCCTCTGGGTCACTGGGAGGACCTGTGTTTGGTGAGCTCAACCTGGATCTGCTTGGAGCTTTTCATGTTTCACACTTAGGGAGCAGCGAGGGCTCCCCACCATGCAGTGACCCATCATGGACCCCAGTGAGCGCCCCCCCAAGTCCCCGCCCTGTGTCTGCACCCCAGGGGGCCTCCCCAGTGTCTGACCACAGTAGGCAGCCCAGATAACTCAAAGTGAACAGACCCACTCCATAAACAAGGACAGGGGGTGTCTTGTATGGACCTCCCACGCCGTTTCTGTGGGACTTCGGAGCCAACCAGGAGGTGGCCTGTGACTGGGGATGGCTGCTGGGCTGCTGGGCTGGTGTCCCTCGATCTGGCTGAAACACACACACACACACACACCCCACCCCACACCCCCCCACACCCCACCCCACACCCCCCCACATCCTGTGTCTGTCTTCTCACAGAGACTGGCCTACGGCATCACCCCGGAGAACGAGCACCACCTGGTGGCCCAGAGGGACGTCAGGCAGTTCCAAGTAGGTACAGGCTGGAATGTTCCGGGCGGGGGCCAGGCCCTAGCTGCTCCCCACATGCTGGCTGTATGCCCACATACCACAAAGCCCCAGGCAGCTGTGGGCTGGAGTCCCAGGGCTATGGTGTCAGGAAGGGAGGAGAGGGGCCTCTCCTCTGCGTCTGCCAGCTTCTGCCTGGCCTTCTGCTCCTCCGTCCTGGGAAGCCAAATGTCCAGTCTTCCCTAAGCTCTAGTCTCTCTCTCTCTGAGGGGTCATCACACCAGGCTGGGGATCTCATCTTGGAGGAAGAGCGGCAGGTGCATCAACACCACGTTGACCTAAGTCCTTTTCCCTGAAAATCCTTGGGTTGGGGTATAGGAGAGGGCCCTGGTGGGCCCCCTGTTTTCAGACTTGCTGTGTGACTTTGGGAAGCTTCTTCACCTTTTCTGGGCCTAACTGCCAAGCAGGTAATCAGCCTGCCTGTTCTCCGGGGTCTTTGGAGGGAGGGGTGTGTTCTCTGCACCCCCCCACCCCGCCCCGTGCTTCCTGCTGCCCTTCCCGACTGGCCCTTGGTGCTCTCCATCCGCGCCCGCCTCCGGCCCGGCGTAAACACCTGCTGTCTTCCTCCGCAGCTGCAGCACTGGCTGGCCATCTGACCGCAGCCCCAGGGAGGAGCCCTGCCGCACTCACGTCCAGGTCCAAGCCTTCGCTACCACCCCAGACACAGTCTTGAAAATCCTCTCCTGAAAGATATGTCTTTCCGTCCCTCGTCCTCTTTTCCCAGTTACAAATGGTTTAGCGACCTGGTTTTTACTCACCTTCTGTCCATCTGGCCCTGGGGTGGGGGGGGGGGGGGCTTTGAGTTTGGATTGGAAAGCGACGAGGGACAAGAGGAGGGGAGGGAACAGGAAGAATGACTTCTGTTGAACCTCTTTTGTTTAAGGAAGGTCTCACGCAGCTTGGGATCTGGCCCAAGCCGAGCTCCGTGGCTCGGGCAGAATTCCCCAAAAAGCTTGCTTGTAGTTTGGGTCTCAGAAGAAATCCTGTCGGCCAAATCAGAGAGGGGATGTTCCTTTTGGTCAGACGCCATAAAACAAAACCCAAACAAAAAGTCCGCCTGGGTCTGGGGCGGGGATCCTCTTGCCACCCGGTCAGCGCTGTGGTATCTGAACCTTGGTGGGGGAGCTTGGGTTGATTTGTCTCTGTCTTGGGTCTGCGGATAGAGGCTTTGGGGGATCGTGAGCAGAAACCATCACAGTTTTCACTCTGGCTACATTGAGTCAGATGTGTGTGTGTTCTGGAACATTCTTCCTGGGGAATCCCACCCAAGCAGGGTCCTAGGGCTCTTCAAGTGGTGGGGGGGTTGGCCCCGAAAACCCCCTCTGTCTCTCTTCATGGTCTGGACTTGGCACCTGAGGGTAAAGTGGGACCAAGTACAGAGCAACCTAGTCACTCCAGTCGAAGGGAGAATATTCTGAGTTGACGGAGCCCTTGGCGGTTTTAGAGAATGTCCTGCTTGAGTTCTGTTACACGTTCGCGCGTGGCGCCCCCTGGTGGTGATGGTTAGTTCCAGCTCCTTCAGAGAACCGATTCGTAGTTTGGTTAAGTTGGTGGCATCTGTTTGGGGTTTCTGTTTATGGTTTGAGTCTCTTCTTATGCCCTCGCTGGAATTCGAGATTCAGAAGTTCTTGTTGTGACTGTGGAAGCCCCTGTTGAAGAATCTTGGGCCAGAAGTCAATAAATACAGGAGCCACTCATCCTGGGAGTGTAGGAAGACACACATCCGGAAGGCGCTTTGCATAAAACTGGGGTGTCCCCTGAGCCTGACAGTGGATCATGCAGTTTGTGGAAGATGGTTCTGTGGGGGCCTGCTGGGCGCAGCGAGGTGGTTTTCTCTCTCAGGGTCCTGAGATTTCCCTGCTAGGTCAGTGTCCGTGGGTCATTTTTTAGAGGCAGGAGGGAAAATCAGAAGCCCTTTGATCTTTCCGGTAAAAAGTCTGGCTCAAAGTGTAGGACAGCCCAGGTGGCAGGTGTCTTGAACCACTGTGGAAGGCGGGGCCTGGGAGCGGAGCATCCAACGGAGTAGAACAGTAAGGTGGGGGTCTGGGAGATGAGGGCGGGATGACCTGTTACGGGTGGGATCTGGTCCCATGAAGGGTAATTCCTCGCTCAGGCTTATGCTCGTTCTCCACAGAGTGCATGCGTCCCTGTCACCTCCTGTCCTCCCAGCTTGGACCACAGGGCCGGTTTCTGTCCCCATGTCCCAGATGGGAACACGAAGGCCCAGCATTTTGGGCACTCTGGTTCAAGTGTCAGCTACCGAGGGACCCAGTCAGACCCTCAGGTCAGATCACCTGACTCTCAGCCCAGAGCTCTCCTAAATGCCCTGTACACTAGGGTCTCCCCCACCCAGGGCTGTCATGAAAAATAAACAAAACCCAGTCGAGCGGCCAGGGAGGGTCTCTTAGCAAAAGAACAGTGTGTTGGAAGAAGGGAAAGGGGAGAGGATGTCACCTGTTCTCAACTAGCTGGTTGGCAGAGGGGATCGTGGAGCGGTGCCCTTCCTGATGAACACGGTCGCCTTGGGGAACAGCGAGGGGTGACAGCTGAGTCCAGCTGGCTGAAATGAGGGTGAGCAGGAGAGCCTGTGCATATCAGAACAGGGACAACCTACAGAGGGAACCTGCCAGCTGCATGTGGCCCTTCTGCCTCCAGACATTTGTCTCAAGGGTGAGTCGGAGATGTGGTGCTAGCTGACCCGTTGCCAGACCAAAGCCATGGTGCAGCCTTGTGGCGGGACAGGGCTGCTGAGTCTGGGTGAGGGGTGAGGGAGGGGGGCAAGCCCGGGGACCCCCCTCCCTCCCCGGGGTGGGGTGGTGGGGGTGGGCGGGGAACCCTGGAAGCCCTTGGAAGTTCTCGTGGAGGTGCCGGCAGAACTCTGGGCTCACCTCCCACCCACACTTAAGGGGAGTATGTCTTTTCTCCTGAGTCACGTTTGACTTCTTTTTCGTGGCCTTTTTTTGATAGCAGAGGTTCCCCAATGTGAGGGTGCTCCTGTGTACTGTATAGGACGCTTTTGCCTTTTCCCAGATTTTTAAAGGATTATTATTGTCCATGAAATGTACACTATCTGTTTAAGACCCGCCCCCCCGCCCCGCGTTAACATCTGCTCGGAGTCCAGTGGTTCCGTGTCCTCCTATGGGGGGACGGGGGTCCTCATTCTAGGTGCAAGGGAGACAAAGGAGAAAGGGGAGCTGCCAATTCTTGCCAAATGTTCTGCTGAAGGCAAGTCCCCAAAGCTGCCTTAATTCTCAGCCGGCAGCCCCGCCCAGGGGGTGGGGGGTGCTTGGCTGTCTTGTGGTGTAGGACCCATTTCGCAGCCATGGTGATGTGCGACAGAAACATGCTCACCAAAGAGGTCATTTCTTAGTAGAGAAGCCCGCTGAGCTCATTTCACTTATTTCTTTTGGAAGCCAGGGGATGGGGAAGAACAGAGAAAAGCATGCGCCATTCAGCATTTCCAGTCGCAGGGACCTGGGTCTATGGCCGCCTCACCGGGCTCCTGGGGACAGGAGAGATTTTTCTCTCTGGGTTTCAGGGCTCTGTGTTTGCAAGCAAGGGTTGGATCCCATAATCAAAGGTCCCGTCCAGTTAAAAAATGTTCCTGTCTCCATGAGGATATTCTTGTGCTAGATGTACCGTGAGGGAAGCACACTGTTTCCTGTAGGACTTTCCAGAACCATCCAGCGACTTGTAACCTGTGGAGTAGAGTCATGTCTGATGTCTGGCCTCCAGAACTTGGATTTTTCTGGACATTCGGTAGTTCCTCCTTTTCTGGTATGTCTTCAACAGATGCCGGAAACGCTGGGTATTAAAAAAAAAAAAAATCCAACCCTTTTGTTTTGAGGATGTCAAGGGTGACGTGTCACACCCTTGTGAGCCCCGGGATCCACAGCTGTGCAGGCATTGGCGTCCTTACTGCCACCAAAGACACTGGTGAATGTGAAGTTGCTTTTGGGGTACCCGCCCTCATCCCTCTGCTTCTCTACTTCTGTGTAAATAAGGATTGTTCCAGTGGTGCCCTCTCTGTGTCATGGACTGTTCCAATGTCATGCAGGTTTCTCTGTCTGGTGTGGATTTATTTCCAAAGCTGTTCTCTTCATGGAAAAATAAGTGTGCAGAGTAATAAAGGATATTTCCTGTGCCACGTATCTGGTAGTTGGGTTCTTTCTCTCATGAAAGTAAATATGCTACAAATAATGTAAGGCAAAGGAGGGTGACTGCAATCAACCTCCAGCTGGTGAAGAAAAGCTTCTGGTCATAGTGGTCCACCTCTCACCCAAATAACTCTTTGTATAACCCATGGAACAGGAGAGTGGAAGGGGTGAAATCTGTAATCCCAGCTCTAAGAATGACACACTTTAAAAAAATTTTTGTTTGTTAATTTTTGACATTCAAGCTACTTACTAAAATAGCTACATTGGTTTTATTTCTTAAGACGTATTTTTATTTAAATAGAAAATGGATACCAAGTAACACGAAGTTAGGTATCTAGCTTTGCTTTTTCATTTCTGGGGCTGAAGTTCAAGGGAATCAGAATCTTCAGTTGGGAAAAAAAAAGAACCTTCAGTTGGGTTACATTCAGTGCACAATTAGTTAATTGTGTGTTAATGCATTTGTGCATTTTTCTGGGGAGAGGAGGATACATTAACACAAAGCCCTTGTGGCTAAGTACTAATGTTATTTCTTTTAATAATTATTGTTATTATTTTTATTGTTATTAGTTTTAATTTTTCATTATTTTTAAAGTGACATCAGTATAAACAAGGTATTGCTATCAGGGACTGGGTGGTGAACCCAAAGGCTGAATTGAAACCAATAATGGGAAGTCCAAGAAGAGAGCTTACAAGATTAGACCAGAACAGAGAATAGGCTAGAAGTGGTGAGCTTCCCATCACTGGTGATATGCAAGCAGTTAGCCCACAGTTAGTCTCTTGGGTAGGTTATGGAGGGGACTCAGTGCCCTACAGGGGTGGGGGAGAGAGGTTGCACAAGCTCTGAAGTCCTTCCCATGAAGCTCCTTTGCGGAGAGTCATGAGCCCAAACACTTGCAGCAGCCTCGGGAGAAGCAGATACACTCGTGCCAACGATCTTGAGGTGCGGAGTGATGTGGCCTGTCGAGCTGCCATTGGGCAGACATCCCGGGGAGGGGATTAGGATTCCAATCGTTCTGTTTGAAGTCCAGAATTGGAGTTAGGGTTTATTATAATGGATCAAAAGAAAGGCAGCCCCTTCCAGCCGTTTCCAGCCTTCCCTTTGTGTGTGCTGACATTTAATGAGTAAACCGCCCGGCAGGTGTAGAGGAGGGAGGCTGGGCCAGAAGCAGAAAGGGCAGCAATTCTGGGGACCATGGGGTGCCCCGCAACCCTGGCTGCCGCCCTGTGCCCTCAGCTGACAAATGTGGCAGGAGAAGCCCGCACAGGTGAGCCTTGCTTGAGGTGACCAGCAAGTTTTTCCCTGTTCCCGCACTGAATCACACCCCTGGCCTATTTGTGGAGAACTATAGCTTCCTTTCTGTCCCCTTCCACAGGCGCCGATAGGTGTGAGGCGCTCTCCTTGGGCCTCAATTTATTCATCTGTATAATGGGTCAGGGGTTGTGAAAACTATTTATGGATGGACTTCAAAAACTTCTAGATCCTTCTGAATTTTGGCTTTGATGAGTTTGTGTCTACTTCCGTGGGAGAGAGAATGCACATGTTCATCAGATTCTCAGATGTTTGAGACTCATGGAGATATACACCCACACACACACTCACACGCGCACACACACACACACACACACAGCCTTTGGGGGCCTCTCTCTGCAAGTGATACATGGTGTCGGTCTCTGTTCTCCAGCCCCAACGAAACGAGGATGACAACAGAGCTTATTTCTGAATGTCTGTCACCCCATTCATGCTGAGTTTCCATTGAATCCATCCCACATCCAACATGTCCTTGGTTTTCCCGACAGCGACCCCTCTAGGTAGGCGGCGATAACCACAGTGTGCCCACTGGACAGACGAGGAAGTTGAGGGCTGGGATTGACAGGTGACCCACTCAAGGACACCTAGTCGCTGAAGGACGAGTGCTGGGGCTGTGGGGAGGACTAAATGCTCACATCGTGTTCAGAGCAGTGCCTGTTCCGCCCGAGTTCGTTGTTACATGTTTAGAGCAGGTCAGCTCCGCGACGAATGTCCATCTCCTCCCCCTCCCCCTCCCCCTCCTCTGCCCATTTCAAAGGCAGCCCGGTCATTGCTGTGTTTTCCTGCAGCCGAAACAGTGTCTCTGTTCCTTTGTCCCCTCCTTCAGCTGGTGCCGCTGAGGTTTGAATTGGGGTCTGGGTAGCCACATCCCAGTCTCCCTGTGCCCCAGTGCACGTGACCACCTGGGCAGGGAGTTTAAGCTTCAGGAAATACCAGGGCCCATGTGCTTTGCCAGGCAACAGCCAGCCTTCTGCTGGACCGGCCTGCCCCACAAGCCCTCCGCTGTCAGCCCCCATTAGGCTGCGGTATGGGAGAGGCTCCCCCAGCTGGGCAGCGACTCAGGCAGGACTTGACCTCAGCTCCAGGCAGAGGAGGAGCAGACAGGGGTGTGGCAACTGGAGACTCCCGGATGATCTGGCCACTAAGTGGCTTAGCAGCTGGTGGCCGTGTCTGCCTCAGGCCTGGGAGGGGCTGAGCTGGGCCCGACCAGCAGGGCCAGAAGGCTCCAGGAAATCAAGGAAGACCATCTCTGTCTCCAGAGGAGGCCCAAGCCAAGTCCATTGCCTGGACATACCCAGGAGCCGTAAAAGGATTGTTGGTGAGCCGAGCAAATCTTCCTAGGAGGGACAGCTCCCACCCCCTACCCACCCACCCCCCCGTAGCTTCAGGCCCCGGTCCAGGGGAACAGTTGAGGATGGGCAGACTCAGAATCAGAAGAGGCAGGGCCTGAAGCAAGCCCAGCCCCTGGCCACAGGAAGTCGGATGCCGACCTGGAGGCCATGGTCAGCCCAATATCGCGGCCCCTACCTGCTGCCCACCTGACCTATTCCCAGGTCCCTGCTAAGTTTCTGTTCTTGCATGACAGGCCCCCAGACTCCCCTGACCCCCATCTCCAGCCACACGCAGTAATACCTTATCAGTAGAGAAGAGTAAGGGGGTGGGGCAGTATCTGAGGCCTTCCCACTTCCCAGGTAAGGACAGGCAAGGCAACTCTGACATGTCAAATAAGCCATAGAGTCAGATCAGGGAGCATGGGAGCCAAGATTAGAACTGTTGACTAGACTATTACGCTTAGAGAGGCCCCCACTGGAGGTTTGGAATGAGAAGGGAAACATAAGGGGTTCCTGGCTTTCTCAAAGAGAGAATGGGGACTTTTCAGTCTCAACAGCCATGGATTCCCAGGGGAACTGAGACCTTAGGAGCATAAGCATCTTGGACAAGGCCAGATGCACTGAGCTGACACTTAATGAGCCAATGCACTGGCTTACCCAGTGCCAGTTACTGTTCCAAGTGCTTTGCAAATTTCATTTCACTGAATTCTCCTGATGAGACCATGAGGCAGTGTTATTATCCCCCATGCACAAATGGAGGACACTGAGACACAGAGAGTTGAAATAATGTACCAGTTGGTCACACTGGGGTTTGAACCCAGGGAGTCTGTGTTCTTAAGCGCTCTGATCTGCCATCATCCCTGGTCCCTGGCCATGCAGGCATAACTCTGTCCAGCTGGTAGGATCGTGGGTCCTCAACTAGTTCCAACACACTCATCATCACAAACAATCTGTAATCCGTACACACATAGATAATTTACATATATGTGTTACATATGTTTGTATACAAACTAACATACTTAAATATGTATGCATTTAAATGCATACATATTTAAGTGCCTCCAGTGTGCTCAGAAGCAAATGACTTGCACTAGGACACCACCATGAGAGAGTTCACCTTGAAGAGAGGTTCCCTGTCTCCCAGAGAAGCTAGCTATACCCTAACCTCATGCTCTCTGTTTCTTTATGTCGGATACAGGTTCCCTTGGGCTCCCTATCCATCTCCTCTAAAGGTTAGGATAACAAGTGTAACAGGCATCTAACTATGGTCCCTGAACAAATGAGGTTTTCTCATTCTCTTATGTCAAGTAGGCAATGGGCCAGGGAGAGGTGTGCTCCTCAGCAGGAAGAAGACGAGAAGCATCTTTCGTCGCAGAGAAGAACTTCTCTGCGGGTCTCTGCCTGGACGTGCCCAGAAGCCTGCGGTAGCTCTGCAGACACTTAAGAAAGCCATCAAGGATTTGGACTGCTTCTAGTTTTCTATTCCACCATCCATAGCGTATGGTTCTCATGCTCCTGGAGAGAGAGAGAGAGAGAGAGAGAGAGAAAAGAAAGCTAATCCACCTGCATTTGCCTATCTTTCAGGCAGGAAGAAGGGAAACACAGAGAAAGGACAAAAGGCAGAGGCCAACTGCGTCCGCAACCCTTTACTCTGGAGAAGAGCGGGTCTCGCGGATCCCTGCCCGGATGTCAGTCTGTGTCTCACTGGCCAGACCCATGTATCAGGGCAACTTCTAGCTGTCAGGGGAATGGAATTTGTCGCTGGGTACATTGCGGCCCCGCACAAAATCAGGGTTCTTTTAGGAGGAGGGCAAGAAGGATATTAGGACGACCCTGATCACTGCCTCTGGCTCCTTCCCCCAGGATTCCACCGTCTGCTGAGAACGGCGGGGGCCCTTGTGGAAAGCACCCTGATCGGAGCAGCCATCGAGAAGGGCTTCTTCGTCCCATAGGCTGAGATCAGTTCCTATCCTGGGTGGGGACGGTGGGACTCAGGGCTCAGGTCTTGCAGGGTGAGGACAGGCAGACCTCGATTGGCATCCACAGAGACCCCTTGAAGCTGGCCGAGCGAGTGGGGATGTATATCTGCTGAGCTGAGCTGTTTCTGCCCGCTCCAGCTTCCCTCTCACTTTCTCTGACCTGAGGGCACCTTAGCAACGGAAGAAGCTGATTAACGCCGAATCTGGCCGTGGCCACCAGATGGCGCCAACGCACACTTCTGTTGCGGCACAGAGGCGGAGGAAGGGGGCGGGAGGAACCAGGGGTCTTTGTTCTCCTGACCCTCCTCAGAGCCTGTAGGAACCTCCTCAACACCTCCCCGAACCAGGGGAGTGAAAGGTCATTCTTGTCTGGATGAAAAGATCCATTTGGTTTGTTTTGTTATATGTTGGGTGGATGTATTTACTCATTAACTCGTTCATTCTTTGATGAGAACCATATCTAGTCCTAGTACATACCAGAAAGGAACTGGGGTGGACAAAGAAGGAGTAACTCTTGTCCCTGACGAACTCTTAGTCTAATGGAGGACGCAGATGGTATGTTGACAAGGAAACATATATTGAGCACTTACTGAATGCTTATTTGTAACCCACGGATGTCTCCCCAAGACCTTCAAAGTAAATCAAGACTCCTTCTTCATTTCATACCCCCTCTCTGCTCCAGTCATGCCATACTAGCTGCAGATGTGTCCCCAAGGACACCCCGTGCCCCTGGGCCTTGCCCCCTGGGCCTCATCCCTTGGCCTTTCCCCATCTCTCTGAAACCGGCTGACTCTTATCTGTCCCTCATGTCCCCCTAAAAGATAATAATAATAAAAAGCCTTTCCTAACCTACCCATCTCACCAAACTTGCCACAATTTGTTGAAATGATCTTTCAGGGGACCAGTGGCCTGGGGACAGAAGGCAGCCACCACTTCTATTTCTCTCTCCTGTGTCTAGATGAGTTTCTGGCACATGGCTGGTCCTCAGTAGATGGTTGCATTTACAGAGGGGAGTGAGACAAGGCCATCTCAGAACCTGGCAGAGAAATCATGCATGGAACCCCACCTGGGAGATCGGAGAGGGGTGCCCATGAGAGGCGGTGCCTGAGCTGAGTCAGGAAAATTCCAGGTCATGAGACTAGCAAAAGTGACAGCGTGGACGCATGGAAAACTCCAGAGATATGCAGTAGATCCATGTGGAAGGGCCGCTGCAAAAAGTAAAATACAGATGACGAGGACCCTCCCAAGCTGGAGAGGGAGATGGAACTTTTTCCAGAGGGCAATGAGGAGCCATTAAAAAGGTTTAAGTCTGTGGAGTAATGCGATCATACTTGGGTGTTACGTGTTGTATCTGGAGGTGATCGCTAGGTGACAAACCACCCACAAAATGTAAAACAATAGCCATGTATCTGGTTGATGAGTCTGTGGACCACCTGGGAAGTCCCGCCGACCTGGGCGGCCTCAGCTGAGCTTGATCCGGCTCACCCAAGTGTTGGCAACTGAGGGTCAGGCGGGCTGGTCCTCGTCGGCCTCGGCCAGCTTGCCTCCCCTCTGTGGGGTGTCTCATTCCCAGCAGACTGGCCTGGGCTCATTCCCATGGCAGTGATGGGGGTTCAGCACGTAGGCACAGCCTCTAAAAACACAACATCACTTCTGCCATATTTTAGTGGCAAAGCAAGTGAAGAGGCCAACCCAGACTCTTTAATGAGTAGAGCTTCAAAATCGGATGACAAGGCAGTCTCCAGCAAAGTGAACACGAGGGTGGCCATTCGGATGGATCACTCTGGCTCTGTGGCACGGAGGCTAAGGGGAAGGGAGGCCAATTGGGAATCGTTCACTGGTCCAGGTGGGAGGCAAAGGGCAGATCCTTTACAGAGAAGTGCTACATGAGCGGAGTTTCCTGAATGTTTCTGAGGTGCCCGGAACTGGATTAGTTCCTGTTGGAGGCTGGGGAGACCACCAGGGCCAGGAATCACTTCATCTTAGGGTTAAGTAGGAGGAAGACAAGGGAAGGGCCTACCCAAGCTGCCGCTGCATGGTTAGGAGTCTGGAGGCTGCAAGAGACCAATCTGAATGCAGAATGCTGACCCCTGGAAGGGTCAACTCTGTCACAGTCACCGCCCCAGGGAACATTGCTAGGGTCTCTTCCAGGGGTTGTGGTCCTGGATCCAGCCCTGAAGCAGGTGTGGCTATATGGACACTGCCCACTAGATGGCAGCAGAGAACAGCCAGTTAAATGGGTGCCTTTGGCAGGAAGTGGATGACTCAGGAGAATAGGATGTTTAAAGTGTTCCGTTAAGGAAGGAGGGATTGCTCCGTGGGCTCAAGTTCTAGAACCAGACTGCTAAGGTTTCTATCCCAGCTCTGTCGGCAGGGTGGACTTCATAGATGTGAGACCCAAAGCCCCAGGCTCATGATTGCTTTAACGCTCTGCTGTTGCCATCTTGAAATTCTTAATAATTTTTAAAGATAAGGGGCGCCTGGGTGGCTCAGTCATTAAGCGTCTGCCTTCAGCTCAGGTCCTGAGATCAAGCCCTATAGCAGGCTCCACGCTCAGCAGGAAGCCTGCTTCTCCTGCCACTCCCCCTGCTTGTGTTCTCTCTCTCTTTCTGTCAAATAAACAAATAAAATCTTTTAAAAAGTAATAATAAAGGCTTATTTTTATTTTACACAGAAAATTATGTACTTGGTCCTGTCTGCCACGTCCTTGTTGAGTTTTCTTGGTTGTTAACGTTCATGAGGTTGATAACAAGTGTTCACCTCAAAGTGTGGCTGTGAAGATGATATGAATAGGAAAAGTACTTTATTATGAAGACACATAGAAAATATTCGGTAACTTTTAGTTACTGTTCTTATAGGAGTCAAAGGTATAATCAACGGATCACTGAAGGCCGAAGAGCACTTTGACCTTGTAAAGTTCCATCTGACCACCATCTATCGGTCCGTCCATCTCATCACCTGCGAAGGCCTACATTTTTTGCCATCTCCAGGAACCTAGCAACGCTCCTTTCCTCCCTGCTTATGCATTCCACCATCCGTCCGTATTTAGTGCACACACTGTGCAGGGCCCCGGAGTCCCAGAGACCTATAGAAAGGGTCCCCGCCTTCAGGAACGCATAGACCAGGTCGGTGGTTCTCAATGCTGGCTACATACCAGCTAAACATAAGGAGTTCTTTTAAAAATCCTGATGCCCAGGCTACAGAAAAGACCCAGTCAAGTTGCTTGGAAGGAACGGCCTCAGGGAAGGGCCCAGCAGGCTGCTGTGTCCTTTGAAGAAAAGCTCTGGGCCTGAGGAAGAGTCCGTAAGGGCCACATCACAGTGCCCCAGGGGCGTGGAGCCACCTCCCCTCGCGGCCACCTCGAGTGCGCACACAGACGATGCCCCTTCCCTGCCTACAGGTAGCTCCTCATGGAGGGGAGGGACAGGGCACTCCGGCCGCCCGCATCCGGTAGTTGGAAGCTGTTGAGAACCAGAGGCAGAGTCCCCCTTGGCAGCTTCCAGGGCCAAGCCATCCCCACCAGAGGCGGCTTCCAGACAATGGCACCCACCAAGCCCAAGACACCAACACTGACTTGGTCTCCAAAAGAATTTATTCCCCAGATGGAAACCACAGTTCCCCCTCCCCAACCTCCACCATCCTCCACCAGAAAATCCCTAGCCTCCACAGTAAGATTGCTCTTTGGCTCATTAACACCATCTGTAGAATACCCCGGTCTGGGCTCCCTGGGCCCTAAGGCCAGGCAGACCCCCCATTCACAGCTCCACGTGTTCTGTGCGAGGTGGCGTTTCTGCCGCCCCCTTGGCCAGCTCAGTCCAGAAATCCACTGCCTCATCCTTCAGCTTCTGGGCTGGCTGAGTGGTGACTCCAATCTGTAGGTACCCTTCCTTCTGGTCGTAAGCTGGCCAAGAGGGCAGCCCCTTCCCGTTGGGGTTCCTGGGAACAGAATCAAGTGAGAATTACCCAAAGCTACCGTGGGGTCCCCCAACAACACTGCGAGATTTGCAAGACCTCTTGGTTTCATTTCTGCCAGGAGGCTCATTCACCCCCAGAGGCAGGGAGCTCACCAAATCCTAGGCAGCCTGTCCACTCTCAGAGAACTCTCATTGTCAGGGTCATAGGGCTGGGAGCTACCCGTCCCAGCCAACATGTCCGGCCCTCCCCCAGCCTTGCTCCATCTCTGTCACCCAGCTCACCCAGTCCGGGCGAAGTTGGCCCAGTATTTCATCATCATCTTGCTGAGCCCGATCTCCTCTTCTGAGGCACCACCTGTGCAGAGGAAGAAATAAAGGCCACGGTCAACAGCCCTGGACAGCTTGTGGGAAATTCAGAATCTGAGTCCTTACTCCAGGCCTACTGCATCAAAACCCACATTGCAAGAAGATGTGGGTAATTTGTGTGCAATTAAGCTTCGGGGATCCTGATAGAGGATGCAGGGGAGGGCTGTGGTCAGTCTGTCAGCTGGCCACCTTTGTCAACGATGCCTATATATCCTGTCCCCCCAGCTGTCGCGGGCCCAGCACCACACCCACGGGGGCCTCCACAGCAACCCCACCTCAGTACTGTGCTCCCTGGGGTCTTTGCTCGGTCTCCTTCACCCACCCACACTTGCACAAAATCTGAAAAATAACCCAAGTAGTTAACGCCCGGAGGCGCTGGCGTATCACAAACAGCCCTGAGGCGGGTCGCATGTATGTCATCTGTCACTGCTAGTTAGGACACTGAGAATATTGGCAAGAGGTCGTCTCTAAAATATTGTATTATTAAATATATTAAGTTTAGAGACATGAGTTTTAGGTAGATACACAGTTGAATGGACAGACACACAGACGTACATTAGCCCTGATTCAAGGTCACCAGCCATTCTGACCTTGTTCTCACTCACATTCTGATATGCTCTGGTGAGTGGGCAGTGAGTGGTGGCATTCTGGCCCTGCAGGTGACCCACCAGGTGTCTTACAGACAGCCAGGTCCCAATTCTCAGAGATGCTACCAATGGGGACACATGGCTACACCTTCTCCATCATGTGTGTGGGAGTCAGAGAAAGGCTGGGAATCTTTGGAGCTCAGCCCTACTCTGGTGTATTTGGGTAAGAACTAGAGAGAAAGGGGAACCTGCCCAAGGCCACCCCAAACTGAGGCTCAAACCCGGATGTCCTAACTACAAGTCTGTAGTCACCAAAGGACCATCACCTTTCAAAAATGGGGCCCCGAAGACAGAGAAGAGCTCATCCCCGTGGTCCCCTACCACCGTCTTGGGTTTCATGTCTGATGAGAAGCTTGGACGATACTGGAACTCATACATGTAGGTGGGGGCTCCGGCATCTGGGGAGAGATGGAGTCACGCACAGGTCATTTTACCAGACGCCCACCTGCGTGGTGCCGAGGTCTCCAGGGGCCCTGAACGCTCAGGGACCAGGAGGGCCACCCGGGTATGGGGTACAAACACCAGCAACATTAATAGCAATTGCCCAGTGTCAGGGCTGGCTGTGCGCTGGACCCAGTGTGAACCTGAAGAAAACCCCTGGAGCTTTGGGAAAGGTCCGTATTCGCTTGAAGACACACCGTCGGTGGAGGCGACAGTGGTTTTGAGCCAGGTATTGAGGGACTCAGTGACCTCAGGTCGAATGAGCGGCTGTTGGACCCGGGGGCGTAGACTCATTCAGAAGGACCATCACTGCAGGGGCCTGGGGTCAATCCGTACAGATGCTGCCGTCTACACACGACATCTGTGCTCGTCCCGCTGACTCCGCCGCATTCCACTGCCAACAGCCCGGGTCTGATTCCTTCGCGGGCCCTCTGCGGCCCAACAGGGGCCTTCTATCCTGCCCAGTTTGGACAGTTTGCAGTTGATTTCCTCACCTAAGTTCTAGGGAGGAGTGACACGAATCTGAGGTTGCGTTTAAGTATCTGACAGCTCCGACATTTAAGTAGGAACACGGGGAAAGGGCACAATCTGTCTCTTGCATCTCAAGAATCCAAAACCCCAGCATTTTCTATTTCTCCATCATCTATCTTGCTTCCTGACAGCAGAGAAGGGGGTGGTAGCAGAGAGAAGGGGGTCTCTAAGGGAGGACAGAGGTGGCTGCTCTTGCTTTCCCGGTCCCCGCTCTCGGAATCCTCTCTCTGAGCCCCCAGAGAGGGTCAGCTTTCCTGAAGACGGCTTCACCCAGAGTCGTTTCACCCACTCCTTCAGGGCTGGGTTGGGAGCCGCCACCCTAGGAGCTCAGCGCTGCACAAGGACCCTAACACCCACAACGGACTGACTCTGATGGAGGAATGGCCGGGCCCCTGGTGGAGCTTTTCCCTCCTTGCGTACAAGAACAAACTTCGGAAATGCAGAAACAACGGATGAACAAAAAGATCACTTACGATGCCACCACTCGAAGACACACATGTTCATATTCTAGCATATATCCCTTCTATGAATATAAAAATGGGGTGATGTTGTAGATGTCACTATGAAATAGACGATAATCATTTCTCCATATCATTAAATATTTGTCCAAAAATGACTTAACCATATACGCCATCCCCACATGAGGACGTAGAATAATTAATTGAGTTACCTCTCTCACCCCCGTCAATGAGCCCTTGGTTTAGCAAGAGGTCCTGTCTGGAAGAAGCAACCATCAATGGGTCTGAAATCTGCCTGCTAGCAGCTGCTTCAAGGTCAAGCAGAACTCACCGAGAGAAGGGGCTGTCACTTTGCCCCTTAAGACCTTTTGCGAAGGAGAGAACTTCTTTGGGCAGTGCATTACACAAAAGATAATTCTCCTTCTCCCCTCTCCTTTTTTTTAGCTTTCTGCCTAAAACCATGGAGATGTATAAAATTCCTACAAGCACAAGTGTCCAAAGGAAAGTAGGGGCACAGGTTAGGATAACAGGAAAATAGGAGAGGCAGAGAGGACAGAGTTAGTTATCTAAGTACACCATTGCAAACATGGGGATGGTCTTTCTTTCTTTTTCTTTTTTTTTTTTTTTTTGGCAAGGAAAAGCTTGTGACATTGGCAGCATTATCTTACTTTTAAATCCGAGTTTCCTAAGTAAGAGAATTAAGAAATCCTACTCATACAGTGGAAAGAAATTTCACAACATGTATCAAGAATTTTAAAATGCTCTTAGGGCCCTGCCTGGGAATTTCACTTCTAGCAACCAATCCTCAGAAAACTTTGAGAGACTTGACTGAAGATTTATGCACATAAGGCCAAGCATGAAGACTTTTCACAGATCTTGAACAAAGGCTTAAAATATAGCGTTTATGAACACTATTGATATATTGAACACGTGATTATTGAACACATGATATAACATTAATTTCTCAGTTATATGTTAGACATGGAAAGATTATTCAAAAAATATATCAAAAATTTAGAGCAGATGTTTCTTGGTGGAGGAATTCAGAGTAGTATCAAATTCCCTCTTCATGTGTTTCCACATAATATCCCAGTGCAGGATATTAACTTTATATTCAGGGAAGTTCTTTCAAAAAGAGAGTGGGACAAATACAGAATGAAGACTATCATCGGTAAAATCTGTGCAGTCCTGGGAAAAGACTCTGAATTCAAAGTCACATGATACTAGATTCTGATTAAAAAAACACAAGTCCAAGTATGGCTGGGACCAGCAGACAAAGCAGAGTAAGATATCACGAATCAGACATGTATCCAGAGGCAAGACCAAGTTTATGAAAGAGCAAATTTGACCCCCAGTGGCCCCTGGCTGACGAGTTTCGTCGGGACCCTTGGGAGGAGGAAAGAGCGCCTGTACTCACTATACTGAGGGCTTGGGAACAGAACAGGTCAGCTCAGCTGCTTTTTCTCATGCCTAGAAAGTCCTGAACTTTAAAACCCTCCCAGCACGGTTACAGAAGAGACGTCTGTACCAAGAACCATTTCCTGGCCTGCAGACCAGGTGAAGGAGGGGTCCTGTGAGGACCTCAGACAGACGCTCAGAAGGGGTGCACCCTCTCTAAATGAGCTTATCCATCCTTGACCTCATACTCCACCTGCACAGCCTGGGATCAATGTTGGACGGGCCTGTGGTAGACCCACCATACACCAGGATGGACAGAAGCCATCAGTAGAATGGACACTCTCTAGAACACCTGCCTCCACACCTCCCATTGCTCGCTTCTTTTGTTTTTTTGTTTTTTTGTTTTGGTTTTGGGTTTTTTTGGTCTTGGACCAGCCTGATTTTATGCTTGGCTTCAGTCTACCCCCAGCTCCACTAGCTAACAAACTGGTTTGCCCCAGCTCTGATCTTGGAAACCTTCCAAGACATATCTTCTAAGCCTTGCTCTCTGGCCTCACAGACCACAGTAACATTGGGGGAGGAGCCCCTGTGATAGATGCTGCTGGTCCCTCATCGCCTCCCCCAGCTTCTGGGTGCACCGGCCGGACTTCCACCTCTGGCATCCGGAGCTCTTTGTCTGAAGGCTTTGGCTACCAAGTGACCATTCTGCCCATGTGTGTGGCAAGTCAGAGCTCCTAGAAATTAACAGCCCCTTGGGAACAGGCTTCAACCCATGACTCCCAGGAGTGGGAGGCTAAATACTGAAGCTCCCTTGCCAGTCGCACAGAATCACCCTGAGACATGACCGGGGACATGATATGACCGGCTCCAGGTGTCAACGGTGCCCACCCGCTTCCTATGCAGCTCCAGTGGCTTCCTTCTCCTTTCTGTGCCACTTCTCCACTGCTCTGCTGGTGTGTTCTGGGATCCCGTCTCTAACAAGCTATTCGCATTCAAGTCCTCCTCTCAGAGTTGCCTTCTGGCGGACCCAAAGTGAGATGGTGTCCCTATCCCAGGCCATATGGGATCGGTCCTGGAAGCCTGACCCTTGGTGGCTTCCACGTCTCTGTCTATGCTGAGAAGTGGGCAGGACAAACAGAGAAGCCAGTGGGGTGGTGTCTCTCTCCTGTCCAACCTCTAGGACTTACCTCTGTGATGACGGGCCACAGTCACAGATGGGACACCAAATACCAAATCTGCTAACATGTCCAAGAACAGGTCCTTCTTTTGGGCAGGGTCATCCGTCCCCCCTAAATACTTCTCAGTGGCCAGTGGAGTCAGCTCCTCAGGGACCCCCTGAAATGGAGCAGAAGTAAAAGCGACCCTCTGCCCCTCTTCCCCCCTGGGAATGATGCGGCTTCTAGAGCCTGGGGTGGCTTGTGAGAATGGTGACTCTCTCCAGCCCTATGCAACCACCCCCGCTGTGTGCTGAGGGGGGAAGGGCAGAAAAGCGGGGCCAGAACCCTCCATCTCTGGGCTTCACCCTGCCATTTAGGTGCTCAGCAATTTGGGGCCAGTGTCTGTCCCTCTTAGGATTTCAGCCAGTTCCTGTGGTTCCCTGGCCTCTTACAGCGATGGGGTGGGACCTCCACAAGAGTGATGCAGCCGTCTTCTGGTCCAGCTTTCCCTCGGAGAGTGGGTAACCCATCATCTGTTAGAACAACAGTGACACACTTGTGACGCATCAACAACTAGCAGAAGGCACCAACCCTAGCAACCAACCAGACCCATGCAGGCTGAAGGTCACTTTGTCATGACTTAGACAAGCATGGGTCCTTGATGCATTGGGCAAAATCAATGAAACAAACGGGCTTATTTTAACCAGAAACTCAAGCTGTGCAAAAGGATACAGTCAATGTAGAGAGAAGCTGTCCCAGGCCTTTGCAGTGTGTGCGTGTGTGCGTGTGCGTGTGTGTGTATCAGGCAAGAATCCCCACCCTGGACATGGCGACACTGAGGAAAGGTTTAAGCCTGGCTAGTGTTGAAGCAGCGGGCAAAGGACACAGACCTGACAGATACTCCCGCCTGTCTCAGATGGTCCAGGAAGGCCCAGGTCCTGCCATTATACCTTTGGTCTGTCAGTGACCTCTGCAATTCCATGAAGTGAGAACGGCAGGACTGTGACAAAACACCCCACCCAAGCCTCCACATTAAGGGACTTGACCAAACGATAGCTTGGCTGCCAGAAGCATAAGGCCTTGTCCCTAGGATGGATGGGGAGGATGTCCCAGTGCCCTTTAAAATGCTTGCCTGAGAAAGCGCCTGGGACCAGGGGAATTTACTGTTTGTTCCGGCCAAATCCTGGCAATAGCTTGATAGGTCTCCAAGCTCCCTACCTTAGACAGCATGCAATCCCTAATCCTTCTCCCCCTCTGAGATGTAATCTACCACTCAAACCATTTCCTCCAGGACCTGAGAGCCACTCCTTGAAAGCAGACATTCAGCCAGGAAGCCTCCTTCCTCTCCTGGGTTCTGTGGGAGCGGTGAGGCCTGACTCCGGGGTTGCTGTGCCACACCCTGTCCCACCACCCCCTGTCACAGAGACAGAAATGTGTCTCCCGGCGATCATGCCTGCAGGCCCTCCTGGCACCTACATGTCAGGGTTCTTAGATCGGAAGACAATAGAGAGTGTGGGGACAGGGGTCCCCAGGTGACACTTGGGCCATCTTAGAGAAGCTCCCCTTGGAAATGTCGACTCATGTGAAGGGGACAGCTGCTCTGGATTCAGGGGGAGCTCTGGAGAAGGAGGAGCCCTGCAAGCAGAGATGAGGGGGTGATGCAATGGGTGCGGGAGGAGAATGGAGGGGACCCCACATTCTCACCATTGGAATAAGCCAGCCAAACTCATGCTTGTTGATTCCGATGATGTAGGGGACAGAGATGACTTTCTTTTCAGCCAGAATCTCTTCAGGCATCTTTGGCAGCAGCACGCCATCAACGACCGTGGGCAGGAAGGGATGGCTCTGGGGAGGATGGCATCATGGTATCTGGGCTTCCAGACATGGAACTCTAGGGGCCACACCCATGTCCCCTTCCCCACAGTCTGAGCTGGAAGCCAACACCCCAGACCTGCATGGCCACAGGTGGTGGCCACAGAACTCTAGCTCCCGAACAAAGGGGACCAAGTGTATGTGACCCCAGAGGACAGAACGTTGACTCAGGAACTAGTAGTGGTAAGGTGATGGGGGCAAAACTCACTCAAATTGAAATACACAGGGGAGTCTGGGTGGCTCAGTCCACTGGGCATTGGACTCCTGATTTCAGCTCAGGTCATGATCTCAGGGTGGTGAGATCAAGCCCCGCATTGGGCTCTGCACTGGGCATGGAGCTTGCTTAAGAGTCTCTCTCTCTCCCTCTCCTTCTGCCCCTCCCCACCACCTCCTTCCTTGTGTGCTCCCTCTCTTAAAAAAAAAAAAAAAGTATACATATATACATATTTTCATATATATATATATATTTTTTAAAGATTTTGTTTATTTATTTGACAGAAAGAGCACACAAGCAGGGGGAGCAGCAGAGGGAGAGAGAGAAGCAGACTCCCCACGGAGCAGGGAGCCTGATGCGGGGCTCAATCCCAGGACCCTGGATCATGACTCAAGCCAAAGGCAGACACTTAACTGACTGAGCTACCCAGGTGCCCCTATTTCCATATATGTATGTACATATAAGTATACATTAAGTTAAATAGAAATGTATTAAATTTTTAAATATATAAAATATATAATTATATGTATATATTTTGTATTGAAATTTATAAACATATACATTTTATATGATTTTAATATAAAACATAGGGGCGCCTGGGTGGCTCAGTGGGTTAAAGCCGCTGCCTTCGGCTCGGGTCATGATCCCAGGATCCTGGGATCGAGCCCCGCATCGGGCTCTTTGCTCAGCAGGGAGCCTGCTTCCCTTCCTCTCTCTCTCTGCCTGCCTCTCTGCCTACTTGTGATCTCTGTCTGTCAAATAAATAAATAAAATCTTTTAAAAAAACCATAAAATATATATATGTACATATTTCTATATCTCAATTTGAAGTACATGTTTGCCTATATGATCTCTGTATCTACAGTCAGCTCTGGTGTCCATGCTAGTTCATTTCTATAAAAGCCGCCGTGAACTCTGAATTAGCAGGTGCTGAGCCACGGCTCCTGGGGGACATACAATGTCAGGTTCCTGCAAGCATCTGGTCATGTTTTTGTCAATCCTGTTTTATGCGTGTTTAAAGACACCTGATGTAACATGCATTGCTCACAAACAATGAATTCTGTGCAGTGTTTATTCATAAGACACCAGCTGAGAAAGGCTCACCATTTTCCTGGGCCCTGGGTAACGTGACCAGAGCTTCCTTGACCTTCAGCCTCGAGACCGTGTTATCCGTGATCCGCTGTCATCTCACAAACCCCAAGTGTAGCTGATCTCCCGCAGCTTCCTCACACACTAGGTGTTACTCTAGCCCTTGCCCAAGCAGCCTCAGACTGGCAAGGAAGCAAGTTGCTTCCTTTTCCTGCATGGCGGCCTCACCGATCCATCACCACTGAGCTCACGGCCCACGGCCCTGTGAGCCACCCTGAATAAGGCTGATCTAACACATGACTTTTCTCCATGAGACGCACCACAGCCTTGGTGCAGGGAATAGCACCTCAGTGCTGTGCCCATGGGCCATCTTCAACAGTGAAACCATCAAGAGAAAGCGTAAAAGTGTGGAAAATGGGGCCCTACGTAGACCGTGAAAAGGACACGAGTTAATAGTGTGAGATGGGAGACAACAGAGGGTGGCCGTGTTTGATCTCGATCAAGAGCCTACGCATAGTCACTCAAGCTTTTTGTCACTCCCTGCATGTCCATGAAATGGACACATGCACAAAAACGCCACATGCATTGATTTTGGGGTTACACATACATTTAAGAGAGCCGATGAACTCACCAGTACGGAATTCACCATCAATAAGGATCGACTCTATTGAGGGGTCTCTATTTAAACAGAAGCTGCTACTGGGCACACCTGGGTGGCTCAGCGGGGTTAAGCATCTGACTCTCGATTTCGGCTCAAGCCAATTAGGTCCTGGGATTGAGCCCCAGTGTCAGGCTCCACAGTCAGCATGGAATCCGCTTGTCCTTCTCCCTCTGCTCCTCTCCCATCCTTGCTCTCTCTCTTTCTATCTCTAAGATAAATAAATAAGTAAATAAAATCTTTAAACATAACCTGCTACTGATTAACAACAGTTCGCATCGAGGAGGTAGTGAGTTCCCCATCACTCATGAATAAAAGCATCAGGGATAGGCTCGCCTTACACTGAAAAAGTCCTCATTTTTGGTGTTACCTTTGATGAAAATTACTCACATGGGGCCAGAGTCAGTGGCACCTGACTCCCGTGACAGCGTCTGGGACACGGGCTCTGGGTGTGGTTACACTGCATTCTGGGCCACGCGTGTAGTTATTAAGAGCGTGGGTTCGGGAGCCGCACTGTCTGGACTCGAATCCTGGCTCTGCCACCAACTAGTTGGTAACTTGGGACACTTATTTCGCCTGTTCGTGCTTCAGTTTCATTATCTGTAAGGTGGGTTGTTGTGGGGATGAAGAGCCTGGACCCTCAGAGAATGCTCAGCCCAGTACCTGGGCCCTGGAGGTCGCCCCGTGCACATCAGATAGGACCCGTGGGCAGTGCTGCCCAGCCCTCACGAGCCATGTTTCCAGCTCCACACACCATGTGCCTTATTTCCCACTACCAGATGGCAGGTAGAACCCTATGATACCCAGGCTTTGAGCCCCTGTGGCTCCAGGGACCTGCGTCTGCTCTGCAAGGGCCAATGAATGACAGGCCATTTCTGGTGGCCACAGGAAAAGCTCTATCAAGTGAATCTGACTCGGACGGACAGGGGCCCGAAGCCTCCTCTGGTCTAGGCATGGCCTAGGGGGATCAGGCAGTGCAGGACATTTTCTGCACGATCCCCGGCACACAGCAGCCACGCAGCTGGGCTCTGAAGGAATGACTCCATGGGGGCGAGGGCACTGGTCTTGTAAGGAAGACCAGCCTTTCGAGGAGATGACGTGCCCTGACCTATGCTTACAAGGGTCAGTCTGGCAGCATCATGGGGCAAGGATGGGGAGGAGAAGAGAGTCCAACTGCAGAAGTGAGACCACGGGCCCCAAGCTGACCCAGTGGGGCTGACTGGTACTCATGAGACGCAGAGCAACACCACAGCTGCCTTCCACAGTGCTCGCGAGGGGTTGCCCTGGGTGGGGGGGGGGGGGGCCTCAGGCACCACCAGGCTGAAATCAAAACCCCGGGGGCCATGCTCTATCCTCTCCTTTCTCTTCCACCCCTCATACTGTCCATTAGCAAACTCCCTCAGCCATGACTTCAAAATTACCCAGATTCTGGCCCCGTCTCACCATCCCCACTGCTATGTGCCCAGCATAGGCTGCCACGGCCCATCTGCCGCAGCTCAGGGGCCTCACAACTGGTCTCCCTGGAGCTACCCTACGCTTCCCTACCTTCGATCTCGAGCAGCAATCAAAAGCCCTTTTGTAAACCCACGGTCAACTTCCTCCTCTGTTCAAAACCCTCCCAAGACTCCCCATCTCACTTGAAATCAAACTCTGAGTCCTTTAAAGAGACCACCCATACCTCTCTTTCCTTTTCATTCCCAGGCCTGTTCCCTCCCCCAACTCCTTCCACTCCAGCCACAATGACCTCCTGCCACAGGACTTTTGCAACTGCTGCTCCCTCTACCTGGAACACTCTTCCTCCAGTTTTCCTGACAGCTGCCTTCCTCCCCACCTCCAGAACTTGGTCCCAGTGTCACCATCTTGTTGAGCTATTTCCTGATCCCACTATGCAAATCCAAACCACCGCAAACCCTATCCCCATTCCTTTCTCTTTCTCCCCAGCGAGGACCATCACCAAACACATGACGTATCTAGTTTGTTACTGTATCCTCCTTTCACTCCAAGAGGGCAGGGCATTTTCTTTGTTTTGCCTATTTTATTGCTATTTCCCCAGCTTCTGAATCAGGTCCCCACACAGTCGGTGCTAATGAAATCTTTGCTGAATGAATCTCAGTGAATTGTCACGACGCCCTTTAAGGTAGGTGCCAGTATCCCCAGGACAGAGCAGAGAGCACAGAACTGTGAGGTGTGGCAGAGATAACGTCTCAGAATCTGCCAAGGTGCTGGAAGGCACGAGGGGAGGAGGAAGGAGACAGGGAGGCTCCTGGGGTTCCGGGTGTGGCTGGGGGGGTGGTGTCCTCAGGACTGAGATCCTCAGCCCTTTCCAGAGGGCCCTCCAAATCATGTAGCTTGCACAGCTCGTCAACCCTGCAGTCTCCTGGGAAAGTCCTAGGCTCCTCAGGGAAGGTTCCTGAAGAAACACCTCATCAGCTATCACCACCACCCCAGAGTGGAAGTTTCTTGTCCAGTCCTTTCCTGAGGGACTTTTTTGGGAGTGGGAAATGTAAACAAGAAGTAGGGGGTAGGCTGGACCCAAGGGACACAGAGTTGATAACTGGAAGCCCTGGGCTGGGAGTCAAGAGAACCCATTCCAGTCTCACATCTGGTCGCCCTGGCTGGGTTATCCCGGCAAGCAGCCGGCCCTCTCTGGGCCTCAGTATAGTAAACACAAGGAGTCACCATGAGCCCCAACAGAAGATTTTTTTCATTCATATTTAACTGGAGCTTAAACATGTCAAGACTTAAAACCTGTAATCAAGAAACCCAATGTCCTTACCTCTCTGGGGTCTCCAAACATATCAAGGGTGAAAAATTTCTGTGAAGACAAAGGGAGAAGGGTATATGTGAGAAGGTTTCCAGGGACAAAAGCCAGTCTTTGTGAGCAGATGCCAAAGGTGTCAGGTTCTCCCTCTTGGTGCCACCCTGGCAGGGCCAAGAAGAAGTGGGCAGGATACTGGCTCCCCTAGGCAAGGGCACAGGTGGAGGTGTGGGATGGGGGTGGGGGTGCTGGAGAAGCCGTCTGTCTGCTGTTCCTGCCCGTGCTGCCCTCCATCCGCTTCCCCTTCTTGTCTCCCTGGGCGACACTAGTCATCCTTTGGGGCACCTCGCTTTCCCCCAGTCTCACTCACAAATCCAGGCATCTATATGTGACCTGTGGTGCCCCATCTCCCTGACCACAGGGATTTAGTTCAGGTATTGGCATACATCCACATGAATCCAATAGACTTTACCCCAAAATTTTTGCTGGAATTATTGTGGAACAGTGTCTGAATAGATAGGAGGTAAGTCTAGATGCTGTCACTGATTTTACCCTCCCTAGAGAACAAATTTGCCTAAGAGCGAAGCCAACACTGAGAGTTAAAAAAAAAAAAAAAGCCGAGGGATGGAGCAGATACATTCTTAATAATATCATATGTGCACCTGGATCCAGCCGTACCTAAAACCATGTTCTCCTGAACCACAGTTTTGTTTTCAGTTAGTTACCTAAAGATTTTGTTACATTTCTTTTTCCACTCAAGGTACTTTGAGATGAGTTTCCTCATCCTGCGTCAGTAAGTCCTGACTTATACAAGATCAATGAAACTCACCCAATCCCATGGTTCTGTTATACATCGGCTGAAGAGTGCACTGATTGTAACATTGCACTATAACTACTAGGTCTGGCCAGTATGCATCCAGGGACCAGTCAGGCACTCCTTGTTATGGGTTATGGCCCTAAGTCCTCTGGCTTTCCTCAATATCACCAACTCTTCTAAGCTGGTCCTCTTAAGCCAATGGAGAATTGCTGAAATAAACCTGCCTCTTTCCAGGAATCAGACGTGGTTGTGTTTTCATTCTTTGTATGCACTGCTCACCTTATTTGAGCCCGAGAAAACAAGATCCAAGCCCACGTCCACATTGGAATCCAACCAGGAAACAGAGCAGAGGCTAATGCCAGAGGCCTGGCCCCAGGGTCCAGGAGTGTCTCCAGGAGCTGAGGGCCCCGACAGAGTGTCCAGGGGCTCAGGATATGTCTGAACTCATAGTCACACCCTTCCCCCACAGAAGGAAAAATTCCCATTAGGCCTTCCTGCTGTATTCTCTGGGTATCCTTGTGATGACACACTGTCATAGCCATCCATCAGTCCTCAAATGTCGCCTCCTCTAGGAAGCATCCCTGCTGACTGTTATGGGAATTTCCTCTCTCTATACTCCCACCATCCTTAGTCCACGAAGTCTGTGAGTGCATTCCTCCTTGAATAGTTCCTTGGCCACAGAAATTATATCTGATTAATGTCAGGATGGATGGAGGGATGGATGGAGGGAGGGAGGGATGGATAGATGGATGGATGGATGGATGGATGGATGGATGGATGGATGGATGGATGGTTGCATGGATGGATGGATGGATGGAAGGATGGAGGGATGGATGGATGGATGGATGGATGGATGGAAGGAAGGATGAGGGATGGGTGGATGGATGGATGGCTAGATGATGGATGGAGTTGGTCAATACACAGAGTGTGGATGAACTGGAGAGACTGGTAGATAGATGAATAATAACTAGCTGACGGGGTGATGGATGGATTATTGACTCTGGACAGTTGAATGATGGGGTGAAGATATATGGTGCTTGGATGACACCCAGATGATGGAAATGAATGGAAGTTATGGCCGAATAAAAGTTATTGATGGATGGATATTAAACTGATTAAAGAATACTGATAAACTGGATAGACTGGCGGATGAACAGATGGATAATAAGATGATGAGTGGATTGATGGCTGACTGGCTGGATGGGTGGGTGCATGTATAGTTATTCTAGAACCACGACTGAGGCAGTCTCAGAAAAAGTTAGATAAATGGACCACCACTGGGTTATCACTGAGGTAGTTTCTAAATTAAGCAAGATATATTATGACAATCTTCCTTAGAATCTTTGTTCTTAATATCCCATCCTCAAAATACAGAATAGTAGGTACCTCTGGGACTATGTAATGCTTAATTTCTTTAACATACATTTGGAAACAAGAACGGGAAAATTTTGGTTGAGGTGAGAGATTATTATACTATTTGTTCATTGTGTTGTTTCACAACTTCACAAATGTTTGCGATACTTCATATTAAAAAAGAAATTCCTATTCAGATCCAGAGGCTGACACTGTTCCCTAGGGGCCAGAAACACTGTCCCAGAGAGTTTTCTAGGGCAGGGGCAAAGGGACAGCCAAAATAATGGAGCCTGGGCCCAAGTGCACAGGGCGGGGGGCTTGTGTGGTCACGAGAGTGGATATGCCTACCAACTTCAGCGACGTCTCCAAGAGCTCATCTTCCGTCTTCTGGCGCAAGCAGTGAACAAGGACAGCCGAGGTGGTGGCTTTACACCCAGCAAAGACAGCAATTTGCTGTAGAGATCACAAGCAAGAGCAGAACTCAAGAGCCACGTCCCTTCCCTCCAATCAATAAAGAGGAATTCTACCCCAACCTTCACTTCTAAGGGCAGCAGAGGGGAGCAGAACATACTCTAGACCAGCAGGTGGGAGTCCTACGTGCCAAATTAAACAAGGTCTGTCTCTGTGACTGTATCTCTGTCAAATGGGCAAAATGATCTCAGAGCTGAGAGTTGAAAGGGAGGGAGAGCGGGGTGGGGTTTAAGAGCACGGAATCCAGAACACACTGCCTGTTTGCACATTTCCTTTCTGGAAGCCTTCCACGATAACCTCATGCTCACATTAAGATTAAGTGCTCCTTTTGGATTCCCTTACGATATCAGATATCTCTGCTTTATTGCTCTTGTCACTTGAGATTTTATAATCTGTGTGATTATGAAATCATTAATTTGTCTCCTCCAATGGAATGGAAACTTCATGAGGCTCCTAGATGTCTGGCTTTATCAAAATTACGTGATGAATGAATGAAATGAATGAATTCCCGGAACCAACCCCAGCCATGAGGCACTTAAGTGGGGGGCCACTGCAGGCCCACATACTGTAAGTGGGTTGACCAGAACTCAGACCCCGAGAGAGACCAGACACGGTGACAGCCCACTGCCCACTGTGTGGCCTGGTGCCCCCCCGCCCTCTGCCCTGCACCCGGTGCACTTTGGGTAGAATGCTCAGGGGACAGTGCACTGCACTGGCAGTCCAGAGTCTCGTGTTCAAGTCCCAGCTCTGGTAAAACTGGGAGACTGGCTGAGGGTCTCCTTCCCCTTCCACTCAACTGCTGTGACTTCCATGATTTCTTGAGGATGCCTGCCGGATCCCATGGCAAGAAAGGCCCCTAAAGATTCCAGGACAGCAGAGCCAAGGGTGTGGCAGTGGTCCTGCGTGAGACCTACCTGAGCTGTTTCCTTCATGTCTTTCCTAACCAGGGTAGCCGTGAGGGCCACGCCGCTCTCCGAGATGGCCCGGTGGAAAAGGTTCTTGGCCAGGGGAGACAGCACCTGGCAGGACAGTGGACAGGAAGAGAGTTTATGCTCATGGGGAGGGGTTTCAAGAATCACCTCATCCTTAACTCTGGCCTGGACCGTCCCCCTGGAGACCCAGGCACCCAGGGAATGTGGCAGGTCCTCACCAGGGCCTCGCCCTATTCCCAGGCTGACGCTGGGGCCCGGCTCCTCCAAGAGAAGCTGAGCTGGAGGGCACCAGCAGCACAGAGCGAGGGAAGCACGGGAAGCGTGGCGCGTGTGCCGACTGTGACAATCAGAGGTCTCGAGACAGGGCGGCAACTGCCAGCCGCACTTTAAAGACACAGTTCTGATTCCCCATCTCTACTACTCAGGATTTATCCTAAGAAGAGCGATCATGGAGATGCACGATGATTTCCAAGAATGCTCATAATGTTTATAATATAATTGGAAATAACCGAAGGTTCCAATATTATGAGATTGAGGAAATGAAGGATTCTCATTTTACTGTGGAACACCATACAGATCTCTACCACGAATACCACGGAATCTACAACAAAATGATAGTAATAGAAGAGTAATGTTTAGGGAAATGTTTCTGTTATAGGATATGCTAAGAAAGGTTTTTAAAAAAATCTTAAGACAGGTGGGGTGCCTGGGGGGGCTCAGTCATTAAAGTATCTGCCTTTGGCTCAGGTCATGATCCCAGAGTCCTGGGATCAAGTCCTATATCGGGCTCCCCACTCAGCGCGGAGTCTGCTTCTCCCTCTGCTCCTCACCCTGCTGTCAAGCTCTCTCTGACTCTCTCCCTCTCTCAAATAAATAAAATCCTTTTTAAAAAATCTCAAGACAGGTAGACAGATGACAGATGGATAAATAGACAGAAGTGAGTCATGGGGAAAACACTAGAAAAGTAAGTCTCAAAATGTCTGTGGTGAACTTCCCTGGGTAATGGGACTATGGCGGACTCTTTTCGTCTTTGGGCTTACCTGCACTTTTCCTTTTTCTCCACTTGATAAACTATAAAAACTTTCTCATCTGAGTATTGGACATGGAAACCAATACATACGTTAAAAGCAGTAATAGCACTGACCGTCTGCTCAACAGTGAGGGAGCTGGAGAGCTTCTGACTTCCAGCATTTCCTCATCTCATTCCCATCTCTGCTGCCCTCAGTGGCTCCCCCAGCCCCACTCCCCACACCAGGCCCCCAGGAGCCCCAGGTGCTCACACCACCATTGCTGTCCCAGGCCTCCCTGTCTCTCCCTCCAGCCCAGCTCCACATCTCAGTCCCAGAGGCGGCTGTCCTCACAGGAGGCCCCTGACCTGTTCTTGGTGCCGATGTCCCTTGACTTGCAGATCTGGCTTCCAGCTGAACAATGACCCTTTGTCCAACTCTTTCTCATAATCTATACCCACCCTACTCGCCAGGAGAAGTGAAGCGAGTCCTAATGCTAAAACAATGGGAAGGAGAGAGAGTGAGCGCGAGCAAGAGAGCATGCACTCAACCATGGTAGAGGAGGAGTATCATTGCTGGAGCTGTGGCTGGAGATTCTGAAGGCCCTAGGATGCTAGCCTGGGCTCTGAGCTTCCTGGGGGCCAAGGAGAGTTCCGCCATTAGCTCTCCACCAACTGATGCTGTGCAGACCGGGTCAGCCCTAAGTCCAGGTCTTGTAAATAAAGCTACCAACTGGTCCAAAGGCTCCAAGGGGTCCCATCAGCAGCCATATCAGGGCCAGGAACACTTACAAGAACAGAGACGCTTTCACCTCCTGCTGACTCTCCAAATATGGTTACAGAACCTGGATTCCCTCCAAAGTTGGCAATATTCTCCTGGACCCAGCGAAGTGCAGCCAACTGGTCCAAGTGACCCCAGTTTCCTCGGCTGTGTTCGTCCCCTGTGCTGTAAGAACGGGGAAGGGGTGGGATCATAGACCACACGGCAGGGCTGTCAGGACCACAGATGGGGCTGGGGGACTCTCAGTGAGCCTTCTAGAAAAAGACCAGGCTTCTACGGCCCTGACACAAGGGTCTTCTTCTGTCTCCCATTCTGGTGGCATTGTTCTGTTGTAGGTTCTACGTTTACTCAACTGGCATCTCTTTACTGAGCACCTACTTTGTGTTCTGAGAGCTGGGAGCACATCTGAGAACCAAACGTGCCAAATCTCTGACTATACAGAGGCTCACACTACAGATTACAAACAAATGGATAAATACAGAAAATAATATCAGGTAGTGAAAGTCCTTCCAGGAAAAATAAAATTGGGTAAGGGAAAAGACTGGGGTCCTATTTCAGATCACAGGACCAAGAAAGGCCTCTTGGAGGTGGTAGTATTTGAATAGAGACCTGAATGAATGAGCACATGAGCCTTGCAAATACCTGAAGAAGGGAATTCGAGGCTGAAGAAACAGCCAGTGCAAAGGCCCTGTGGTCCAGTGGACAAAAGTGAGTGTAGTACAGCAGCTAAAGGACTCTGTGGGCCTTGGTAAGAACTTTGATGTCATTGTTAGTAATGTAGGAAGTCATTTCACGGCCTATGACAAAATTCCTTTTATGTCTTAAGTGGACATTCTGGCTGCTGTGTAGATGAGACCCAGCATCAAATTAGCAGGTTATAAAAGTAGGTGGTTTTTACAATCATCTGGGAGAGAGACACAGAGGGCTTCGATGAGGGGGCATAAGGGAGGAGATGAGAAGTGGTTGGATTCTGAATATATTTTAAAGGTGGAACCAAGAGGATTTGCTGACCCTGATGTGATGAGGTGAGAAAAAGAAGTCAAGGCTGACCACAAGTCTATCCAGAGCAGTTGGAAGCAGGCGGGAGGGGTCTGCCAGCAGCCAGCAGGAGGCACTGTGGGCAAAGTAGGAAAGTTGGGGGAAGGAGCAGTGGGAGTCAAGGGTTAAGTCTGTCCCCCTGGAGGGTGAGGTACCCTTCAGACGTTCAGTGGAGGTGGCAACAGGTACAAGGTGGTAGTTAATGAGGTACATCTGGGTTTCAAAGGCGAAGCAGGGGCTGAAATAGGGAGCTTGGAACGTGGCTCCTGAGGTCACCCAGGGAACCCGGATCCCGTGGAGGTGGAGAAAGAGATGCACACAGAAGCCAGAGGATCACGTGTGAGGAATCGTGTGCAGCTGCTCCCAAGGTTGGCCCAAAAGCTGTTGGGACACTGTGCAGAGGACAAACTGGGAGCAGGAGCCACAGGAAGCACCTATATAGCATTTTGACCTTAATGGGGAGCAGAGAGACGGACTGCGGGTAGGAGAGAAGAGGTGTCTCCACAAAGGCACCACACCCCGGGACAGGAATCGCTTGGGATAATCCTCCTCCAGCCTGGGGCTGGAGGGGAGGGGGTCTTTCCTGTGAGAAGTCCACCCCTCCCCCAATCCAGCCCAGCAGCCATCTCAGGGTCAGGGGGCACTGCGGCTGGTGCCCAGGAGAGCTGTCCGCTGGACAGTCTTCAGCTCCAGACGCCCAGTTCCTTCACCCAGAAAAACGCACCAAACTCCTGCCCCGAGTATGCTCTTTCCTTCCCTTCCCTTCCCTCCATGTCGGATGCATAAGTCTGTAAGTGCTGCTATAGGCTGTCTCCACAAAGGTGTACGATGTGCTGGAACAGCACAAGTGAAGAAGACGGGGGCATTTCAGAGGGGGTGACATTTGGGTTGGGCCTTGCAGAATGCATAGGAGTTCGTCAGGTAGAATGGGCATTCCAGGTAGAGGGAAGAGGACCTGCAAAAGCTCTGAAGCAAGTGGCCCAGTGTGGCTGGGATGGAGAAGGTAAGTAGAGCCCAGTGAGGAAAGGACTTGGGTGCTTTCTTAGGGAACCTGGCAAAGATCTCTTTGAGGGATGACCTGGCCAGAGCTGAATACCTAGCACCCTCATTTTGGTGGCGGGGGGGGGCAAGGTGCAGTGAGGACTATGCAGAATCTTACCTGAAGAATCCCCAGATGCCCAGGCGGTACTGAATGACCACCACCACCACGTTTTCATGGGCAGAGAGGGCCAGCCCATCATAGGTTGACGCTCCGCCCACCAGCAGACACCCTCCGTGGATCCACACCATCACCTGGGCAGGAAGGAAGCAACCGTACTGGTGAGGGGAAGCAGCGCTGGGCAGGACCTCAAGAGGTTGTCCAGTTTGGTCACCGACCTCTTGGCCGTGGCTCAAGGAGACCATTACCAGAAGTGACCTGTCCCCAGCAAAGTTAGAACAGGCATTTGATCTTCTCCCCTCTCCTCCCAACTGGGGCCCAGGCCACTGCTCCAGCCAGGACACCCTGGCTGTCCCCACCTGGGTCCCCAGACCCAGTGCCAGTGAAGCTCATGCTTCAGAACTTCATCATGGAAACAGTCACAGCTAAGAGTGTCTTCTCCCCAACACTCCCATCACCCTCATGCCTGAGCCCGTCCCGCAGCCCGGCCTCCTCCGCCGCCACAGCCCCATGCTTCGGCTTCATCCTTAGTGAATACCTTGTGCGGTGAATTGAAATGCTCGCCTGCCTGAGGGACTGCCTTGAGAAGCACACGTGCCCCCAGTGGGATCGCTTTTGAATATGCCGTCCTTTCTGTCTCTTCCGCATCCCCAAATCCCACCCGTCCTCCAAAGCCCAGCCTAAAAGCCACCTCCTCCAGTAGGTCTTCAGTCATCTCACTAATAGGATCTGAGGACCTACTCTATGCCAAGGACAGTGTTTAGAATCGAGGACGAGGGTAGATATAAGAATTCATCACGCTTGGCTCTGGCATTGTAAGAGCTCATGTAGCCAGGAGGGAAGAGCAGCTAAAATAATTAAGTTGCAATCATTTTATTCATTAAAAAAATGAGTTTGTAACACAAACTATGTGCCAAGTAGCACTGCACGCCATAGGGACTAATACGGTCCCGTTAACAGATAAGAAACCTGCCTGAGTTCACGAAGCTTAATAAGCCGCGGAAGCAGAACTTGAACCCACGCAGTCTAGCTCTGGAGTCCACCCACTGAGGCACCCAGCCCACTGCAGCCATTGGCCAGGGTGCAATGGAACTGCTGTTAGGAGAGGAGTAAGATCTTCCCTTTGACTCTAACTAATGCCTCGGGAGTACTTGCTTTGTGCCCTCACCAGCCACTGAGACAAAGCCGGATGCACATCACTGGTACTCATGCGTGATTAGCCCAGTTCTGGAAACAGAGCCAGGCGCCCCTGCTGGTAAAAGACAGAACCGGGATGTAAGCCCAGACTCTGTGCCTGTGTCCATATGGAGAGGTTCTCGCCTTGTTCCTCCTCCGCCTCTGGTCCCTGCCTCCGTCTGGGTGGAAGGACAGAGTTAGCAGTCATCTGAGTGAAGGCTGAGATGAGGGTTGGTCAGCAGTGACTTCCTGAAGAAGCATCCCAGATGGTAGGGCCCTCCAAAGCCAAGGGTATCTGATGATGGGTTTTTTTGGTTTTTTTTTTTTTTTTGTGGATTTTGTTCTTGTTTTGTTTTGTTTTTTGGTGGTTTTTGGGTCCCTCCTTTGCCTTGACCCCCAAGTGCAGCTCTGCACACAGAGGCAGGGAGTATGTAACAGAAGAATGTGAGAACAGAGGACTGAGTGCTCACAGATTCACAGATGCCCTCCCCCACTCCTGGGCATCCTGCCAGGAGATGACTGGGTGCAAACATCCCCCACCTCTCCACCCCGGGGATCACTTCCTTTTCCTGGACATCTCCAAGCCCCAGCTTGAGTCTAGAATTTGCCCCATCTCTGGGCTTCCTTTATTCTAAAAATGCTGACTCATGGGGTCATCAGTCGTGCCAAAGACAATTAGGGAAGGAAATTAGCTATAATAAATTCCCAAGTATTTGGCCAGAGGCAAAAGAAAGAACTTCCCGGATTGCCCCAGGCTCTGCCCCTAACACCTCTCAGGCGACCCTGGAGCTTGTGAGAGAAGCATCTTACTGTGCTGAGGAAAGGCCTCCCACAGGCTCGCCTCCTAGTCTGTGTCAAAGCGCACTGGTCTGAAATTCAGAAGGCCTCTGCCCTGGTCCTGCCAATCCCACCATGTGATCTCACCTCCCCCTTTCTGGGCCTCAGTCTCTCTACCTGTAAAGGAAGGATGGCTTATCTCTAAAGTCATCATTTTGGTCCTCCTATTATCAAGAAACGATTTGGAAAAATTACAATGGGCATGACAGTAGTACAGCAAATTCCCCCAGAGGTCTGTCCCTGGGGGAAACTGAGGCATGGAACGCTTGCATTTCTTGTGGTCCTAAGGTCTGGCTGTGGTGGGAACAGGAAGCACTGAGGTCTCTGAAATGACACCCCACCCAAGCTGCCTTCACCCCCTTCTAGTCTACACCAGAAGACCCACAGTGCTGGAACCTTCTACTTACCGGCAGCCGGCTTTTCTTTGTCAAGTCAGCGGGAGTGTAAATATTTAGATAAAGGCAGTCTTCAGAAAACTTGAGAGCAATGTTCTCCTTTCTGTTGGTAAAGAGCTCTGAGAGCACCTGCCCCTGCATTGCATCCTGGGAGCACCTGGGGAGGGGGGCAAAGAAGAAGTTCTGAGTTCCGCTCAGAGCTAAGCAAGATGCCTCCTGCGGTGAGCTGGGCCTTGGACTGGCAGGCTCAGGCTGATAAATAGAGTTGTTCCTACCAGGCTGGAGATACTGGGATGGTTAGGAGACTCTTTAGATGCATGGGTGGGGTTTGGGGGGGGAACCCTGAGGCTCACTAAGGTCTCCCACGGCTGTGTCTAGATAGTAAGAAGGCTTGGTACTTGTCCCCTTCCCTGAGCCTTTGAGATTCCCTGGGTCAAGGAGAGGAGACCGCCCATAAGCTGACCGCCTGGACAAGGGCTATCTCCCGCATGCCCTGGATACATGCCAGCTCTCTGTTCCAGGCAAACATGTCCATGTTCCACGTGTCCACGTGACCACCAGGTCAGCATGTTCTAGTCCATGGCAGACTTCCATAATCCCTGGGAAGTCACTCAAACGACAGACATTTAGGCCCTACAAAAAGTCAGGGATGAAATATTTTGTTGGGCAATATCAGGAGAACTATATTCTAGTCCTGTCACACTCGCTAATCTTCTGGGTGACCTTGGGTGAATTCCCTGTCTGCTTTGGCTTGAATGTGCCAGGTCAATGTGAGGGAAGTGATCTTTATAAGGGTCATGCAGTCCTGACATGCTAAGAATCTACCCATCCCAGGCAAACACTATTGGTTTTCCCAATAACAGACCTTATAGACCCAACACAGATTAAAACTGGTAAGGTTGGGGCGCCTGGGTGGCTCAGTGGGTTAAGGCCTCTACCTTCAGCTTGGACCATGATCCCGGGGTGCTGGGATGAAGCCCCGCGTCGAGCTCTCTCCTCAGCGGGGAGCCCGTTTCCCTTCCTCTCTCTGCCTGCCTCTCTGCCTACTTGTGATCTCTATCAAATAAATAAATAATCTTAAAAAAAAAACCTGGTAAGGTTTATGAACCTCCCTGCATGCCAGGCATTGTTTTAAGTGCTCTTTGTGTACTAACTTACTTAATCCTCCCATGACAAGCCCCCTAACACAGAATCTATAATTATCCCCCTTTTTACTAAGGTACTGAGAGGTTAGAGAACCTACCCAAGGCCACACAGCCAGAAAGATCTATACTATGTAGCGCATGATATTTCTGAGGACACTATAAGGAACATTTCTGGATCTCAAGGTACCAGAATGCAGGTATCACAGCCCCCAGTTTGTAAATGAGGACACTGAGTCACTCTGCTGGCAAGTGGCAGAATCAGAATCTCCAGTAATGACTCCTTAATTCCCATCCTAAGGGAACTTTCCCCTGATCACCAGAGCAAGGAGCCTAACAGTCTTAAAAGAAGAAAATCAAATGTCAAGAAAGGGGAAAAGAGTTCAAGGTCACTAGTGTTCAAATAAATGTGGAATAAATAGCAAAATTACACATAATTATAATGATAATTATTATTGTTTTGACTATCCAATAGCCAAAAAGCATTTTTTAAAAGATTTCATTTATTTATTTGACAGAGAGAGAGAGATCACAAGTAGGCAGACAGGCAGGCAGAGAGAGGGGGAAGCAGGTTCCCCGCTAAGCAGAGAGCCTGATGTAGGGCTTGATCCCAGGACCCTGAGACCATGACCTGAACCGAAAGCAGAGGCTTAACCCACCGAGCCACCCAGGTGCCCCCAAAAAGCATTTTTTTAATAACCCCAAGCATTGCCAAAGATCTGGGGAGTGAAGGTTTTCATATATCAATGGAAGGAGTGTCGCTGGAACATTTCTGGAGGGAAATGTAAACAGAAGGTGCATATTCATGACATTTCTTCAAACTTACCCAAAAATATTCATGGGCGTACATAAAGATTTAGCTGCAGGATATTCATCAGAGTGTATCTGTACTATCAAAAACACCAAGAACTTAATGACCCCAAACAAGAGATGGGGTAAATAGATTATAATCCAAGACTCAATGTTTATAGCCATTACAAGTCCAGCTGTGATATCTAATGACATAGAATAATATTCCTGCTAGATTTATAAATGAGCAAAGCAGGCATCCAAACTATCTGTATTGTATGATGTGATACTATGATTTATAATAAATACATATTCGGCCTCCATTCCATTTCGGCCACAGGCTCCCTAAAATCCGTGGAATTTCCTCTGTGAAGGAAACAATAAGGATATCTTTATTATGTTAATAAGGTGACTTTTGATCACACTTAAGGCTAGGGGCTGGTTGCCACATGAACCACCCAGTGAACTTTCAGTTCTGCCTCCCTGACCTCTGGGGAGCAAGATGGGGCTGGGGGTTGAATGGTGGTCAATGCCCCTGGTTTCATCAATCATGGCTACGTAAGAAAGCCTCCTTAAAAAACCACAGGACAGGATGCTGCAAGTTTCCAAGTTGGTGAACCAGAAAGCTTTCATGGCCACTGTGCAGGACCCCCAACTCCAGGACAGAAGCTCCTTTAATCAGGACCTCACCCCATGGATCTCTTCATCTGGCTCTTGATTCATATGCCCTAAAAACCTTTGTAATGAACTGGTGGTGTAGTGAATAAACCCGTTTTCTGAGTTCTGTGACTCAGCAAATTAATGGAACCCAAGGAGGGAGTCAAGGAACCTTTGACTTATAGCCAAAGTCAAGCATAGATAGCAACTTGAACTTGTAATCGGCACCAGATGCAGAAAGTGTCTTGTGGGGCTGAGTCCTCAACCTGTGGGATCTGACACTATCTCCAGGCAGAGCAGTGTAGGAATTAGTTGAATTGTAGGACACACAGCTGGTGTTGGAGATTTTTTTCTCTGTGTTGGTTGCGGGGGGGGGGGGGGGACACACACACTGAAATTGAGTGCAAAATTTCATGGATTCTATTTTTAAAGAAGAAAATATCCAACAGATAAAAGACTGGAAAAACAGAATCTAAAATATGAACAGCAGTTCTCTCTGTCGGTGGAGGAATTGTATGTGATTTTCATTTTCTTATCTTTCCTTACTGGTACCTTCCTCCTTTTCGGCAATACATATGTATTACATTGGCAGTCAGGAAATAAAAAGAGCAAATACTGTTTTTTAAAACAAAAGGAAGGAAGGATGGAAGGAAGAGAGAAAGAAGAATAGAAGGGAAGGCAGCAAGGAGCAGGACCCTGGAAATTTCCAGAATGCCTTGCTGAGGTGAATAAGGTCATAATGGATATATGCAGGCTTCTGAGGTGTCTGGAGGAGGCAGATATTGGCTACTTTGTCTGGCTTGGTCAGAGTGATTGGGACACACCAGCCATTGCTCTGCTCACGACTAGGTACTTAGACACACTTGGGAGCTAAGAACTTTCCAGTCAACTCCCCAAAGCTCTCCCCACTTACACAACTCTTGGTCTACCCCCACTTCCCAGCTTTGGCAAAGGTCAAGACAGGAGAATTGTTACTTCTACGTCCCTCACTTGCTCAACTTCTAGTTTTCTCCCACTTATAGTCTAACGTATTGCATAATTTATTGACTGATTTGCATATTTTTTCTTTGCCATCCATCTCTCTCCTAGAATGCAAGCTCCGTGAAGGTAGGGATACTTTTCTGTTCGTTCGTGGATCCTAGGAAACCTAGAATGTGCTCAGTAAATGTTTGTTGAATAGAGCTCTAGAATGCTCTATTCTAGAAGGTATTAAAAGATTTATGGGGCACCTGGGTGGCTCAGTGGGTTAAAGCCTCTGCCTTCTGCTCATGTCGTGATCCCAGGGTCCTGGGATCGAGCCCTGCATCAGGCTCTCTGCTCAGAGGGGAGCCTGCCTCTCCCTCTCTCTCTGCCTGCCTCTCTGCCTACTTGTGATCTCTGTCTGTCAAATAAATAAATAAATAAAATCTTAAAAAAAAATATTTACAACAGCTTGGAAATTTTGGAACAAAGCCACTCAGCACGTTGCCCTGGATGCTTTCTGCATCACTTTGAGGCCAGCATCCCCCCGAGAGACGCCAACTTACATGGGAGGGTAAGCGGTGGTGTTCTTCACGAAGTTCCATGGCTCTGCGGGCTGTGGCGGAGCAAATCTCAGGGACCCCAGAGGAGGCCTGGCAAAAGGGACTCCCAGGAAGACGGCCACAGGCTGTGCAAATCCTTCTACACTGACGTACTTGCCCAAGACCTTGCCTTGCACGGTGTCCACCACAGGCGGCGAGGACAGGTGCCCCCCTGGACATCCAGAGGAAAGAGGACACATCAGCCCGAAAGGTCTGACCTGGACTCCCAGTGGGTCTCCACCTTGAGCAGGGACCTTGAATGAGTCACTTAAACCCTCAGGACCTCAGTTAAGCTTGAGGTTAACTGTCATTCCTTACTTGGGGCTATCTAGAGGAGCCAATTGGAAATGGAGGTATAATAGCATCAAGTTAAAAAGAAATGCAAGAAGGAGAGCTGCTGAGGGGAACAAAGCATTTGGTTGTCACTCCTAGAAGCTTCTGGAAATAACTGGCCAGTCGGCCTCAGGTGCTGAGCTGCACACTGGTGTAGAACATGAATAAAAGGCTGTCCCTCCTCTCAGAATTTCTGAACCATGTAGGGAGTATGAGCTACAAACACACTTGCCCCTACTGGGTGGGAAGGAAGGGGCCGGAGTCCCCTGAGAGGTACCAGTACCACAGGGGTCAGAAGAGGCAGGGTGGCCTCCAACTTGGTGGCATGGTGGAAGTGGTGCCCTTGGAGCTGGGACTGGCAGTGGGAGGGAGGGGGAGCCAACAGCAGGAGGTAGAAGGCGGGGGTGGGGGGAGATAAAGGTGTGAGGCAGAGCAGAGGCTAGGCTCTGGGAGCTAAATGCAAGGCTGGCCTGAGGAAGAGTGAAGGGCCCACGGGAGCCAGAGGGAGTGAACGGGGAGCAGACAGCAGCCTGTATTGTGAGAGAGGTTCAAGCCTGGGAGGGGCTCAGTACCAGGCTAGGGTCTGGGGCTTTCTTTCGGGGTACACGTATAGCAGTCAACAGTCCTAGAGTATGCAAGAGTGACATGCATCATCTCATAGGGGATTCTGAGCAGGGGCTTCCGGAGCAGGGGAGAGAGCCTGGGGGTCTGGTTCCTACCTGTTCCGTCCTTGTGGGGCTGGCGGTCCTTCCCCACTGAACTGTCCCTTTCTCCCGGGCTGTCCCTTCCACCCCAGTCCTGGTTCTACCTGCTGTGCCAGTGGGCCCTCAGACTCTCCATCATGGCCCTCCTCCAAGCCTTTCCTCATCCCACCCGGGCAGCCTCTGTGTGTATGTTTCCTTATCTGAAATTGTTTCTAGCCTGGCATCACGCCAGCTGCTCCCTTGTGGACACAGACAAAAGGTCAACCTCTCCCCCAAAGTGTGCGGGCGGAACAAGAAAGGGTGATCCAGATTTAGTCTTACAGAAGGAGATGGAATGGTAACCTGCAGGAGAGGCGAAGTGGACAGGAGCCCAAGGGGCCAGGGTGAGAAAGTGGGTGGGTGGGGTGAGAGGCAGAGCAGTTACGGCTCCAGGAGCAGTCCGCACTTGTCGTGTTATGTAAGTACACACGTAATATTTATGCTACATGACGTTCATACACAGGTAAGCTTTGAATGCTGAGCCCTTACTATGTGCCAGATTTGCATTCTGGTTCACTTAAACTCGACTTCACAAGATGCCCATTTTATAGATGGGGAAGCTGAGGAAATGGAGAGAGCCAGCGTGGACTTTCTACAGCGGGAAATGGGATGGCCTTGCCAGGGGGTAATCGGCAGTAAGGGGATAACCCACTCCTCCTTTGGTTCTTACTCTGCCCTCACGTTTGGTCCCAGGTTTCCGACAATGTCACCATCAGAAAGAAGGTGAAGTGCACATGGGGCCTGGGCCTTCCCAGTTCTGAGGGTCCCAGCCCTGGCTGTCCATTCACAAGCCACAGACAGATTCCAGAGTATGATTTTAGTGGACCTTGGGCAAGTCCATTTCCCTCTCTGAGTCCATTTGCCTGCCTGTAAACAGGCATAGGTGCATTCTGGGGTCCCTTGCTATGCTCTTGTAGTAATCACGGGCTTTATTTTGTGTACACTTGATGCGTGACCTCTGGGGCCTTGCTGACCCTGGAGGGACCGCCCTCTCGGAGTTAGCCAATTCCAGTGATAGGAATCAACTTCCCTTCCAGTATGCAGAGCCTGTACCCCAATCACCTTCTTTACCAGACCGTCCCAGGCCAAGCCACTACCATCCTGCCCTAATCACTCCAGGGCCAGGGACCCAAAAACTGTGAGAAGCCTTCGTGCCCTAGAACTCACTGAAATTGGTTAGTTTTCCAGTCCTGAACCCGCATATCCTGTCTCACCTCTTCCTTCCCCAGGTAACCACAATAAGGGCTCTTGCACGAAATTCCTCCCTCCTCCCGCCTCTTCTAACCCACCTTGAGCATCACCTCAGTGTGCAGGACCGTGGTGGGCATGCGTCCTCCTCCCAGGAGCTGTGAGTAACAAATGCTGGCCATTGGCTCCTGATCTGTTGGCCTCACCGCACACCAAATTTTCTACTACTACATTTTAAAACAACTCCTTCATTTATAAATTCTTTATTTGCACTTTCCATACTAGGCACTCTTTAGAAACAACCTGTTTGATCCTTACAACGGCCCAATGACAACTGCCTTGATTCCCGTGTTAGAGAGGGAGAAACCTTAGGCACAATGCCTGAGGACAGCCGGCTAGTAAGCGGTGGGCTGGGATTCAAACCTACACCCTCTGGGTCCACAGTCCATCCAGGTCCCCTGCCTGACATCCGAACGGGGAGCGTTCCTACGAAACTTTTCCTAAGCCGAAATGGCACAAAGCAACGTATCCTGGGCTCTCTGCAAGTTGCATTAAGCCGCTTTGCTTTTAGGAAAGACCTCCATTAGTCCCTGTTATTGTAGCCCAAACAAATTCGAGGATTTTCGCTTTTCCGTTACTATAGTAATACAGGATTTCCCTAAAGGTGAAGAGGCCTAATGCCACTTGCAGAAAGCCCGGGATACTCCTGTTAACATTCTGCTAAGCCACTCTCCCTGATTTGGCCATGCACAGACGAATAATGAGGCAGAAAACAAACCAAGCTCTCTGGAATCCCCATCCAGGAGGTGTGAGGTTAGCTGTCGGCCCTACGCAGGGAGCACGCAGCGGTGGTCTGGGAGTGTTCATGCTCCCCGGGCTCTCCGGTTGACAGGGACTGGCTGGGCACCAAGGGGGTGAAGTCCAGAGGGTGCCGGCTGCCCCAGAACTGGACCCGCCATACCCTTCCTCTCCATGCATCTTCCCCACCTCGTTCCCCTCCACCTCCCGCCTCGCGCCTGGGCAAGGATTTCCAAACACACCCTGCTGTTTTATTTCAGAAGGACTCACCCCAAGCTATGGAAGTGGCAAGGGAGGTCAGGACCAGAGCAGAGAGCCACATCGTGGACAGGCTGCAGCTCCAGCACTTCAAGCTGTTTACACCACTTAAAAGAGTCTGTTCAGGTCCCGCCCCCAGAGCTCTTGGCCACGCCCACCCAGAGTTTACCCTCTTTTCTCCAAAGCCAGGACAGAGTTTCTGATTACAGAGAGCCCCAGACTGGTCCAAAAGCTTGTTACATAAGGGCTTCTCCCTCACAGAACTTCTAACCTGAGGGCACTATGAATTTCCCAAGGCAGGCAGGAACAGACAGACAGATGCCTTTCAGGAGGGGGGGCTTTGGTCCAGGGTTCTCAGAACAAGCTTGAAAATTAGAACAACTGCCAGCCCCACAGCTGCTGGGGAAATCAGGACAAATCTGTCTCAGCTGTTTGGGCTTCTCTCCCATACAGTTCTGTGTTCTCAAGTTTGGGAACACCTTAAATTCATCCAGGTCTCCTCACCTCCCTTTTTTTAAAAAAATTTTTGATTTATTTGGCGGGGGGGCAGGGAGAGAGAAAGAGACAGAATGAGTGAGGGGAGGGACAGAGGGAGAGAATCTTCAAGCCCCATGTGGGGCTCGATCCCATGAACCAAAAGATCATGACCTGAGCCCAAACCAAGAGTCAGACATTTAACTGACTGAGCCACCCAGGTGCCCTATATGGTTGCCTTTTTTTTTTTTTTTAAGATTTATTTATTTATTTATTTGACAGACAGAGGTTACAAGTAGGCAGAGGCAGGCAGAGAGAGAGAGGAGGAAGCAGGCTCCCCGCCGAGCAGAGAGCCTGATGCGGGGCTCTATCCCAGTACCCTGGAATCATGACCTGAGCCGAAGGCAGAGGCTTTAACCCACTGAGCCACCCAGGCGCCCCTGCCTTTTGATGTCTAAATTAACTTTAAAATATTCCTGCCAAGCCACTCAGCCTCTTGTCACACACCTCCAGGGTCAGGGAATGCATTCCTTCTCCAGGCGGGGATCTTTGGACAGAATATTTTCACAGCAAATGAACTCTAGCTCTAATCATCCATCCATCATTCCATGTACTCAATATTCCATTTATTCATTCATTCTCCATTTACCAATGCCTGATGAGATGCTACGTAGTATAGATACAGAGGTGAATTCAAGGGATATTCCTTGGGCTTACAGAGCTCAGCATGTAGTAGATGAGACACGTGGTGGGCCACTGCACAATGCAAAACCCCAAAACAGAGGGATATAAAGTGCTCTGGGTATACCTGGGAAAGTGTCATGTGTCTGCTGGAGGCACAAGGACGATGAAGCTGCTCAAAGCCTGTTTCATAGAATCACTGAATGTCCAAAGAAAGGGATTTCCTTCAACACAGTCTGGTACAGCTGGCTAAGAGAACACTCTGCATTTATTCAGGCTAGTGATGAACACCCCATTCATTGACAAGGACAGACAGTCATGATCTCTTGTGAAGGGGGAAAAGGAGGTTCTAAAATACTTGAGGTCGCTTTATAGGAGATGTTTAGTGGTTCCTCAAAAATCAAACATAGAGTTACTGTATTCTCAGCAATTCCACTCTTGGGTATATACCCGAGGTAACTGAGAACAGAGCCATTTAAAAACAAGACACAAATAACAGCATTATTCCTAACACCCCAAAGTGGGAACAACCCAAATGACCATCAACTGATGAATGGATAGATAAAGTGTGATCTAGCCATCCAATGGAATATTATTCAGCCATGAAAAGAAACAAAGTATGGACACTTGCTACAACATGGATGGGCCTGGAAAACCGGTCACTAATGAGAGAAACCAGACACAGAAGGCTACATGCTATAGGATTTTATTTATATGAAAAGCCCAGAATAAGCAAATGCATGGAGACAAAAAGATCAGAGGTTGCTCGGGGCAGAGGACAGGGGCATGAGGAATGACTGATAATGGGCAGGAGGCTTCCTACCTATGTGACGATGAATGATGCGTGATGAGAGTGGTGAGATGTTCTGGGTTTAGATTGCACTGATGGTTATGCAATTATGTGAATATATTACAAAAAACACTGAATTGTACACTTAAAAATTCTAAGTTAAATTTTAAGTTAATAATTTAACTTAGTAAAATATATTTAACTTAATAAAAACTCAAAAAATGAATTTATGGTATGCGCATTATCTTTTTTTAAAGATTTTATTTATTTATTTATTTATTTATTTATTTATTTATTTATTGGTAGGAGGGAGAATTTGAGGGGGAGGGAGAGGGACAAGCGGACTCTGCCCTGAGCATGGAGCCTGATGGGGCCTCACTCCCAAGACCCTGAGAACAGGACCTGAGCCAAAACTGAGCGTTGGACAATTAATTGACTGAGCCCCCCAGAAGCCCTGTGAATTAACTTTCAATAAAATAAATACTTAAAAATCCAGTCATGTATAATATCCCATTTTAGTAAAAACATATCTTTGTGTAGAAAAAAAAATCCTGGAAGGTGATACATCTATTTTATGTTGCAACCATTTTCTGGCTGTCGTATTGTATTTTTACTTATTTATATTTTCCACCTCTGCTCATTCAGGCATTCGTGTGACGAATATTTATTGAGGGCTCACTGTGTGGCAAACAAGGGGCAGAGTGCTTTGTATGCAGTCCCTCCCTCAGTTCTCAAAGGAACCCTGTGAATTGATACCCGTATCTCCTGGGACTCAGCTCAGGCAAAGAACATAAGTTTAGGAAGAGCTGGGAATTGAACAAATGCTGTGTAACGTTCCAGACCATACTCTTAACCAGTTTGCTGTGCTGTCCAATCCTTGTTGACAAACCGACTTTCTCAGTGCCCTAAATGCATGCTCGATTTGCCTGTGAGTGAGCACCTATGGTTTCTCTCCCTAAGTGCCTCTCCATCTCCATCCTTCAAAGCACCCACACCTCCCCGCTGACCACTCCTGGACCCTTCCTTGGGCTGCCTGGGAGGATGAATGGAAATGGGAGTGCTAGGGTTCCTGGGACAGGGAGTGACTGGGCGTGCTGCTGGCTCAGCCTTCATGGTGGCCCTCTCCCAGCAGAGACAGACTTATGGCAGAGAAGTCACTGGCTGGCCGGGAATCACAGGCCCCAAGCCCTCTACCTTTAACTGGAGACATGAGATGTATTTTTGTCAGTGGAGAGGAAGTAGATGTGAAGCAGGGTGGCAGGTCAGGTCTCCAGGCTGGTGCGATCAAAGGGCAGCTATGCCTTCTCTACCCTTGAACTACTCTCCTGGGGTCCTTTGGCAAGCCTGCACTTGTCCGGTCAGAGCAATGTCAACATTCAAGAGAACTGAGCAACTAGCAGCCACAAAGCACATGACACTCAGAAAAGCTCATGGATTCTTGGCCAAGGCCATAGGTTAGAGCTGAAATGAAATGAAACGAATCTGGAGACCTTATTTCAAAAAAGGATAATTTGCACTCATTCTAGCCACTGTGGTAGGCCAGTAAGGGGAGCACTGGGATTAGGGGTGAGGTCTTAGTGACAGTACTAGAGTCAGTCCCCAGAGGTGACCGCTTGGTGAATGACATGGGCTGGGGCTCCTCCCTTCCACCTGGGAAAGAAACAGGAGTCATAAAGACTACCCTAAGAAAGAAGACCCCTATCTCTATCTTCACGGGACAATCTGGTTTGTCTTCCAAGCAGACAAGACTATTTCTAACCACTTAGCACACCACACACACACACACACACACACACACACACACACACACACACACACACACACACACACACACATAACCATTATACCTGTTGCCCTGACCAGCTCATCTTTGCAGCCTGGGAACAAAGCCCTGGTTCTCAACCTAAAAAAACCTGGAGAATGCTGTCTTTGCAAAATATAAAAGGAGGAAGGGATTATTCTCCTGATCCCACTATTTAATCACACACCTGCTCGAGACATTAGCCAGTTGTGCAAACAGAGGCAGCTACTCCCAGACCTTGGCATGTCTGGCTGCAGCCTGGAAACCCATTACTGGCTCATGATGATTGCGCAGAGTAATAGGTGAGGTTCGAGCTCGTCATGCCATTAGATCACGCCATCACACCTCAGTTTTGCTTAACATATATGGTCTACTTGCATCCCATCAGCTCTGTACATAGCACAGCTCTTCTTGCTTCGGTGGTGGTTGACTGCGTTAACTGCTTTTCCCCTGGGAAACTCCCTAAGGTTTCTCACGTGGAGCTAGATGGTCTGAAGGGTAAAATCCTAGAAACTGGCCTTTGCTCTCAAGCGTTTAGACAGATCTTAGGGGAGAAGACACCTCTGAGACCTCCAAGTTATCCCCCACCAAGCCTCCCCAACAAAGTCCTCAACAGACACACGGAGAGCACCTACTAGAACAAGCCCTCAGAGAAATATAAGCCATGTCCTAGGATTGACTGAGGCAGAGCACCTGTGGGAAAGTTTGACCTGGGGGAGGCTTCACTCGCCATGGACATAAGGGGTCATTGCACAAGGCACAAACCACTGGAGATGTTTCATCTCCAACTGGCAACATTCATGCCATCCCCATCAGACAATCCCATGGGACTGCCTACTTTAGCTTCTGCGGAGGAAGAATATATGATAAAAGCTGGGTAACCCATGGTAGCAAACAGTCCCAGAATGTCAGGGGCTTAGTTCGGCTGATGTAAAGAAAAGTGGTGCTGCGCCTCCAGTGATCTAAACACGGGGTCAGTCAAGGTTTTCTGTAAAGGGCCAGGTAATAAGTACTTGAGGCTTTGCGGGTCATATGGTCTCTGTGGCAACTGTTCAATCTGCTATTGTAGCAAAAGCAGGCATAGATAACACCTGGGCAAATGGACACGGCTGTGTTTCAATAAAACTTTATCTGAAAAACAGGTGGCCCGCTGGATTTGGCCCACGGGCCAGTTTGCTGACTCCTGATCTAGAACATGGCAGCTTTACCATCTTTAACTCATAGTTTCTCATGTTGTCCTGGGTGCCAATTCTAGTCAGCTGGAATTAGCACAGAGGAGTGAACGGGGTGGGGTCGGGGGATGTTGGGCCAGGCCTGGCTGTGGCCCTCCTCACCTCTACTCACAGCCCATTGGAAAGAATGTAGCCGTGTGGCCAATCTAATTGTAAGGAAGTCCAGGAGATATGGTCTGGTTGTGTGCCTAAGGAGGTTGGACAGATTTTAATGGCGATGCCTACCACAGATAATAATATCCATTAAATCATCAATTAGATACTAGGGATTTTTTATGTAACACATAGCAAAATAAAGACATAACCATTATATAATGCTTTAAAGTTTATTTGTGCACCATCTGAAATCATCTTGCAGAGCTCCAGGAATAAGTGTACTATACTCTGGTAAACAATGAACATCTGTATTTCTTTTATTTAAATTCTGATAGCCTGATTGTAAACCTAGTTCCTGCTTGCTTGGACTACTCTATAAAGGCTTCCTTCAGCTCCTTAAGAGTAAAGAAGGAGAAAGGGTGAATCAGAAAGACACATAAAAATGGAAGCCCCAGAAAGTTAAGATTGAATTATATTCTGGGGCGCCTGGGTGGCTCAGTGGGCTAAAGCCTTTGCCTTCGGCTCAGGTCATGATCCCAGGGTCCTGGGATTGAGCCCCACATCGGGCTCTCTGCTCAGCAGGGAGCCTGCTTCCTCCTCTCTCTCTACTTGTGATCTCTGTCTGTCAAATAAATAAATAAAATCTTAAAAAAAAAAAAGATTGAATTATATTCTGAAAACGGTCCAGCAACCTCAAATCATTATTATAGATTGTATTATAGACATCTGGGTGATACAGTAACCTTGAACGAGAGAAGTGTTTTGTATGTTTTCTTATGCTGAGCATTGTCGAGTTTATGTCCATGAATGTCCAAACCGTCCATGACTTCTGATTAGGCAAGGCGTTAAGAGGTGAGCACGATTTGAAACAGCAAAGAAGAGAGCATGTCAGCACTGGGGCAAGGTAGTTCTGGAGGCTTCCTGAGGAGGTCACTTGGGCCAGAAGGGCAAATGGAGGACAGAAGGCTTGAATGGTAATCTAAGGGGAGCTGGCTTTCACCCTGGACAATAGGGAGCCCTTGAAAGTCTTTAATCCTGGGAGTGACAAGAGAGAAAGGGTGTTTCCGAAAGTAGAATCTGGCAGAAGCAGGCAAGCCACTGGAGAGGTCAAGAGGGTTCCTCCTAAATCGTCACTGGGAGGTGGGAGGTGAGTTCTCTCCAGAGAAAGCTAAGATCTCTGCATGAGGAATCTTGCCCACCAGGCTCTCACAGGTCTCTCAGCAAGAACAGTGACATCAGCTTCTCTGAAATGCTGGACTGCACAAAGGTTTGCCCAAATCGAGGACCTATCAAGGCTGGCTCTCGGTTCTCACTTTAGAAGGTCTTGAGGGGCCATGAAACCTTCAGAATGCCTAACGAGCTGGTTGACAGCTGGGGGTGGGGCATCACAACCTCATCCCCAAGTCACTATCCTCCCTGTGCCTACATGTCTTTCTCTGGAAGCAGATTGGGAGCAAATCAGGGGTGAACACCAGCGAGTGGTAGAGGGAAGGATGAGTCAGTCAACCCCCTTCGTTGCAGCACCTAAGTTCCAGGGGCCTCTCATGTAAAATGTCGTTTCAACATACCATATGTTTCAACATACCAAGAAAATGTCGTTTCAACATACCAAGAAACATGAACATCAAGACGTGCAAATTACAGGCAGACTCTCAAATGGCCATGATCAAAATGGCAAGGACTTCTACTACTGCTGTGTTCGTAGTTGTGCCAAGTATGGACAAGAGTATGGAAAAACAAGAACGATCGCTATGAGTGAGAAACTACGACAAGCTTTCTTGGGGCCAATTTTGGCAGAATCCAACCAAACACTGCCAAGCGGCGTGCCTGCCGTCCACACTATTCTCTAATCAGGATAATTCTGAATGAGCCCGAAGCCGTGTGCGTCAGAACATCTGCCTCCGTGACACCGACAGTAGCAAAAACTGTGATGTAATTGGAGAGACCAGCTATAGCGACTGCCCAAATACGTGATCAAGTATTCCAACTACGGAAAGCTATGTTGCTGTCAAACATGGAGAAACACATATATTTTTCATTTGTTCACCTAAAAAGCATTTTTGCCACTTCCTATGACAGAGGGATCAGAAACTGCATTTCTTTCCAGCCTCTCCCCACAAAAGCCCATAAAATAAACTCTTGGAAGGCACAAGCATGTGTACATACAGAATGGAAGAGGAGATGATAATGACATCGGTATTTTAGAAGTGAGAAGGTGGACAGAGGAGTGATAACTGCCTTTAGAGCATAGAAAGGGAAAAATCTATGCATGAGGAGGGACCCCCCCCACACACACACACACTCAGACTAACACATTCACAGTGGAGGCAGCAGAAAATCCTCTGGATTTAGAGCTACTGGGTACCTGTGAAGGTGGGGTACAGCTACCCCCCATTACGCACATGGGAGTGCAGCTCTCCCTTCTGAGATCTATCCCCAGACCAAAGTTCCCACATGTGCTCTGCCTCTGCTAGTCCCAGAACTGGTTGAATCTGGGGAATCCAATCACTTGATTCCAACAGAGCCTCCAAAGAGCCTTGCTAACATCAGCATAGTGTGGTTTCTGTCCAGAGATCTGAGTGTCAAAAGGAAAATGTTCCCTGAAGTTCAAGGAAATGCCGCAGTCACAGTGACCCTTGATGAAGCCAAATGCTGGTCACCTAACCCTGTCCTTCTATTACTAACTGACCATCAGTGGTCCATAGGAATGCAACTTTTGGAAATCAATTGTTGCTTTATAGCAAAGCTATAAAGCAAGGAAACATAACGTAACAAATAAGGATAAAAGTGAAAAGAATCCTTTAGAAAAATACCAAGTGTCAACAACAACACGGAAGAGCTAGAAATTTCTCACTCTGCTGGTACGACAAGTCTGCATGACCACTTCAGAAAACTCGTGGAGTGCCTACTAAAGTTGACATGTGCTGGTGACCCAGCAAAGCTACTCCCAGGTAAATATCCAAGAGCAATGCATGCACATAGTCATTAAAAGACACGTTCTAAAGTATTTGTGGCAACTCTTTTCATAATAACCTGAAACTGGAAATTCTCCAAATGCCCAGCACCAGCAGAATGGATAGATTTTGGCATATTCACACAAATAATGACTACGCAGCAGCGATAGAAACCTGTCACCACCTGCTTTGTGGATACACGATGCAGATACACCCCCTCTCCCACCTGGGACCTGCAGCCAGGGCCAAAGGGCGGGGAGCTGGGCTTTGCGGTTGGCAGAAAAGATCAGAGTGTAAAGGGCACTCGAGGGGAGGGGAGCAGTAACAGGGAGTCACCAGGGAAGTGACCCTTTCCTGCCCATCTCAGGCGGGCTCCTTGGGCCCCAACTGGGAAGTACAAAAATTGGGAAAGAAAAAAGCCTGTGGGTCCCAACCTCTGTTCTGCCTGCGAGTGTAGTCATCGGAGTCAGACTTTGCAGGTAATGGGCTGGAATTGGCTCTTTTCCAAGTGTTACAGAGAAAAGCAACGATGATAAATAGTATTGGTTTATAATTTAACCATTTTGTTGTTGTTGTTTTTGTTTTTAACCTTCGAAGTTGTACAGTATCACATCACCTGCATCTCAGGAGCCTCAGAGGGGAGGAGAGCAGTTTTTCCCCTTTTATAATGCTATCCTCTGCTGCACATTAGGGAATTCACAGGCAAAGATTTGGTTTGTCTCCAGAGTTTTGTAGGATTTGATTTGATTTAGTGATTCAGGTCCAAGATTGTAAGGGGGATGAGAGGTGGGAAGGAAGTATGGAAAAAAGGAAGTTGTTTAATTTACAATAAGAAAGTATATAAGTATTTTCTGTTTTTACAGTGGTGAGAAAACAGAGGTGAGTGGGAAATGCATGCATCTGTGTTGTTGATGAGAAGGAAGTGAAGGGACCCTTTGGGGAAGTGAATTTGTAGAACATAAGAAAAGCAATTTAGGGGCCCCTGGGTGGCTCAGTCAGTTAAGCATCTGCCTTCAGCTCAGGTCATGACTGGGGAGTCCTGGGATCGAGCCCTGCATTGGGCTCTCTACTCAGTAGGGAGCCTGCTTCTCCCTCTCCCTCTATGCATGCGTTCACGCTCTCTCTCTCTCTCTCTCTCAAATAAATAAAGTTTGGGTTTTTTTTAAAGGGCAATTTGAAAAGGGCATGGCCTGTGACTGGGTCCATCTTCTGCAGATCCAGATGGCAGGAATAATTTTACAAAGTAAAAGTACTCATTCCCAAAGCTGCTCATCAAATTCTATCCATAAATGTCCCAGGAGCAGGCTCCTGGCTGGAGATGGGGATACATCCACATCAGACAGATATGAAAAGCTGATTCTCTGAAGATCTTCTAGCAACTTGGAATGCATATATCTCGCTGTGACTACTCAGCACTTCTTAATCAGGGGGAAGCATCTAATGCCTAAAAAGGGAAAACAAATGTTTCCAGGTCCCATCCAAGAAGTTTCTGGTTTGGTTGGACTGGGGAGCAGCTTGGGCAGTGGAATTTTGGAAAAGCCCTCTGGGGTGATTCCTCTACTTACACCTCTGATAGGAAACCCTGAATTAAATGGAAAAAAAAAAAAAAAAGCAGGATGCCAAATAGCATTTATATTTCAGCTTTAGCCCAATACAACATCTGATGGCACATGGACAGGAATAAGGCAAGAGGGCCCTGTATCTAGATGCGTTGGAAATATGTTCCCTCTTGCAAGACACCTACCAAAATTAGAACTGTATTTGAGGATGCCGGCACTGCGTGCAGTATATAAATAAGTGTAATGTCATTTAATATGATAGTATTTTAAAAAATGAGTTGAGTGGTGTTTTCTAGCTGTTAGTTTAGCCAAATATCAGTGTAGAAATTAGCCTTCTGCAGCTGCAGAGGCAACTGAATTTCCAGCTTGCTTGTGTGTGGCTTGGTTCCTCTTCCTAGAGCCAGAAAATGCCCCAAGTACTGTTGATCAGCCCTTCCACAACCACCAAAGCCAGAGACACTCCAACAGATTCGGACCCTACGCTGAGGGAGACAGGGAGCACGGCAGAAAGAGTCCTGATCTGGAAAGACAGAGACTCGAGGTCTGGTTTTGACTTGCTGCTAAATCGCTGAGTGATCTACGGTGAATTCCTTCACATCTCCATAGGTTTCCATAAAATGAGAGGCCAGGGGTCCAAACCTTAACATCTTTGAGGGTCAGGTAATATCAATGAGTGAAATGGACCCAGGCACAAGACAAATTAAATAACTTTGCTTTTAAAGAAAATCCCCCCCCCCGCCCTTACAATCTTAGACCTGAGTCACGAAATCAAATCAAATCCAACAAAACTCTGGAGACAAACCAAATCTTTCCCACAAAGGGGAATAGTGAGGACTGTGAAAAAAGGTAAAGGGGTAGCCACTACTCAGTTCCTACAGGTTGTTCCATCAGGGTCACTGAGAACAGTTGTGCAGGTTGTGTACTGCACAAGAGCACTAGTTCAGAGGAGGTACTATTCACATCACAGATGTAGATCTCTATCAATGATTAGATGATGATTTCCTGGAAGATGCCTGTAGAAGGTTTTGAAGAAAGGATACTTTCTAATTTGTACGAAGGTGATGTATGGGCTATCAGAAGCCCTGGTTACCAGGCTGGAATGCAGCTCCAGTGTTGCCAGATTTCTTCTTCCCCCTTCTCCTCCTCCTCTTCCCCTTTTCCTTCTTTTTCTCTGGAGGGGCTAGAAACATGGCTTCTAAAGTGAAATTCCCCTGATTTCATATTAATTGGAAACTAAATCCAAAACATTTTTGACACCAGTGGGCTAAACAAAACATTTCTGGGGGCCACATTGAGGCTAGGAGTTGGAGATCTCTGACCCAGAAAAACACAACATTACTGACATTTCAGAAACCCTCCTACTCTATGCACTTCACATGTAATCCTGAAGCAATCACAAAGAAAAACTAATTACCCTGGTAAATTACATGGATAGAATAGGGATTATGTAGTTATCATATGAATTAAATTAAATATCAGATTATATTAAATATATTACCATTTTAAATAAATATTATAAATGAATAGATAATTCTATAAACATTAAATTAAATATTAAATTTTAATATGATATAAAAAGCAAAAGTATGGGACGCCTGGGTGGCTCAGTCTGTTAAGTGTCTGCCTTCGATCATGATCTCAGGGTCCTGGGATCAAGCCCAGAATTGGGCTCCTTGCTCAGTGGGGAACCTGCTTGTCCCTCTCCCTCTGCCTGCTTTCTCTGCCTACTTGAGCTCTCTCTCTCTCTCACTATGCTCTCTCTCTCTCTCTCTCTCAATTAAATAAACAAATATATATATATAAACAAATCTATCTATATATAAAAATTCTTTTAAAAAAGTAAAAGTGCCTCCTTCAAATGATGTATTACAATATTCTCCCTACCGATCATCTGGTTAACTTCAATCCATCCTTTCTCCAGAGAGAATCTCCTAAGATATGCATCTCAGTTAGGTCCCCCTGTTGTACTTACATGAAATACCTGACTCTCCCTAAGTGAGATTTTCAGATTTGTCACCAGCTATCACTTGTGTGGATGTTGGCTTACGGTGTGTCTGCTTACCACTGGTGGAGGGCGTGTCTCGCTCAACACTCTAGCCCCAGTGGGGATGTGCCTGGCACACATCAGGTACCTAGTGTAGGTTTATGGAGGGTTGGATCAGTCTATGTCCCATCAGGCAAACATCTTTTCTCCTTGGTGTCCTCCCTGACCTGACTTTGTCACCAGGTGTCTGATTCCTTGGCTCCTGACCTTGGAAGACCTCTGGTTTCAATTGCTGAGAAGGAGGCTCTCTGGCGCCCCACCCCTCCTCCCCCTCATATCTCCTGAGCTGGAGAAAAGACCCAGTTTAAGCCATCGAGGTTCAGGACATCCATGCCTGGCTTGTGGCAGAAACCTGCCTGGAGAGGAGTTGGAGCACTCAGATTTCAGGTAACATATACCTCTGATAGGAAGTGCCCTTCACCTTGGATGCTGGGGGTCGGGGGAGAGTTTTGAGTACAGAATTAAATTCTGCTCCCCGTACATACTTCATGTTCCGTGTTTGTTTCCTCTTAGTAACAAGATCATTATGATGCCAACCGATAGGCCGGCGCTCCTACAGATTTATTGAAGAGATCTGAGATCTGGTAGTGTTCCAAGGCAAGCAGCTTTGTTTGATATCGAAAAGAAGTCCCTAGAGATCATCCCCACGTCCATAAAACATCAGTAAAAGCAGCTGATTTCACAAAGTAGCTAAACACAAAAGTGGAGCTAATGTCGTGGGGGAAACTGCAGAAGAAGGAAAATCAAAATCCCACACAGTTCCTCAGGGAGCAGAGAAGAAGAAAGGTAGGAGCAGAGAAAGGGAGAGTAAGGGGGGAGGAGGACCCGGGAGGGCTGTGGAAGTGGACATGATCAGGGGGAGGGTATCTGACCAAAACTCCGCCTCCTGTTCCTTCAGTTTCTGTCCCACGCTCATGTTCAAGTCCAGCTTCAGGTACTGCTCGCTCTGACTGTAGGCTGGCCACAGAGGCAGGCCTTCCCCGTTAGGGTCCCTGGAAGTGAAGGCAGAGATGGGGATGAGACTTCCATTCTCCAACACCTGACTGTGGGGGAGCCTGGGCGGGAGTGTGTGGAGGTGTAGTGGGGGAACGGTGGGGGGCAGGGCTCACTTACCCTGTCCGCGCAAAGTTGGCCCAGTACCTCATCATCTTCCTGCTCAGCAATTTCTCCTTCTCCGTGGCTCCTTCTGAAGGAGACAATCGCAAAACCCGGCTCTCACACATATTCACCAGAAGGCCAAGGTGACTCAGGTGAGCTGAATATGGCATTCCCATCTCCCTTCCCGCGGGATCCTCTCACCAGCCCACCAATCAATGCACTCCTTTTGCAGCCGCATGTACAGAGGCCCAGAACGGCAGGGGCTGGCCCAAGGAATCATGGTTCTGAATGCTCAAGGAGGCTCAACACCCAGCTTCCCCATCTAGCCAGTGCTCTTCCAGACATTCCTGCGAGGCTGCAAGCTCCATGGGGACAGAGACCACCCCCCCCCACCCCCCCCCCCCCCTGTCTCTTTCCACCACTCCCCGCCTCAGTTAATTATTGCATTTCTTTATTGGAGAAAGTAATATTTGCTCAAAGTACAAAATGCAACACGCAGGAAGGGCATCTAATGACAATAAGGTTCCCTCCCGTCCCTTCCCTCCACACCCCCAGTGCCCAGCCTCAGAGGTAACCATAGCTACCAGCTACTCGAGCGCCCTCCAACGGCAGGCTGGACGTACAAGGGTTTAAGCGGACACCTTCCTACACATTCAGTATGACATGAACACATATTCTGCGTCTTTTTCTTTTTACAAAATCGTATCCAGGAGATAGTTCCACACTGTCGCCTAAAAACCTTCCATTTATTGCCGTTTATTATTCTCTAAATGTATAATGCATGAATATGTATATATGCAATCATATGGGAATATATAATTTATGCACCCAGTACTCTCTTGGTGGATCTTCACAGCGTTTTCAGTCTTTTGCTGGTAAAAGCAATGCAGCAGCACATGCCTATCGTTTTGCCTGTGCGCAAGTATAATTGCACAAAAAAATTCTAGACATTGGATTGCTTGGGGAAAGACTATCTGCATTTTAAATTTAGAAGTTTTGCATTAATATACGAAATTGTCTGTCTCCCCACACCTGCTCAAATACATTATGTAAAATGCATTGCTCGTCCCAACCTTGATAGATGAAAAAGGCTTCCTCAGTCAAGGTTAGTGTGCAATCTTCTTGTTATTGGTGAGGTCACGCGGATTTTGATGCTTAAAAGTCACTCACGTTTCCTTTTCCATAAACTGTCTCTTTGTATCTGTTAGCCACTTTTCCACTGGGCTGTTCTTTTCCCACTGACTTTAGGAGCTCTTTAGATATTAAGGAATTGAAACTTTGATACACATGTGGTTCATTTTCTCCCATTTGGAGAGTCCTGTGCCCGTCCCACAGTATGAGCTCAGTGATGGCTGCTCGTAGTACAGTGACATTTATTAAGCACTCACTGTGTGCTTTGTGAAAATTGTCTCACTGGGTCCTTATCACAACCCAAGAGGCAGCTATGTTATTATCTGTATTATTAGGATGGGCATGAATAAATGATGTAACGAATAAACCGCAGCGCACAAACGTACTTATGCGGAGCACAAGAGGCCAGCATGACCTGGTCAAGGGCCTGGGTCGTGCAATTTCTTTAACGAAATATTTTAGTGATATCTGTTGTGTGTAGTTGCTATAAATTTTTTCGGTGGATAACCTCATCTGATTGGCTTCTTATTTTAGGCTCTGAATAGGTCATAAGTTCAGGAACAGATGAGCAAACTTTGCTAGTAGCAGGGCACAACATCTACATTAGATCACCTGGGTCCAGAGGACATTGGGAATTATGAAAAACATGGGTTGTTGGGTTTTGTTGTTTTGTGGATTTTTTTGTTTTGTTTTTGTTTTTGGGTTTTTTGGTTTTTGTTTTTTTTGCCTTTTAAAGCCCTGGGTGGTAATCTCATCGACAGTTCTGGAAAGGGCAGGGAGGGTAAGATCAGTGGTCAGAGAGAAGAAAGTGGTTCTAATTAAAAATAAAATTAGATCACATGAGTGCCCCCAACGGTCCAGCCCTTTAGGCTTTAGCACAAAGAGAAACACTCATCAAGCAAATGCTGACAACTTCTTTTCATCTCGGTTTCTAAAAATAAGAGTGGGGGCATTTTCCAGGGAATGGCTGGGTCTGTAAACCGTAGATTACATTCCAATGCACCAGTACCAGGGGGCTCTTGCATCACGTCAGGCGGGGGGAGGGCTTCTCCCCAGCTCATCCCAAGCTCAAGTCCGCACGAGAGCAGAAGCCCCCCTGAAGCCTGCTCCTTACCAAACATGACAACGTCGCCTTTGAGGAAGGCACCTCCAAAGACGAAGCGGATTTCATCAGAGTGATCCGCTTTGACGAAAGCCGGCCTTCTGTCCTTTAAGCACTGGGGCCCGTGTTGAAACTCATAGAAGTAGACAGGTGCGCCAGCATCTGCACAGAGGAGGGAGGGGGCCTGTGGCCAGCGCCCAACTCAGTGGAGCAGGGGCTGGCCACGCGTTCCCACCCAGAGGGCCCACCACACCCGTGGGTGGGATGGCTCAGAGACAATGCGGACTTGAATCCTGCTAACTTCCCTCTTCCTTATTAAAGGCTAGCACTTGCTGCCACAGCAGTCCCTACCCCCGTGGTTACAGGAGCTCACTAGCCCTCAGGGCAGACCGATTGGGTAAGAGGTCTTCACTTGGCTATAAACCTTTTCTCCTGAGCAAAGAGCTACCTCCCACGGATCCTGCTTCAATTGTCCCAAGACAAACCAAAGTTATTCCCTGCTTCCAACATTCCTTCTTCTCACTTCCGCTAAAGGTCTTTGCTTTTAATTCCTTCTCACCCCACCTTTCCCTGCATCATCCATGTTTCTCTCCTGGACCACTGCCATCAGCAGAGTCTCTGTTAACACACACACACACGTGCACACACATGTGCACACACACACACAGACACCCACAAACACACATACTCTTGGTCTCAGCTTCCCCTCTAGCTACTGGCTTGTATCTCTAAATCCCTTCTAGCAAGACCCCACAATACTCATTATCTCTGCTCCCTCTCCTCACTCTCTCTCTCTTAATTGAAGTGTCACTTATGGACAATAAAAAGTGCAGATTTTAATTAGATGGTTTGATGAGTTTTTGCAAACGTATACACATTCCTGTAACCACCACGCGAGGGTATACAGAGCATTTCTATCACCCTGGAAAATTCCCTTGTGTGTTTTTGTAGTCACTCTACCAGGAGACAATCAGCGCTTTTATGGATCGAGACCACAGATTAATTTTGCCTGCCCTTGACCCCTGCATAAATGGAGCGACACAATATATGTACTTCTGTGTGTCTGGCTTCTTGTCCTGGGTGCGGTGTTTTTGAGACTCTTCCACGTTATCTCATGTATCAGTCATTGATTCCTTCCAACCACCAAGGATACGCTATTGCTTGAATATACCACAGTGCGTTTACCCACTCGTCTGATGATAAACTTCTGGGTTCTTTCTAGTTTGGTGCTATTATGATTAAAGCTGCTGCGGATGTCCATACACCAGCAAGGACATATGCCTTCATTTCTCTTCAGTGAATGCCTAGGAGTAGAATGGTTGAGTAATAGGGTAGGTATGCACTTAATTTTATAAGAAACGGACAGTTTTCCAGAATGGTTGTACCATATTACGTTCCTTCCAGAAATACATGATACTGCTGAATATTCCACACCCTTGGCAGTACTGGTGGGTGTGGTTTGTGTTTTCAATATTAGCCATTCTAGTAGGTGTCCATGGTTTCCTCATTTGGGGTTTATTTTGCATTTCCCTGATGACTAATTATGTTGAGAACCTTTTCATGAGCCAAAAAAGGCTTTCCTGTATCTTGTTTCGTGAAGTGTCTTTTCAAGCCTTTTATCCATTTGTAATTGGATTATTTGTCCTTTCATTATTGAATTGTAAGAGTTCTCATATGCTGGATATGAATTTTTTGTCAGATAATTATGTTGTGAATATTTTCTTCCAGTCTGTGGCTTGCTTTCTCATTTTCAGAGCAGCACTGGGTTTTTTGTTTGGTTGGTAGTTTTAGGTAAAATACACAGGGACACCTGGGTGGCTCAGAGGGTTAAGCCTCTGCCTTCGGATCAGGTCATGATCTCAGGTCCTGGGGTTGAGCCCCGCATCAGGCTCTCTGCTCAGCAGGGCGCCTGCTTCCCCCTCTCTCTCTGCTTACTTGTGGTCTCTCTCTCTGTGTCTAATAAATAAATAAAATCTTTTTTAAAAATACACATAACATAAAATTCACCACTTGAACCATTTCTAAGTATGGTAAATCAGTAGTTTTTAGTACATTCAGAATGTTGTACAACCATCACCACTATTGAGGCCTAGAACATTTTCAGCTCCCCAAACAGAAACCCCGGATCCATTAAGCAGTCACTCCCTATTTGCCCTGCCCTCCTGTCCTTTGGAAACTGCTTTCTGTCTCCACGGATTTGCCTATTCTGGGCATTTCATATAAATGAAATCACACACGTGGCCTTTTGTGTCTGGCTGCTTTCACTGAGCATAATGTTCTCCTGAACAACCATGTTGTCGCAGGTGTTCTTCTTATGGCCAAATGATAACCCGTCGTGTGTATACCGATCAGCTGATGGATCTTTGGGTTGTTACCACTTTTTGGCCTCTCCAAATAAGGCTGCTATGAACATTCATGTACAATTTTTGCTTGACCATCTGGTATTCAATTATCTTAGGTCTATGCCTAGGAGTGGAGTTGCTGAGTGATATGGTGATTTTATGTTCAATTTTGTGAGGAACAGCCAAACCACTTTCCACATGACATGGACCATTTACCAGTCCCACCAGCAGCTCATGAGAGTTCCAGTTTCTCCACATTCTCAGTAACACTGTTATTTTCTGGTTTTTGTTTGTTGGCTGTTTTTTTTTTTTTTTATTATAGCCACTTTAGTGGGTATGAAGAGGTGTGTCACTGTGGTTTTGACTTGCATTTCCCTGATGGCTAATAATGTTGCTCACTTTTTCATGTGCTTATTAGTCATTTATGTATCTATTTTGGAGAGATGTCCACTCACTCCTTTGCCCACTTTTGAATCGACTTGTTTGGTTTTTTGCTGAGTTATAAGGGTCCTTTTATTTTCCAAATAATAAACACTTATCATGTAAATGATTTGCAAATATTTTCTCCCATTCTGTGGGTTGTCTTTTTACTTTCTTTATATTGCCCTTTGATGCAAATTTTTCATTTTAATGAAGTCCAATTTATCTGGTTTTTTTTCTTTTTTGATGATACTTTTGTTGTTAGATCTAAGAATCTACTGTAATGTTCAACCTCTTTGTGTCTTTGGTTCTAAAATGAGTCTCTTGTAGACAGCACACAGTTGGACTGTTTTTATAATCCACTCATTCTGCAATCTCTGCCTTTTGAGAGAATCCATTTACATTTAGTATAATTACCGACTATGAAAGACTTACTTCTGCCATTTTACTATTTGTCCCCCATATGCCTTATATTCTTCTTCACTTCTTCCATCACCGTAATATTTTCCAGGGTACCACTTTGATCCCCTTGTTTCTTTTACCATACATACATATTTTTAGTTATTTTCTAGGTGGTTGCCCTGGGGATTACAATTAACTTCCTAATTTATAATAATCTATTTCAAACTAATACCAACTTCATTTCAATAGTAAACAAAAACTTTCCCCTTTATAGCTCTGTGTCTTTATATTGTTATTGTCACAAATGGCATCTTGATGCATTGCATGTGAAAACATAGATTTATAATTATTATTTTCTACAGTTGTTTTTAAATGATGTAGGAAAACAAAGAGACATTAGAGAATCAAAAATAAATCAATACTGACTTCTATAAGTAAACATAAGTAATGCGAGTACCATGAGAAGTGTTTTCTTTCTTCTTATGGATTTGAGATACTGTCTAGTGTCCTCTTGTTTCAGCCTTAAGGACTCCCTTTAGCATCTGTCGGGCAGGTTTACTAGTGACAAACTCTCAATTTTTGTTTATCTGGAAATGTCTTGATTATCCCTTCATTTCTGAAGATAGTTTTGATAGACATGGAAATCTGGTTGGCAGGCCTTTTTTTTTTTTTCCCCCTGCACTTTGAGTATGTTATTCTGTTGTCTCTGGCTTCTGTGGTTTCTGTGAAGAAATCAGCTGTTAATGTTATTGAAGCTACTTTGTACATGATTAGTCTATTCACTTTAACTGCTTTCAGAAATTTCTCTGTTTTTGGTGTTTGATTGATTATAATATGTCTCTACATGGATCTCTTTGAGTTTTTCCTACTTGCGATTCAATGAAATTCATGGACATGAATATTTACATCTTTCATCAAATTTGAGACATTTTGATCATTATTTCTTTAAATATTATTTTTTACCTATTTTCTCTTCTCTTCTGGAAGTCCTATCATGCATTTGTTGGGATATTTTATGGTGACCCACAGGTCTCTTGGGCTCTGTCCATTTTCCTTCACTCCTTTATCTTTCTGATCCTCACACTGAGTAATCTCTATGGATTTATGTTCAAGTTCTCTGTTTCTTTCTTCTCCATGCTCAAATCTGCCACTGTGTCCCTCTAGTGAATTCTCCATTCCAGTTGCTGTATATTGCAATGCCAGAATGTCTATCTGGTCCTTTTTATAATTTTATAAATTCTTTCTTTATTGCTCCTCTATGTGGTGAAACATTATTTTCATGGTTTCCTTTAATTTTTTATATGTGGTTTCCTTTATAGCTATTTGAGTATATTTAATAGTTGGTTTAAAGTAGTTAGAAAATCCAATGTCTGGGGTTCTTCAGGGACAGTTTCTATTCATTTCTTTTTTCCCTGTCTGTGGGCCATACTTTCCCATCTCTTTGCATGGTTGTTGAACAGTGGAGATTTTGAATATTATAATGTGGCAACTCTGAACATCAGATTCTACCCCTTTGCCACAGTTTACTGTTACTGCTTTTTGTAGTTGCTGTTGTTTGTTTGTTGAGAAATGTTTCTGTACTAATTTTGATTATTCTTCATCATGTATGGCCACCAAACTCTTTTTTCTCTTGTTATCTTCATGGTCAACTAATAATTTTATGGGTCAGCTGAGATTTTCATAAGTGCCTAAAACAGACAAAATCTCCCAATCTTTGAAGACGGGCATTATGTGTGTGTCAGAGCACACCCTCAACACTCAGCCAGACAGTCTACAACTCTTATTTAGCTTCCACTTTCTGTATGAGCAGAGCCTTCAGGTCAGCCCGATATAACAGCTTAGGGCCATCTCAGGTCTTTTCTAAGCATGTTCCCCACTCTAGACAAACACGAAGCCTTCTAAATTCCCAGGGCTATGAGGGAGCTTCTCAAGCCTTTATTCCCAGAACATTCTATTGCCCAGCTTTTCCTCCTAAGTATTGTCTATTATTTTTTTTAAAGATTTTATTTATTTATTTGACAGAGATCACAAGTAGGCAGAGAGGTAGGCAGAGAAAGAGAGGGGGAAGCAGGCTCCCTGCTGAGCAGAGAGCCCGATGCGGGGCTCGATCCCAGGACTCTGGGATCATGACCTGAGCCGAAGGCAGAGGCTTAGCCCTCTGAGCCACCCAGGTGCCCCTAAGTATTGTCTATTATTTATTGCAACTGTTATCCCTTGCATCTGGGGGCAGCAGCAAATACATTTATTTATTTTCTTTTTTCAGAGAGAGCATGCACACATGTGCACATGTGAGTGTGGGTGGGGAGGGACAGAAGGAGAGGGAGAGAGAATCTTAAGCAGGCTTCATGCCTAGTGCAAAACCTGACACAGGGCTTGATCTCACCCCCCAGAGATCATAACCTGAGCTGAAATCAAGAGTTGGACGTTTAACCAACTGAGCCACCCAGGCGCCCCAGCAAATGCATTTACCTTTAAATGTTGATGGAAAATACCCTCCGGGTAGGTGCCTAATGTCTGAGAGAGTTCTGGGTTAGGCGAATGAAAGTAAACCCTTTGAGCTTAGTTGTTTAGGGAGCCACCAGATAGATCAAAGCAAAAAAAAAAAAAAAAACCAACAACAACACCACAATTCTTTGAGTGTGAGGTCCTTTTTTCTCCTTCCAGTACTAGAAACCTATTCTATAAATGTGGGCTGCTGTCTTTAAGGTCACTGCCTAGCTGGTATCAAGAAATGGGGCAGAGTAGGTTGAAATGCCACACTCTCTCACTGAGACCCAAGGATCTATATCTTAATTAAATGTTCATTTGCTTGTGATAAACCCTTGATTTGTTTCCAGGTTCCGATCAAATTGATTCTGACAGTACTTACCAGTTTATTCACTGCTTTTGGGATGGAACAGATTTTTGGAATTCCCTCCTCCACCATTTTTGCTAACATTGTTAACAGTGTTTTTTGATGAGCAAAAAAATATGTATTAATTTTGCTGCAGTACAATTTTAGATTTTACATTTGGATCTACAACTCGATTCACATTGATTTTTGTATATAGTGCGAGGTAACGGGTTGAGGTTCACTTTTTCTACATAAATATCCAGTTATTCCAGCTCTGTTTGTTGAATGGAATTTCCTTTTCCCACTAAATTATCTCAGCACCTCTGTCAAAAATTGGCTAATTATATTCCGGACTCTCTACTCTAGCCTTCAGTCAATACCAGACTTTCTTAATTCCTACATCTCGAAAATTATACTTGAAATCAGATGACTTGTAAGCCCTCTAACTTTGTCATTCTTTTTCAACATTGTTTCGGCTATCCTTGCATTTCCATGTAAAGTTTTAAAATCAATTCATTCCTTTTTTTCAAAACCACTGCTGAGATTTTGAGATTACAATTATTTTCTGAAGATCAGCTTGCTTTTTTCTCATGAATCCATTTTAACCAGACTTTTACATACATAATCTCATCACAATAGTTCCCATCAAGGTCACCAGTGACTCCTGTGTTCCCAAATTCAAGAGTCAATTCTTGGTCCTCATTCTCTTGTCTCCTCCGTAGACCTTATGATACAGAATCCCAGAGCTCCCTGCAACTGCTATCCCCTGCCCCGGTTTATCTTACTTATATTACCACCTAACACATATACATTCTATCTTTACTTCTTTGTTATCAGTCTCCCCAGCTAGAATCTGAGTTTCATGGAGGCAGGGTCTTTGTTTGGTTCACTGCTGTATCTCTAGGGCCAAGGATACTCTTAGGCACATGGTAGGTTCTGGATTAAAAAAACAAAAACAAACAAACAAACAAAAAACTGGATGGGGCACCTGGGTGGCTCAGTGGGTTAAAGCCTCTGCCTTCAGCTCAGGTCATGATCTCAGGGTCCTGGGATCAAGCCCCACATCGGGCTCTCTGCTCAGCAGGGAGTCTGCTTCCCCACCCCACCCCCCTCTGCCTGCCTCTCTGCCTACTTGTGATCTCTGTCTGTCAAATAAATAAATTTTTTTTAAAAAGAAAAAAAAACTTGAAAAAAAAACGTGGAAAGAGGAGGAAAAGGGGAATGGAAGAAAAAGAGAGAGAGGGAGAAAGGAGGAGAGAGAGAAGGAATTAGGGCGGGGAGGAAGGGAGACAAGGTTTGTATCCCCACAAATAATACTCTTGTTCTGATTGCTCCACTACTCCTTAGAGCTAAAATGCTTGGAAGACACCTAAATAGAAAGGAGTCTGGGAAATGAGTCCTCCCAAGTCATGGGAGATGAGAATTTTCTGCACAGTCCTGAAGGAGAAGGAGTAGAAACAACAGAACTGGCCAACATCCCTGAACCCTGAAAGGCATGGGAATTGCAAAAGTCAGTGTGCAAGGTTACATCCCACGCATTCTTGGGAACTCCCTCTCACTGAGGGAAAAAAAGGGTAGAGCAGGTGGCCAGTTATCAATCCACAAGACTCTTGGCAGTCACTGGCCTTACTGGACTGTGACCCTGCTGTACGGTAGGGGGTGTGGGTACTCAGAGACTCACCTCTGTGATATCGAGCTGTGACCAGCCCAGGGACCACAAAGAACACATCTCCAAGCAAGTCCAGAAAACTATCTCGTATCTCAGCCGGGGAGTGCTTGTTGGAGAAGTACTGATCAGCCACAAGGTATAAATACTGGTTGGGGATACGCTGTAAAAAAATCATGGTCACAGGAGACTCAGGTCAACAATAGCAAACACGATGAGCATTTGCTTGGGTGGAGATGGTTCTGGGGTCTTTATGTGCAATGTCTCATCTAATCCACATAGTGACCCTATGGTGCAAATATCAAAATTAGCCCCATTCACAGATGAAGGAACTGAGGCTTTGAGAGAGTAAGTGGTTGTCCAAACTGGTGCAACCATGATTCTTCCGCAAGTCTATATATGCAGCCGGAATGCATGCTCCTAATTACAGTACGCACGCCTCCCTGAGATGTTTCAGAAACACCCATCCCTGGCAACCAAGGGCGGGACTCTTCTGAGCGTACGCCTTTGCGGCTATTACTGGGACCCTGCTTCTGGAAACAGTGCTGCCTCCAGTCCATTGCTCTTAGATTTGAACTAGTCTTTGTTTGGAGTTCCCTCATCCATAAAAAATGGGTTGTTTGGAAAATTACATGAGATCTGAAGAAAGAAAGGTGCTGGCTGGCACAGAGCCTATCTTCAGTTCCATCAGTCCGCCCTGAGACCCACTGCTAAATCCCTGAACAGGACCTTCTGTACTTTCCTGACTCAGCACGGGTTGCCTCCCAGGCTTCCATCTCTCAACTCGCCCCAAGCAAAAATGTCAGCTGTTGCAAAGTAAACTTCATGAGGATGCAGGGTCTGCCACACTGGTGAGGTTCTTGGGGATCTGGGGATCTGGGAAATGCTGGCACAAGTCATGGCACCTCGACCATCACCCTCTCACCCACCACATGACAACAGGCACAGCCAGGCAGAAGTTTCTTTGGAATTTGGGGACAGTATAGAGCACACTGGGGAGCACTGCTCAGACCCACTCAGCGGGTCCTCTGAAGGCTGCGTGTTTTTAATCAGGCCCAAAGCAACTCCAGGCTCTGGTGCAAGTGATGCCCCTGACTTGGACCATATGACCAGCAGACCCCTATGAGCTCAAGGTGTCCAGGGTGGGTACAGTGCTCTGTGGAACCTTTGGAGAGCCCCAGCGGGACAGTCACCATGCAGACCCCTGGGATTCTAGAGCAAGGCTCTGTTTTCTGCATCAGAGAATAACTTAAACCTTTGAAAAGTATTTCTTGCTCTGCCACCTAGGAGACACTGCACACCCTTCCCGTCCTCCTGCACCTTCCCACAAAGCCTACTTCCCACTCCTGGGACCTGCCTCAAGATCCCTCCTCCTCTTGAAGTAGCCTCTGCTTGAATTTTCCTCTTTTCTAAGGCCAAGATCAATGAGGCCATCCTCCATGAGGTCATCTCCAATGATCCTGAAAGGTCCCGCTATCTGACTTGCATTGTAAGTATCTCTCAAACCTTAGTCCCGATTCTCATCACTGGAGAGCCAAGACTCATCAAACATCCCCTCTGAGCCTTGAGGCTTGAGATATCCCCTGCCTCCAATCTGGCTCACTCTGTGTCCAGAAGGATCTTTCCAAAATGGGAATCAATCACGTCACTCTTCTGTTCCCAGCCCCCGGGATGAGCTTCACATTCCTTTCAGAGCATATAGAAGCTGGAAGCTTCCTTCTCGAGTGGCAGCCAACCCCAGCAGCTGACCTCACCACACTCCTCTGCTCCTAACTGCCACGCTGGGTCCTCTGGCTCCCCAGCCCATTGCTCTAGGAGCCGGACAAACCTAACTCATTCCTCAAAGCCCTTCTCCCCAAGAGAGCTACCTGCTCCCTCCTGCGGGCACCAGAGGGCCTTGGACATTCCTCTGCTCTGGTTTGTTAAGACACTGTACCGAAGTGCCTCCTCCTTCCATCCACCCGTGGTCTGCAGATCCTGCAAGCATAAAGGGAGAGCCTGCTTCTCACTGCTCTCAGGGCATGGGGAAGCTCTGGGGCATGTGGGCTCTCAGCAAACATCCATTCCATGAATAGGTGGCGGAAAGGAACCTGGCACAGAGTTCATGCTGGAGAAATGTTTAAGGCAAGAAGAAGGGAAGAAGAGAAAGGAATCCATGCCTACCTCTAGCGGTTGGCTAAGACCTACTACTGCTATGTCTGTGCAGGAGTCGTGAGTAGGTGACTGAGCAATGGTCCTTGGTCTGGCTGGAACCTAAGACGGTGACCGGCTGGTGTCTAGTGAACACGGGTCCCTAGTCCCGGGTGTGTTTCGGAATTTAGAACTTTTCGGATTGTATCTAGATAATTCAGTACCGAGGCTGCATATGATGTCACATGCTCTGGAGGGGGGCATCCCCGCCCCTACAGGACCATCTCCGCAGAGAAGCACGTGAATAGGGGGACAAATGATGTGAATGGGAACGATAAGGACCAGCGGCCACCTCCCGGCTGAGGCAGACGTGGCTGCCCTGTGGGCTGGTTTTCAGAGCTCCTTGGATTTGGAGACTGAATAAGGGACTGTGGAACTCTGCTTAGCAAAGATTCACTGAATGAGTGAATGGGGAACGTCTATAGCCCCAGCCCCTTGTCCCGAGTGTGGCCCAAGGAGGCTTGTTAAACAGATGACTCTGAAAACTCAGTTGTCCAAGCTCACTTACCAGGACTGTGTGCAGCAAGTGCAGGGCGAGAGACTTGTTGGAGCCCCCGAGGATCTCGGGAAATTCCTTCTGTGGAGAGAAGTAGGGCGTCCTCCATGAGCACCTCAGGTCACCTGAAGGGAAAGCGTTTTCTCTGAGAGCCAAAGTGTCTGCCCACTAGAAGAGAGGCTGGGGCAAGCAGGAACCTGTTCAGTCCCCATGGGGCGACATGTAGGAGAACCTCCACAGGTTGGTGAAGCAATGATGTTTCTTCCCACGTGTGCTAAAATGCAGCCATTCCCTGCCACACCTGTGGTCTTATGGGGCCTGCGCGGCTGCTCTGTGAAAAGACAATGTTGTAAGCTCACATGCCCCCCACCACCAAATTCCCACGTTGAAGCCCTAACCCCCACTACCTCAGAATGTGACCGTGTGGAGATAGGGTTTGTCGGGAAGTGATTAAATGAGAGGGAGGACGTTAGCAGGGCCCTCACCCAATCTGACTGGTGGCCTTATGCGAAGAGCAAATTCTGACACACAAGAGAGACACCGGGGATGTGAGCACACAGAGGGAAGACCATACTGGGACACAGGCAGAAGGCCGCCATGAGCAAGCCAGGGAGGTATTTCCCAGAAGAAACTGGACCTGCCGACACCTTGATCTTGCATTTCCAGCCTCCAGAACTGTGAGAAACTAGGTTTCTGTTGTTTAAACCATCCGGTCTGTGGTATTTTGTTCTGGCGGCCCTGGCAAACTGGTATAGGCTATAGCTTCACGCTGGCATCAAGTCTGAAGAGAGGCCAGAAAATCTCGAAGCTAGTGACTTACTGTTCTCTTTCTCGAGACCTTTGCAGTCAGGGCCTCTGAGAAGCCAGCAGTTCGCCGACAGCCGGCAAGGCTGCAAGGGTGGGAGTTAAGATCCCAGGCTCTGCATGGGGCCTAGTACAAGCTGTGGGTAATTATTTGCTAACTGACGCCTCCCTGGCCAGTACTACAGCTTAAACACATGAGAGGGTACAAGTACTCTCCACGTGTCAAATGAATTTCCCTTTGACATTTTCTGCTGAAAATCTTGGGATAATAAATCGCCAGGGTAAATATTTAAACGTCTCTGTCTCCTGGCATCTGTGGGAACCCCCAGAGTCATTCAATTTATCCACAAGTATATTTCAACTACTAAGAACCTCTCTATATGTTCAGAAGCTGAGATCTGTTTTTGGAGGACTACCCACGGTCACCAGCGGCCAGCAGGGGACATAACTGGAAGGTCACATGAAATAACAGCCCCGCCCCAGGCTCCTGAGCTACGCAGACCTGAGCACCACATCCCATGGTGCCACTTGAATAATTCCAATATCTAACATTTACTGAGCACTTGCTATATGCCAGGCTATTTGACGGGTACATGTGAAGCAGGTAGTAAGATCAGCCCTATTTCACAGGTTAAAGGAATAAAGGTTCAGAGAGGTTGGGCAGTTCACTTGAGGTCACAGAGCAGGTTAACAGAGAACTCAACATTTAATGGCAGAGCCTAAGTGCATGAAAAAAACTATACACCACTGTCTCCTCCCCAGCTGGGAGACTGGGAAGGAACTTCGCCCTTTCTGAGGCTAAGTTTCTTTAACCGAAAAACAGGACTAATAGTGCTTCACATTGATTCACAAGCTGTTGCGCCAATGGCATAAACTTGGCACGTGGAAGGCACTCAAAACTGGTCGCAGTGGTTACAGTGGTGGTGGCTGTCATCAAGAGCACCTGCCTTCTTTCTGGTGCAGACCCAGAAGCACTGAAGAGCCCTCCTTAAGCCACATTCACAACATGAGGAGAAAGATCCCCACTGCCACTTACCCGAAATCATTGCTCTATAGGTCAAATTCATCATGGCAGAACATGCCTTTGACAGCCCAGGGAACTCAGGGTTCTGGTTCTAAACAGCACCAACTAGGCTTGAACCTTGGCAAACCTCTGCATTTCATTATCTCCTCTCCCTCAGCTTAAAAGGAGGGGTTGGTCTCTATAACTGAGTTATGGTGATATTATGAATTTGAACATTCCTCCCCTTCTGAGGACAGATGAAAAGTTTATTTCAAATCAGGAAGGGCTTCTTACATGTCAGGGTCAAGGAATCACGGCTCCTTCTCAGCATTCAGCCTGAGCACAAACGAGCCCTCCCAGAGAAGCCTTTCCTCTCTACCAGTTCTCCTCCCTAAAGACCTTCTCCTACCAGCTTATGTCCTTTGTAGCACCTGTCCCTTCCCGAAACCAGCTATTCAGCCTTGCATTCCACCTGCTCTCCCCAGTCAGATGGTAGCTTGCGGAAAGCCGGAGCCGGAGGACTTGTTTACTACCGAATGCTTCGTTCTTCCAAGAGTGCAGAGCAGGTAGCAAACGTTCCGTGCATGCTTGTTGAATGACTAGAGGGATTCCATAGTTTTGCAACTTGGACAAGCCTCGGGAGCCCTCTTGGAAGTTAAAATGCCAGAACCAAGGCCGGACGTGAAAATGGAAAGGCCTGAGATTTTCCAAACCTGCGTGAATTTCATCTTCAAAGCAGTCACCATGTAAATTTGAAACAATCATTTATAATGTTTTGAAGAAAGCCTCCTCCCTTACTTCTTTATAGAGTTGCTTCTTTCTCCCTAAGCCTTCTATGAGGAGCAGAGCAGACACCGGCTATGGCTGCCCCGAGTCCTCAGTTACCCTCTGCCAGTGAGGGGGAGGGGCATCTCTGTGTCCTTGGCCGCTGGGCTCCCTCACAGTGCTTGGCGTCACGGACAGGAGCGCTCAGTGTGGAAGCACGCAGCGGCCTCACTGCTGAGGGAGTGATAGGGAGGACAGCTGGGATTCTTACCTTGGGCAGCAGGAAGCCACACTCGTGGTTATTGACTCCGATGACAGAAGGAATTGGATTAAATGTTTTTTCAGTCAGTAGGTCTAGAGGCTCATCAGGAAAAAAAAAACCATCAACCACTCGAGTGAAAGACTTGGTTTTCTGGAATAAGGGAGAAGAGAAAAATCAGCATCTGTTTCTGTTCATAAAACCCGCTGTCCCCAAATCCCTAGTCCAGCAGAGCCAACCCACTCCAGCAGTGGTCAAACTGCATTACGAAAGCAAAACTAAGCCACCTTTGGCCCATCCCGAGGCCTGAGTGCTGCCTGGCCAGCCCTGCTACTTACTTGGGCAAAGGGGTCAGCTTCCTGCCTTGGATTCCTCATCTGCTAAATAAGGGTAATAATTAGTATCTACCTAAAGAACACCAGAGCCTACAACAGTTGATCTCAAAGTATGGGTCCTGGACAGCAGCAGCAGAAGCATATCACCTGGGAACTTATTAGAACAAATTCTCAGGCCCCAACCCAGGCCTATTGCATATGAAACTCTGGGGATGCATTCCAGCCAACTTGTTTTGACAAGCCTCCAGGTGATTTTGATGCATGCTCAAGTTTGCGAATCACTGGCCAAATGCCATGTACAGAGTGGTTGACTGGGGGTGGGCAAGGGGTGAGGGGGTAGGTGGGCAGAGGAGTGGTGGGGGTCGGTGTGTCTTTGCCTTTCATCTGGCTGGATATTTCTTGGGTCTCAGGAAGTAACACCTGGCTCTGTCCATGGTGTTTTGGGGTCTCTGTTTGGGAGTAGGGGTGGAAGGGAGTACACAAAAGACCTTTTACACAATATCAGGTCAAGGTCAAACAGCTCCCACACTCCAGCACAGCTCACAGCAGACCCTTCATCCATGCTAAATAACTACCCAACAAATGTTGGAATCTGAAAGATAATGATCTTGCTCTTCCAAGGACCATCAGAAGCTCTCAAGATTGGAAGGGACATAAAAGCTCATTTGGTCCGATGAATCACCCAGTGACCGAAATTTGTCAGCTGTCATCTAGCTTCTGCTTGCATCCCTACAGAGGTGGGAATCTCACTACCTTTTCTAGGAGCTGGCCTTTCGCAGACCACTGAGTTTTTAGAAAATTCATGGTTCTATCAAGCCAAAATGGCTTCCTAACAGAACTCCTGCTCTTGGCATTGAGTTAACTTCTGGCAGCATGTGGAACAGGTGTGGTCCCTCTTCTCAGAGACTTAGAGACAACCTTCATATTTTCCTGGCTTTTCTCCAGGCTGAACAGCATCCCTGGCCCACAGGTTCCTTCATTACCTATCAGGGTTCTGGATATTCCACCTTATGTTTCTACACCATTACTATAAATCCCAGCCTCCATCTTCCCAAAGTCCCAAATCAAAGTAAGTAAGAGAGTGGTGGGATTTGTGTGCCCCCAGAGCCTCCTGTCCCTCCCCACCTTGTTGATGTCCAGCAGCTCCGTGGGGGATTTTGCCCTCAGGCAGTGCAGCAAGGCCACCGAGTCCATCGCGTTGGAGCCACAGATGCGTGCGACCACCTGCAACTATTTCCAGAGAAGGACTGGGTCAGAGCACAGCCCTGGAAGTCGCCAAGAACATGACAATTGAAAAGAGTCCTTGATCCAACCTCTGGCAGGTCCTTCATATATGAAGCCCACCCACCCCCCACTCCACCCCCATGAACGTGTAACAGAATGTGCACACTGAAGTCAGGCTGGCCCTGGACCTCTTTACACTCCTACCTGACCCTCTTGGCCATCTTTAGCGACCGCTGGAGCTGGGGGAGGGGGTGTGGCACTCCATAGCTACGCAGGACAGAGTCAAGCTTCCTGGTCACGGGGACACCAGTGTTATGACGTCAGTTCCACTGGCACGAGGCCCCCCGCCCCCTGAGCCCAGAAGCCCAACTCAGGAGCCCCAAGAGTGAGGGGCAGCTTTGCAAGCATGACTTATCTGCCCTGAGACATGACTCCGGCTCAGTCTCAGCCCGTCAGCTCTGCTCAGCCTTACCCCTAGCGCAGCCTGGAAAACCCCCAACATCTTTTTGTGTCTCTCACCAATTCCACTCATCCCCACTTCCTCTGAGATGTCCTTTCATGAACTCCTTCCTCTGCTAATTTCCCATCACCTCCAGGATTCCCACCTTTTCTTCCTAGCCTTTTCCTAAACACTGTCTTGCCCAGTCATTGAACTTTTGTTGGGCGCTTATCCCTTGAAAGTGGTGGTCCCTCAGTGTCTGGGAGTCACAAAGGCTTTGAGAAGCCAATGAAAGCTACAAACCCTCTCCCTGGGAAAATGCACAAACCTACAAAACCTGCCTACAACTGAAGGAGCTCAAGGACCACCACCCAGACTTTTCCTTGTCATAAAAACATGATGGTCTTCTCAAGTCAGTGTGGCGTGTCTCCATTTATAAACCCACAGGTCCTACCATAGAGCTGGGGAGACAAGGGACACTCAGTAGACGTGTGCCGAATGAAAAAGGATGTGTACAAACCAAAAGCTGATGTATCGTGTTCCCCAAATCAGTATGTCCTGTGTATTGGGAGCACGTTCACAATACTCTATCTCTAGGCCTCTGCTCCTGGCGTATACTGTTATTTTCTCTAAGGTGTTTAAGCAGATGTACCACTAAAAAACGCACAGTCCCCAGGAGATGGCTCCACAACCCTGTGCTAATATTCATTGACTGAATCAGCTCAGTTGTTAACTCATTCATTCGGCAAACATCGATAGTCACCTACTAGACTGGGACATGAAAGATATAACCCTGGCCTCCAGGTCCTTACTGCCTGGTAGAGCACTAAAGTAAGAGGACAGATGACAGAAGCCTTGGGCATATGCCTCATTGTCCCCTCACAAGCTCATGCCAGGCAACATGCTTCATTCACAGTGTTCTTTCCCACTGAACTGGAAACAGCCTCAGGCTCTTAACATAGTCCTCTAGGTGGAATGGAGCAGTTACAGGAGATGAGTTGCATACAACACAGGGGATTGAGTACTATATCCCAGACAAAGAACAACGAATAAGATGTAAGAACTATCACCTACACACTCATGTACATGCACGCATGCACACACACACATTTGTGCACACCAGCCGTGTTGCACTGGAGATCTACTTCCTGAACCAGGCCTTCCACGGAGCAGTAACGTTCACTTTGACCAGCACTGGATTCTCTGACCATGGTCAGTAAGGATGGCCAAGCACACGGTCTGTCAACACCTGCCCAAGTTCTCCCGTGACCAAGCAGAGGAAGCTAAAGAGGTGTTAACAAGGTACCTACATCTTCATTCCTCTCATCGTCGGGGGCCCTCAGGAAAGGGATGATGGCCACCCCACTCTCCATGATGGCTCTGTGGAATAAGCCATTGGCCATGGGGGACAGAACCTGGAAAGAGAGCACAGGAGACCAGGACAAGTTATGCAGGGGACCCCCCCATCCTTCACATACACCACCCATCCTTCTTTAAACAAGAAAGACTTCCCAGGAAGTCCCTTTAAAAGCTCTACACATACGGCGGGTGTGGGGGGGGCGGAGACCTGGTTTGGGAATTCAAGGACGAGTCACAAAGGTTCGGGCAAGTTATTTAATGTCTCTGAGCCCCAGACTCCTCAGGAGCTTTGAAGTCAAACATTTGGGTGTGAATCCTAACTCCCTCACTTCCCGGCTAGAGAACCTCAGGCAAGTTGCCTTCTATATTTCTGAGTATCAGTTTACTCCCTATAAAACTGGGAGTTTTGTAAAAGTTGTTTTACAACTTTTTTACATAACTGGGAGTTTTGTAAAAGTTGTTTTACAACTTTTTTACATAACTGGGAGTTATGTAAAAGTTGGTTTACTCTAATTCACCTTATCAAGTTATCTTTTTTTTTTTAAAGATTTTTTTTTAATTTATTTATTTGATAGACAGAGATCACAAGCAGGCAGAGAGGGAGGAGGAAGCAGGCTTCCTGCTAAGCAGAGAGCCCGATGCGGGGCTCGATCCCAGGACCCTGGGATCATGACCTGAGCCGAAGGAAGAGGCTT